>NC_081418.1:109029789-109376294 GCF_949786415.1 Peromyscus eremicus | reverse complement strand
CAGGTAGCAGACTTGAAAATTCACCTTTAATTTAAAGGCAAAATTCTCAAAGCTCATTCTTCAGTTGCTTGCCTATCCTGCTCACACCTCTTCTGGATGGGACACATTGTAATCATTAATCACCTCACTCATGTGAGTTAGAAAGTGATGGGGGGATACTGTTGACAAAAGATGAACTCTTTTTGCATTTTGGGAAGTGTGACATGCGCTAACAAAGCTCTCAGTTTGTTACTTGGGTTTTAGGTTTTCTCCTCACCAGAGTCCCCAAGGTAGAATTTCCTACAAGCCTTGAACGGAGTCATTGCCTCCAACAGGATGCAACTTGAACCGAATCTGGGGTATTTAAGTGACTAGACGAGGCTGGATCAGCTCCTCTGGGACAGGCAGCTGGCAGAAAGGAGAAAGCAGGAGTCTGCAGGCTCCGTTTGACCGAGCCTGACATTGTACAAATTACTTCTCCTCTCTGAAGCTCATTTCCTCTTGGGTATCAAGGAAGTGCTATGACTGCAGTATGGGATCAAGTGGGAAACTCACGAGATATATTCATAAAACACTTGACACTTTGCAGGCGTAAGAAAATACTCAATAAAGGCCAGCTCTTGGTTATATAAAACCCTTTGAGCTCAGAATGTCTGTGATGAAAGGTCACTGACAGTATTGCTATTGGTTTTATACCTAAGACAAGCTGTATGGAAACTAAGTTCCCATTTTTCGGTGGGTAAATGTTCATTAAGAAAGAAGGCAAGAATTCCTTCATGTATGGGTTAGATGTAGGGCATTTGAAGTGTTCTCTTCTGGTAGTCCCATATTCTTCTAAGCCCATTCATAAATCTAGGAAGCCGTAGGCATCTTGTAGTCAGGTTTCTGAACTCATTTCTCTATGATGATCCACCGAGTACTAATACTTGAGTTTTGTGTCTCCCTAGCTTGATTGAAAAAAAGCCACATGTCCCCAAGACAATTCTGCACCAAGCATTTGATGATATCTGCTATTTTAAAGCCAAGACACTTTGCTTGCTTTGACCCTTCATTTTACACTCCAAAAACTAGTCTGCCTCCTGTTTTTACGAATAAAGTTTTATTGTCACACAGCCATGCAGTTACCCATCTGTGGCTGCTTTAATACTAGGGGGGTGGAATAGCTCTGTGTGGCTTAGCTGCTTAGAGTTAAATGGCTGATATAAATCTGAAAAAAAAATTACCACCCTCCTCTTTACAGAAAACCTTTGCCAATCTCTGGAGTGTGGGGTAAGAATGTTAAGGGAAGACAAGTCCACAATCCTATCACAGGAGAAAAGAATTTGAAAGATTTTTCTCATCATCTCAGCCTAAGTGGCCTGGAGAATGGCTTACTGGGTAGAGTGCTTGCTCTGCAAGCATAAGGACCTGGGTTCGAATCCCCAGCACTCACAAAAAGCTGAGCATCAGAAGTCACAGCTCATGGTCAGCCAGTCTAGCCAAAATGGTAAGCTTTAGTTCAGTGAGAGACTCTGTCTCAAGGAACTAAGGAAAAGCAATGGGAGAAGACATCTGATGTCCTGCTCTGACCATCTCCCCCACATACACCCCCACCCCCAATATATACACAGTACAAAAATTTAAGGTTGTAATTAAAAAATGTTCAAGGTAAGCGCTCAGCTCACTTTTATTCAGTTCTTTGTTTTTACAGTGTAATGACTGATATTACCAGTAATTCATTAATTTGCTTGTTTATGCACACCTAAGTAATTAACATCTGCTCACTTTGTTACCAGTTTACTGCATCAAAGGTTAGCAGCAGGCACTTCCCCTGCCCTCTGTGAACATAATGTTAAGTAGAGGAGAATGCTAAGAAAATAACACTCTATAAAAATGACTGACTTTCAGGCGACACTCAGAGAACATCTACCAGAGGAGAGTAATCTGAAAGGCAGACAATAGGAGACTTCCTGGAGAAGGTGATTCCTGTGCTGGTCTTTGAAGGACAAGTAGAGTTCTGCAGGTGAAGGGAAACAGAAGGGCGTTCCAGGCACAGGTGATTGTAAAAAGGATTTCTTCAAAGCCTGATGAGCAGAAACAGTGACAGAGCGATTTGGACTGAGAGTAACACCTGCCCTCAAATGATCTTGTGCTTTTGACATTTTTCTTCAGACTTTTAGGAAAGGGAGCTATTGACTTAGAACTATTCCTGGCAGTTCTGAGACTGGTAGATTTCAAGAGGGCAGAATAGTGGAGGCCAGAGGGAAGGGCATCAAGAAGGTGATGATGGCAATATTGGTGCATTACTCAGAGTAGAGTGAGTTCAAGTCCCAGCATCCACATGACAGATCCTAACTGTCAATAACCTCAGTGCCAGGGATCCGATGTCCTCTTCTGACCTCTGTGGGCACTGCACACATGTGGTAGTGACAACAAACTGCCCAGGGTCATACAGAAGTAAAGATTTGAATTTCTTCATGCTATCTAGCCCATGACATGGTAGCCAGCACAGCTCATTACTATCTTTCAGGCTCATGGAATGCTCACAGTAATGTCAGTTACCAGGATAGAAAATGAAGTGATTTTTAGGGTCTGAAAATTAGGTGCACAGCCTCCAAGGGGCTTATGTTACTTCTCACAGATCATGGGTGAGAACAGGTCTACAATAGACCCAACTCACCATACACGAGAGCCAGGAACAGCATACATGCTGGTGCACCGTGTTGCTTAGCAATCACCCTGGGGTCAACAAGCAGAAAGGTTATCCGTAGGCCTGTAAGAATTGTTCCCTGTATAGGGGACTAGGAACAGAGCAGAGTTAGCAAAGAGAGAAGTTTAGTTACAATTCACAATCATTGAAGCCACAATTGACCTCACAGGTAGCTCTGAAGCCAAGAGTTATCCCACGCTGGAACAGATCACTGGTTTTCCCCTCTTGGCCCATTAGTCCCCCCTTGAAGGTGGCCCTTGAAAGCTGGGCTACCTTGGGGGAGGCAGGTCTCTTTAAAGGAAGGACAATTTCCAGAAGGAGCTGAGAGCTGTCAGTTCACAGAGCTCCCAACAGCTGAGGAGGATCTGTCTGGCAATACATCATAGCATCTTTTACAAATGCCTCCCAGCAGGTGTTGGGCCCAGGCCGGAACTAAATCAGGGCCAGCAGGAAGGAAGTGCAGAGTGAAGACCACAGGAACAGGAAGATGCAGAATTCGGCTGTTAAAAGTTGCACAACCTTCAGAGTGGTCACTTGACTGCTACCTACCCTCTGCTGAAGAGATGGGTAGCCATGGGATCCAGTACTAGTTACTACTAACTACTACTACTACTAACTAACTACCGACTAGCAACAGGCAACTAAGAGCCTCATTCATCCTCACCCTGAAAAGCAAAGTGACCTTTCCTTTTTTTAGCCTATTACATAACATAAATATATTTTTCAGAGTCATATCATTTAAGGTCAAAGAGTTTAGTCTCACAGTCTTTAAAATACATTCATAAACTTTCCGTCACACAGCTTGGCAAACACAAGGTTAAGAGCAGACTCTCCTGCCATTTCAAGCGAGTGTTTGTTTTTCTCTTTCCGTCTTGCAGTTATAAAAAAAAAGTCCTCGTTCACCCCCTGCTTAGGTTTATTCTGAACGTTATATTTTGGTGTCCTGACTGGTTGTTGTGGAAGAACTTGCATGTCTCAAATTAAGAATAAGATTTGTAGTTCTGAATCTTATAAGCAAGACCATGTGACTTACAGCATGAAAGAAGGCAAAAATTAAGCCTTCGTTGAAAAAAAAAATACTGAAGGTTTACATGCAATTCCATCAGCATTGTGTCTGCAAATGTACATGTGGTCATCTTGCAATAAACCCTGCTATGAAAGAAGCAGGTAAATATGGCAAGTTCTCCAGTCTCATTCTCTCCTAGTGTCCCAATCACTTTTAGTCAGTTGAATTTTGTGTTTGGGTTGAGTTTTTGATGAATAGCTGTTTTCTGTTTGACGGATGCTTTTATTGAATCTTACTGTCTGAGTTTGACTATACAACTAGGCATTAAACTCTGTGTGCTAGGCCTACACTTGACTCTTCACACAAATGATATTGGCATTCAGGAAATGAGAAAAAACAATTTTAAGGAGCCAGATGGTTGCACACACCTGAAATTGGAGCACTTGGGAGGTTGAGGCAGGAGAATCGTGAGGTTTTGTTTTATTGTTGTTGTTGTTGTTGTTGTTGTTTTTAAAGCAGCCTTGGCTACATAATGACTTCCTGTCCAAAAAGAAAAAAGAAAAGGAAAATCTGTATAAAGATACAAAAAGCATATTGATAGATGCTTGCAACTCTCAGTTTTAAGGAAGATTACTGATATTTTTCCAAGTCTGCTTCAAACATTTTTTTGTGATGTAACAATATCACACAGAGTCAGCTGAAACCTCCTTTGTACCTGCCCCCTTTTCCTGGAAATAGTCACACCTAGGGGGTACAACAGCAGTAGAGTGCCTGCTCAGCATTTTCAGGGTCCTGGGTTCAATTCCCAGTGAAGAGAAAGATTATGTCTATAATCCCAGCACTTAGGAAACTAAGGCAGGGGAGGATCATAATGAGTTAGAGGTGAGTGAGTTACATAATGAGAACTTATCTCCACAGAAAGAGTCTTACCCGGACATTGACAGGCAAATTATTACAGAATAATAATGTTGCCCCATCTGCTTTTATCTATAAATGATATATACTATTTATACCGAACTTATGTGTGTACGTGCATCATTCTTCCCTTGTGTTTTTCTCTCAGCCCGTTTTTGGAATGCATCTCTAAGTTCCATTAGCCCTGCATTCCACTGATGAATATACCCATCTCTTGCTAAGGAACATCGCATCCCTCCCAGCTTGTCAGTGTTCTAAAGAACTATAGTAAAAACAAGTATGTTTGTTCTTCATGACACAAGCAGGAGCTTCTCCATGGTACGTGTGGAACACAAGTATCACTGGATACTCCTGCATGATGTGTCTTGTCTTTGGCTCATCCTGAAGATGTCAAGTATCCATGTCACTGGTTTTATGACTGCATTAGCCAGTAGGTGACTGTGCTCTAGAGGACTCAGCACAAGGCCTCTGGCCACCAACTCACTTCTTCAGCTATTGAAAGGTAAAGAACTTATCATGATCTGATTGGTCAGATCCGTCCAATCAGATCCGTCCGTCTCTTATTCATCCACTCGGAATGAACTGGAAGAAAAGTTTGAAAATGATATCTAGAGATTCGGACTTCAAGAGTCCGGATTCTGGGCTTGGGATGATGGCTCAGGCAGTAAAGCGTGTCTTTGAAAGCTCAAAGAACTGGGTTCAATCCCAGAACCCATGTTTTTGTAAAAAGCTTAAGTGTGGTGTCATGTGCTTGCAATCCCACCACTGGGAAGGTAGAGACAAGTGGATCCCTGGGACTCACTGGCCAGCCATCCTAGCCACTTGGTGAGTTATAGGCCAGTGAGAAACCTTCACTCAATAAACAAGGTGGACAGCACCTGAGGAAGGACAGCTGAGGTTGTCCTCTGGTGTTTATGCATGTATAGACACACACAGACACACACACACACACACACACACACACACACACACACACACACACGAACCCAAATCGTAACTCAGTTGTTATTAGCCATATTGAGTTCTCTGAAGCTCAGTGTTTCTCTGCTGTAAATGTGGACAATGATAGTCTCTTTTCCCTGGAAGAGCTATTTTTCTGAGATTATCGTAAGAATTTAATGTACTGCTAATTTAAAACATTGTTACTTTTATGTGGATGGATAATCGGTGTTAGATGGAGGATAGCTAGAAGGACAGATGAGTGATTGGAAGTTGATGGGGGCTGACTGGCTGGACAATGGATAGACGATGGATGGATGGATGGATGGATGGATGGATGGACGGACGGACAGACGGATGGATGGATGGATGGATGGATGGACAGACGGACGGACGGATGGATGGGTGGATTGATGAGTGGATGGATAATAATAAATGGATGCATGTTGAATAATCATCTTCATAGAATCATGGCTCTCAATGTATAGTATAAACCTTATAGCTTCTAAAATATACAAGAGCCTTGTTCCCCTTCCTCCCATCACCCCAAATGAAGAATTACAGTCTTTACCACCGTGTAGGGAAGTGAGGACCACATCATTTGATGGCTCAGTTTTCGGTTAGGTTGCTCAAGTCCTGATGCTGATGTTGCCCTGTTTTATTCAGGGAAGGCTAAATACTTCAACTTGTTGTTTTATTTTATCTCCAAAAGAAGTTATAAGTCTATTTTTCCTAATCCTGAACCCCACTCCAAAAGACTATGAGCTCTAGATTCCAGTCTGTGACCAGCCTGGCCCCTGTTGCTGGTCATCTTCTGGGTAAATGATCCGTGTTATAAACTTTAGATTTTTGACTGCTGAGGAGACCCAGATATCCTAAGTATCACACTGCCCTTGGGTAGTGGCCAGCAAATATTTTTACAGAAATTAGTTTGTCTCATTAAAATGCAATAAAATATTCATTACCTAAGTGAGAACAGGACCTTCATTTAAAAGGGAGGGCTATCAAGATGGCTCAGTGTTAAAGCACTTGCTGTATAAGCCTGGCAACCGGAGTTTGGTCCTTGGGTCCCACATAAAGTAGGAAGGGACAGCTGACTCCACTGCTGTTTGGGACTTTTCACCGGTATGATGGAAAGCCATTGAAAGGGGTTGAAGAGATGGCTTAGTCAATGAAATGTTCGCCTTGCAAGCACAAGGACCTGAGCTGGGACTCCAGAACCTACTTTTAAACAAAACAGCAGCAGCAGCAGCAGCAAGACAAGCATAGTGTATGCACTATAGTCCCAGCCCTGGGGAGGCAGACCCAGGCAGATCCCTGATGCTCACTGGCCAGCCAGCCTAGCCTACTTGGCAAGCCCTTGACCAATGAGAGATCCTGTCTCAACAAAACGAGGATGGACAGGATCAGGAGAATAATAGCTGGTGTTGTTTCCTGGCTTCCACATGTGCGTGCAGATATACATGTACCTGCACACGAATGAACTCACACACACATACGGATTATGTTTTCTTTAATTCAGCGAATATTTGCAAACGGTCCCTTATACCCCAACTCAGGTCTAAATCATGGAAATACAGCAGTAAACAGAAGAAAAGTGCCTGCCCTCTTGGAGCTTGCATTCCAGTTGGTTGACCCTTTCTGACAGAATTCAGAATTACATTTTGAGCTGCCCCAACTCCTGGAATGATCTGCATCTTAAACTTGCTACCCACATCTCAACCCCTGATCTCTTCCCCCAAGCCCACTCCCCTGAAGAAGATGGCAGGTGGAAATGTGTCCTCCACAGTCCCACCACATACCTGTCTCCACCTTCACACTGAACATCAATTCTCCCTATCTTCATCACCGCTGCTCTGGGCCAGACTCCCTTCCCGTCTTAGCTGGGCCCTTGCGGCACCCTCCTGGGGCCTCTCCTGGCACCATCTTTCCCTTGAAGCCTGGTTTCAAACTTACCATTCAAAGTAGGGCAAAACAAGCCGCTGCCCTGTCCAGCCATTGTCTCAGCCACTTCAGAACACTACAAAAGAGTTGCCTTTACTATCACTGAAAGGACTTGTGCAGTGAGTACCTCCGTGAGGCTCTTCCCAACTCCATCCAAGGCCCAGCCAACACATCTATCTCTAGGCCTTCCCTCATGATGCTGTCTTGCTGTCCCCCAACACAACTCCAAGCCTTCGCCCTTTGTACTGTTCTCTTCTAATGACCTCACCCCCTCTCCCCGAGCAGTGTACATTGTTCTTCTGCCTTCACCTCCTAAAGGTCTGTTTTAGATGTCACCTGCCCAGAATGCACTTACCCACTGTATTTTTTCTCTATAACTATTAGTATCTCTGGCTTTATGAATCTATTTGTTGATTGGCTCATCTATACCTTCCAGGCCAGATGTTAGTAAGAGGTAGCCAGAGACTTCACTGTGGTGTCCTCTGGAACAGTGGCTGGCACCTGGTGTGAACTTCAGAGGTACTTGTTGTCAGATGCACACATGGGTGTGCTCGCTGTACACTTTGGTGGCTCTGGGGTGGAGCAGGTAGGACCCCACTTGTGATTACCAGTACCAGCACATGGTAGGATACAGCATTCCTACAACTCTGTCCAGGGGCCTGTTTCTATTCTGGAAAGCTTCAGAAGGTTCATACTAGAACGCCTTGCCAATTGATATTTGCATGTGTGATTATGCTTCTTTGTTATTGAAAATAATGGCTCAGTACGAGGTGCTAGAGACACATTTGTGGAGCTTCTCTGACGATCATTTCATGAGGGAATGTGTTAGGGGCAGAGTAGACAGGGAAGCAGACATACCCAAGGACCGTTTGGAAACTCACCCTTGACCAGAACCCTCTGTGCCCACCCCAGTGTGGGAGGCTGGCAGCCCTGTAGCCCTCATCAGCTCTGAATGCCAAGTGATTGCCATTTCCTGCCAGGACCTGTGGTTGGGCTCTGGACGGTGTCCTGTCTTTCCTGACAGATGCTGATGGTTGTCTCAAAACATTTACTTTCTTTTCTTGTTATCTTTAACCATTTGTCAGGCATCACTTCTCCATTCCCCTCTCTCATTCTCACCCACTGAAGTTAAGTGTGGTAGGGCCTGTTTTTATTTTATTTGTTTGGGTTCTTAGGAGTGAAAAGCAAAAGCGAGTCTCTCTCCCTCTTTCTCTCTCTCTCTCTCTCTCTCTCTCTCTCTCTCTCTCTCTCTCTCTCTCTCCTGGTCTTTATTAATGTTTCATTAAAAACTTGCTTTGCTTAGCTCTTGGCTGTCTACAGGTATTTTCCAGTTCTGCAAGCACAGACAGTATAAAGGAACTCCGACCCTGTTTAATTATCAACCTCAAATAATGACAGAATCATAATCTCAGGAGCAAATGAAATGTTAGGTATTTTGCAAATACTTACTAAAGAGATGAATACTTTATTTTTTAATAAACAAGCTAACACCAGCGCCGTACTACAGACTCTTAACCATCAGCTCCGTCTTCCGTCGGGTTTGTATATATTAAACTTTCAAGGCATTGATGGCAAATAGAGGTCCAGCCAAGCTCATAAGATTTGGCTGTTAAAGTCTTTTTAGAAATATATGTTTTTAGTAAATGCATTTTCCTTGAATAAACTTCAGAAGCCAACTTTTGAGAGGCAATTTCTAGAGTCTGGACAATGTCCTTTTTCTACTACTCAGTGCTGACAGTGTGAATTTTTCAAGTTCAGATGCTATAGTAGGTTGTAAATAATATCAAAGGTTTGCCATACTATAACCTGAATATTGTATGTTTTGAATAAATCATACTTGTGTGTTGTCTTCCTTTCCTCTCTTTGGTTATATTTTTATTGTCTTACTCTCAGCCAATGGGAGATATTTAAATATACAAATAAATAAATCATGCATGTCTATCATCGGCATACATGTGAAATAAGTATTGATCCATGTATGCATGTGTGTGTGTGTGTGTGTGAGTGTGTGTGTGTGTGTGTGTGTGTGTGTGTGTGTGTGTGTGTGTTGTGTGCCATGTTGGTTTGGTAGTCACTGCACCCCAGTACCCTACACAAACAACTTAAGGAAGGAAGGATTTGTTTTGGCTGACTGCTCCAAGTGCGTTACAGTAGGAGGTCTGGTGGACAGAACAGCTCACTTCACGGCAACCAGCAGACAGAGAGCATGTCTGCAATACCTAGGTTTCTCCCTTTCCCCTTTTGATCCTGGACCTGCAGCCTCCAGGATGGTGCCACCTATATTTAGGGTTGCTCTTCTCCATTGAGTTAATCCTCTCTGGAATGCTCATCGCCCCCCCCACACACACACACACTCAGAGCTATACCTCACCAATCTCTTAGACTCTTCTCCATGCAATCAAGCTGGCTATCAAGATCAACCATCACATACATGTACCTATGTGACTGTCTTGAGTTTCCTCAGGGAGTAAAACCAGGAGCTGATGCCTTCGCTAAGCACAGCTGTGACTTTCTTATCCTTGGTCAATATCCCTTCCAAGCTTACGGCATGACTGAAACAGTCTACCACCAATGTGGTTAGACTCCATTGAAGGTATATTCTTTAGGAAATGCCTATAAAGTTTACAGAAGTTCAGCAAATAAAAATTTGGTGAGTGACATCTGTAACACAAATCTTAAAAGGTCTTATTAATTAAAAAAAAAAGAAACTTGGAGCCAGATATTGGGGTGGAAGCTGAAAGATCAGAGAACCAGAACAAGCCAGCCACGTTCTTACCTCTACGAAATCCTCAGCCTCAAGGGAGAGACTTCCTGTTTACTCATGCTTTATATACCTTTCTGTGCCCTGCCATCTTATTTCCTTCCTGTGCTGGGATTAAAGGCATGTGCCACCACACCTGGCTCTGTTCCCAGGCCTTGAACTCACAGAGATCTGGATGAATCTCTGCCTCCCGAATGCTAGGATTAAAGGTGTGTGCTACCACTGCCTGACCTCCATGTTTAATACAGTGCCTGACTTTGTCCTCCTATCCTCAGGCAAGCTTTATTGAGGTACACAATACATCACCACAGACGTCCATGTCCACTGGTTAAAGAAGAGCAGAGAGCTTATAGGTGCTGAACTTCCTGCTGGCCTGGCTGATCCACTTGTCTGTGAACCTGGAACATAGTGGTAACTAGATGTTAGGTGAAAAGGCAAAGAACCAGCTACTAAAACCCAGTATGGCTGTTGCTCTTTGGCCCACTCCTGTCTGAGGTCAAAGTAGGCAGTCACAGGCCTGAGGGGCCTGCAAGGAAAAAGAGAAGCAGCAGCATGGGACCCCACAGTGCCTTCCTGGACCACAGCAGCTTCATTTCTTGCAGGAGTTGAATGCCATCAGTCTGTTTTAATGATGGACCTTTCAGTGGCATAAGTGTTATCTGTTTCCTTTAAGCAGTATTCACACATCTTGTGGGAACCAAGGCTCATAGACAGTATGCTTTCAACCCTGTGCCTCACTCCTTATTTCCTGTGTTACCCAGAGTACATGGCTAACCCCTTGGAGACTAGTGTGCTCTTCCAATAAGCAGCTATGCAGTATCTCAAAATACTGTTGTCGTGTAAGGTGTGGGGGAGCAAGCCTGTAACTCTAGCAGTGGAGAAGCTTAGATGGGAGGATCATGAGTTTGAGGTCAGCCTGGACTACATCGTGAATTCCAGGCCAGCATGCAATACACAGTGAGACACTACCTCAAACGAAACAATGGTGTATATCAATAATACAGTTATTTGACTAACATACAGAAGCCCTTGAGTTTGATCCCCAGCACCCCCAGACAAGTGGAAAGACATATATGACTGCTTAGAGTAATGGAATAATGTCCTAACAAGAACCCAAAGTTCTACCTTACTAAAATAAGCAACAAAAACAAAAGGGAAAGCATTCTGGAAATGAGATTCTCTCTTCTCTCATATAGATTAAATTACCCAGAGTGATAATTAATGAAGATATTTTGAAGCAGAAAAAAAATACTTATTCTAGTAAATTCTTACAATCTTTTTGTAGGACAGTTTAGTTGCATGCAATCAAAATGTAAGATGTGTCCCCCTTGACGTGACTTTGGGGAGGGAGATTTTATTGTTTCATTATTAGCAAACCAGTAAGTTAAGTGACAGTCCTCTTGTGTGATTAGTTTAAATGTCAACTTGATATAGTGTGGAAGTACTTGTGTCAATAAGGAGTTCTCTAGAACAGTTTGGTTTATGGACATGCTTATGGGGGATTATCTTGATTACATTAATTGAGATGGGAAGAACTGCCCACTCTGGGTGGCACCATTCCCTAGGCAAGGGATTCTGCACTGTGGAAGAGTAGAGAAAGTGAGCCAAGCACAAGTAAGCAAGTATGAATTCATTGTTCTCTTCTTTTAACTCTGAATGTAATGTGATTAGCTGTTTCAAGTCCATGCCACCTTTTTGTCCATGCTGGGATAGACTCTAACCTGTAATTGTAAGCTGTAATAAATCCTTCCTTCTCTAAGTTGTATGAGTCAGTATTTTATCACATCAGGAACGAAACTAAGATACTCTGTAACATGACCTCACCAGGCATAGAAAATAATCTGTGCTATATTTTCAGGTAAAAAAGAAAGTATAAAACAATATATGGTGTGTGTGTGTGTGTGTGTGTGTTCACACATGCATATGGATGTGTGTATATATATGTATGTTTATATAGATACAGATAAATGTAAGCCATGTACATTCATACATGTGAATGGCTAGGGTTAGAAATGTACATCCCAATTCAGTAATATTTTATACCCAAGAAGTATAAGTGAATAAAGGGAAGAATTTCCATTTTTTTACTTTCATAATTTTGAATTTTTTATATTACAAGAGTGTGTACACTTTTTGCAAACCTTTCTTTTCAGAACACGTGATCCAAGCCAGGTGTGTTGGCACACATACCTCTAATTCCCAAACTCAGAAGGTACAGGAACAAAGACTTGTGAGTTCAAGGCTAACCTGAGTATTATCAGAGGCTCTGTCTCAACAAAACAGAAAACAAAGCAAAAGAAATCTATTTTCTCTAGACTCGTGTCTAGACTGTTTCTGGAACAGAGCTCTGACTTCACCTGGCTCTTCTCTCACAGAGCCAGCATGTAGTAATGCCTCCAGTGTTTACATAGTGTGGCCACTTAATAATGACCACTAGTCAGTGTTGATTCCATTGCTGTAAGCAGAAGGAACAGCTGTGCTCTTTTGAGAACCATAGAATTGTCATTAAAATACTGTACATTCACCAACTGAACTGCTATATGTAGGCATGACTTAGAGGATAAAAGTTCTTTAGTGTGTATCAACGAGATTTTCTAAACATACCATGACTCACATATTACATTATTACAGCATGAATTTTAAAGCAATGAAACCATCCTATACATATTACCCTGAAGACTACTGACTTGCTTACTAACATATCTTACATACAATGGTATCTTATTATTCCTCAAACTATTGTGTAATGAGTGCACCACATTTTCATCGGTCACGTATTGATGGATATTTATGTTGCTTCCAGTTTTTATCAAGGCAGTGCTATGATAAATATTCATACATATGAGATGTTTGTGGTCAGATTTCTGTAAGATGAATAGCTTGAAGCAGTACTGCTGGAAGGTTTCTGGTTTTCCAAAAAGACCAGAGCAGTTTATACTGACATGGAGTGGATGAATCCTAGCTGGCAACTCTTGATTTACACCAGTCTGCTAGCCAAAACTGTGTGTTTCTTTTCTGTCTTCATTTTACCTCCTTTATTAGTAGAGCTTTCTAACTGCCATGACTTTTTTAAGGGCCTGATTCTTGGAACGATGGAACTGTTCTTGCCTGATAGCATCCGGGAAGTGTATTCTGCATTTTATCATGATGTGTGTTGGTTTATATGTTTTCAGAACCAAACCTGACACTGAGTTTTAGTTTCTTAGAAAGTGTTCGTCAAAATGAGTGGTATGGAATTTTGTTGTGCAGTTAAAGCAGGCTGGTATGGAGCACTGGTTCATGTCCAAGTGCATAGTGAAACACCACACAGTTCCTCCACCATGCACATAAATCTTTACAAAGAGCCTAGTTATTTCTTTGAGTCACTGTATTGTATGGCTTCATACTCTGGATTCTCCATTTATTGTTTAGTATATTTCAGCAATTGGAGTCTATCCCAGATATAAACATGCTAAATTTCATTTAGATAAACCTGATGGAAATCACCAAAGCCTTTACTTATTTATTTAGTGTAAGCAAGACAGGGGGCGTGGGCAGGAAGAGAAAACAGCACTGTGTCTTTTCTCTTGTACATCTTAATACCCCAGGCCTTTGCTTATCAACCTTTTAAATTCATAGTTATTAAGTTAAATGTGATTTAGCCTGAGTTTGTCTCAGTGAGGTTTTTTTGTGTTGTTGTTGTTGTTGTGGTTGTTGTTGTTGTTGTTGTTGGCCACCAGCAACCATGGAACTTCCCCATGTCTCTGAGAGAGACAGCAGAATTGGTCACTTGAGGGGTGGCTGAAATTGCCAGGCTCCCTCCATCAAGTGATTCCGTAGATGACATCATCCTGAGGTGGGGTGGGGACAGAGTGGTCTACACTTGTATTTGTGTGTAGTTTTTGACCGGGGCTAGACCAACTCAGAGGTCAAATAGAATTGCTGCAGGAAATCCACCCCCAAAGGGCTTCGTCACTCTTCCCAGCTGCATTTCTGATTGTGCCCACCAGGCAAGTGACAGAAAGGCTGGTCTCAGTATCTATCTCTTATGCTGTCCGCCAAGGGGCCAGGCTGGCCCTCTGCCCTGGAACCTAGTTAGCCTGATGCTTATATGTTTCTAAACCCCTCATCTGTAATAAATGGCTCCAATCTGAGCTGTCCCCTAGCAGGCTTGTGGTTTTGAGTACTTGGTTTCCTATTGCTTGCACTGAATTGGGAAGTTATGGAACCTTTAAGATTCAGGGTCTAGATGACAGATGTGAGCTGACAGGGTCGGGCCTTCAGGGTGATAGTCATCTTCCAGTCTGGCCACCATGTAAAGAGCACCACATTGCCCCTGATACCACAGATCCCTCTGCCATGCCGTCCCCTGTGAAACTGTGACCCAGGATAAACCTTTGCTCCCATGAGTGGCCTCCCCGGCTTATTTTGTCACAATGACGAGAAAATTAACTAACTCGAAAAGTTTGGGAGTCAGAACCAGAGGTGTGGGAGGTGGGGCAGGTCTAGGCCTGACAGTCGTGTGGCATGGCATGGTGTCATCATGGGCTGTTTAGTTCCTTAGTTCTCTCCTTCCATGCTCATTTTCCAAACCTGCTTCTTCTAGCCACTTCTTCCACCGTCACCTGATAGGTGTGTTTTGGTTCAGAAATCTGTGGCACCTCCCATGCTTCCTGGGGAAATCCTGGTTGGCTGTAGATGTAACCAACCTTCTTATTAAATAAGAAACACAGAACCAATGCAAAGAAGAAAGCCAAGAGGTCAGAGCTAAGAGCTAAAACCTTACCCTTCCTCCTGCGGTGGTCCTACCTCTCCGAACTAGAACCACCCCTGTGTTAAAGTCTTTATATAGAGTTCCTGTTCTGCCTTCTCATTGGTTGTAAACCCAACCACATGACCGCCTTGTCACGGCCTGTCTGTATAGGCCTCCAGGTTTTCTATGATTGGTATTGAGATTAAAGGCATGTGTATCCAATACTGGCTGTATCCCTGAACACACAGAGACTTACCTAGCTCTGCCTACCAAGTACTGGGATTACAAGCGTACGCCACCACTACCCTGCTTTCCTATGGCTTGCTAATAGCTCTGACCCCCGGGCAACTTTATTTATTAACAGTTGGCTCCGAGCAGGGTTTCTCTACTGTTTCAGGTCTTAGAAACCACAGAAGATGGTAGCATTTCCATGGCACTGGTACATGGGTGGGACTAATCAGGGATGGATATGATCATTCTAGGTATGGTGGCTACACTGAAGACTCAGAAGACCCATAGCTCAGGACCCCCAGAGCTTGTGAAGCTGTGGTTGAAGCTGATCATAGTGCCCTTATTCCTCTGCTAGTGATGGGATCAAAGTAAACATGTAGCCTAAGGCAGGCAAGGAAAAGCTCTCTGGTCTTCAAACTGGGTGGGTGGAGTAGAGATCTCATGCCTGGAAGGGTGGCAGCCATGTTGCAATTATGAATGTCAGCTTGCAGAAAACATGCTACAATAGAAAAACAGAAGGAATTTGAGACCTTCAATATATTGCTAATGGTAGAACTCGTCAACCGTGATACTGTCTTAGCCCTGGAAATTGAGATCAAAGATCTCTAGTAGTCAAGCAACTATTAGTTACTGTTCTTCTGGTTGTGAGCAAATCCCTGGCAAGGAGAAAAAGGGAGCACAGTCCATCATGGTGGGAAGTCATGGAGGCAGGCGTGGGAGGGGGCTGGTCATGTTGCAATGAATGATGCTGTTCGGTGCATGCTCTCCTTTTCCTGGAGTCTAGGACCCATGTTTAGGGTAAATCTTCCCACCTCGGTTGGTGTACTCTAGATGATCCCTCACATGGATGTCAGAGGTGTGTCTCCTGGGTGTCAAGTTCACAATCAGTATAAGCAAATTATATATATATATATATATATATATATATATATATATATATATATATATATATATATATATATAAACTGTCACAGAGATTTTCCATTTGGCTTCATTGGTGTTACTGCAGAAAAACTTTATGATCTAGTAGCCACTCGAGACTGGGACTTAAAAAAGAGTCATGCAACAGTGGCAAGGATAAACGAGACTCAAAATAGGAACCTCCTGAGAAATGAGATCAAACACTGGGGATGTGCCGTGGAGAGGAAAGTGTTTAAGCTCAAAGACAGATGGATTGAAGCAGGTGGGAAATGCTGACAACATTAAGGTCCTCTACATGGAACAGTCCAGGGCACTTTGCACTGATATCCATTGCTGCTTCTTGGTTAGATGTTAGAGGGAGGGAGGAGATGCTTTGGGACAGTTCTGAGGGGCAGAAAGACCCTTGAGTTTGAGGCCAGACTGGTCTACAGAGTGCTAGAGCAGCCAGAGCTACACAGAGAAACTCTGTCCCAAGAAACGAAAACAAATGAACAAAAAGCATCTTTGTGCCTCAATTTTCTCATTTGTAAAATGGAGATAGTAATAAGAGTCCTGACCTCAAAGGTATTACAAGGTTTGTGCTAGGCAATCCTTCAGTGTGGAGCCTAGACAGGGTCTGGTGCACATTAAGGTACTACATAAGGGTTTGTTCTTCCCAATCTTTAGTTATCATTTAAACCTATACTCTTGAAAATAGTCACTCAGCAGTATAGTCTCTGCTACTCCACAGTTTGGTATGACTATGTTAAGAAAACTTAGGGCTGGTGAGAAGGCTCAGGTGTTAAAGGTGCTTGCTGCACAGGCCTGGCCGCAGATTTCAATCTCCAGAGTCCACAGGATGGAAGGTTGTCCTCTGAGCTCTACACACACACCACACACACTCACACACTCATGTACACACACATCACACTCACACACATGGAGAGGGAGGGAGGGAGGGAAGGAGGGAGGGAGGGACAGAAAGAGAGGGGGCAGTAACAACAATTTAAAGAACATCTAGCTGAGAGAGGAGTGGCAGACATGGAACCCCAGCGCTGAGAAGAAGGCTGAAGCAGGAGGATCACAAGTTTGAGAGCAGCCAGGGCTACACGGTGAGTTCCAGGACACTAGGACACTGTGAGTTCCAGGGTAAGACTCTTCTCCAAAAACTGCCAACAAGAAGGAGAAGGGGGGAAGAGAAGAGGAGGAGGAAGAGGAGGAGGAGGAGGAGGAGGAGGAGGAGGAGGAGGAGGAGGAGGAGGAAGAAGAGGGAGAGGGAGAGGAGACCCATAATACCATGTTCTGGTGATAAGAAAGGATAGCTAGCCTTCTCACAGCTTACTAGTAGGCATGTAAAATGATGGGTAGGACAGTTAAGGGAAGGGGACTATTTGGCAGTTTCATAAAAAAATTAAAGGCTATCTGCCCTATAATCTGTTTGCTCAACTCTTGCATATTTACTAATGAAAAGAAAATGTATGTACATATGTCTGAGTGCACAACACACACACACACACACACACACACACACACACACAAATGGTTCAGTGTGTGAAGCTGTGCTTAAAAGAACACATCTCTTAATTCAATTTATATCAAATTCTAGGATAGAAAAAACTTATCTATGTTGCTATAAATCTGAAGAGTGTCTATAAAATTGTCAGGTAACTTTCTAGAAGTGTTCTCTGTCTCGGTAGCGGCTTATACCATGGATGGAGTACGTAGGGTATGTACATATGTCTTGGGTATAAATTCTAATTCAAATTTTTATTTTAGAGTGTGTATGTGTGTGTGTGATGTGCAAGCACATATGTGTACAGATGCACAGAGGCCGGAGGAGGATGTTGAGTGTCGTCCTGTATCAGTTTCTGCCTTAGTTTCTTGAAACAGGGTCTCTGACCAGACTGAGAGCCAGGCTGGCATTCAGAAAGCCAAAGCAGTCCCCTGTCCCCCGCTGCACAGCACTGAAAGTGATGGTGGATGTCTGAACTCACAGCAGTCCACGCCAGCTTGCTGCTCCACAATGAGATCCTGGCCCAGAAAAAAGGGGGATGGTATAACTCAGAATCTTAAGAACTGGTAAGGAAGGTAAAACACAAAGCTTCTCTTTCCTGAGTCGGGACACTCCTGGGTGACCAGTCATTCAGCGATACTGAACAGAGCATCATCCATTTGCAGATAGGTGAGGATCTGTCCTCAGCAAGATATTCCAGTGAATGGGGCTGGCAGAATTAGAAAGTTGTCATGTTGCAATCCTTGATTAAATAAATACCTGGGTCATTAGTTTTCTACCATAACAGATAGAATGTCCTTCCAATGCAGGAACACAAAGGGGGGTGGGGAGAGGGAAGGGGAGGGGGAAGGGAAAGAATTGGATATGGTCAAACTTGAGTATAATCCCAGAACTCTGGAGGATGAGGCAGGAGGATTGTAAGTTTGAAGCCAAGCTGTACCACATAATGAGACCTTGACTGAAAAAATAAACAAGAAAAAATACTCATCAATTGGAAATCTGAACTCTAACACATTTGAAGATGTTGAGGATTTTTTTCCTTTTAGCTATCTGGGGCTGTGTTCAAAAAGAATGCGTGGTCTTTTATGTTGAAATAGTTACAGATGCCTGAAGTCTTAGATTTGGTTCAAAATGACCCAGAGGACAGAAAGAGGGTGAGGATATAGATGAAGCAAGAGTGGCCAGATTAAAAAGTGGGTGCAGAAACCAGGGGGACACAGGGTGTGAAGCCAGTTTGCCACAGTGTGTGTGTGCCCCTGAAGTTCCTTCATACAAAGTTTCATTTTTAGGCAAGAGTAACTCTAACTTAAGACCAGCCTGGTCTACATAGAGAAGACTCCCTGTGTCAGAAGAAGTGGAGGAGGAGGAGGAGGAGGAGGAGGAGGAGGAGGAGGAGGAGGAGGAGCACATAGTTTTGTTTTCTTTTCCAAGGATTGATTGTAAAAGGGCAGAGAAAGGGGAAAACGAAACAGAGCGAACTATCAGAGTCCACAGAAAGACAGGAAGGAAGTGAGATGGAAAGCTGCGTGGTCAGCCACTTTCTTTGCAAATTTACTCCAGCAGCCTCTTGGAAAGGTGTGGCTTGGGACTTTGGGCACTGGGTGCAGATTCTGTTTTCTTAACCCCAACAGAGAGGCTCCTTGCACTGACTTCTCCAAGTCTTAGCTTCCTGTGTGTAAAATGGACTTCAAACATATTCTTCAAAGGCCTTTTTTGTCTTTAATTTTCTGAACACGGGGAAGTTATTAAGCTTTACAGGGTGTGTGTCCATCGCTTGAAAAGCCACACGTGCCTTTGGCCTCTCGCTGTGAGGCGGACGTGAGAACCCCACAACGCCTGCCTCTCTCCCTCAAGCTTTTCACCTCTGCCTTTCCATTTGTGGTTAAGAAAGAAGAGAATCCGCCCTGTACAAGAGACTTCCCTCTTTTTCTGCCTGGAGAACATGAGTAACAGATTTTTCCATCGGAGCTGTTTTTCCTGGACACAGCGTACCCGACGGCCACAGCATGTGATCTCGGGGAGACCTTAAATAAACTTGCAGTGTTCCTTATCAGCCCCAGTTTTAGTAACTTATGAATCCACTTTCTGTAGTTGGTGATTTTCCTTTTTAAACAGAAGTTCTTTTTTCATTCAGTAGCTTCTGAGAGGGTTCCAGGTACCTCCTCGTGTAGCCCTGTGACATAACGGGCATGCCCTGGCTGAGCCCAATCCTTATAGCAGCTGTCTCTCCCTGTCTCGCCCAATATTTTCCCTGGTAGGAGTCCTTGGCCCTCTCTATCATGGTTTCCGACTGTATTTTGTGGATTTCTACCTTCATCTGAAAGTATCTTGTGTATTACTTGCCTTTCTATCCCTTCCCTGTCCTGGATTTCTCTCCTGCTCACTCACTGGTCTCTACCACCCAGCACAATGCCAGGCAGAGAAAGCCACATCACTGATGTAGCCCTGTGCAAAAGGAACACACCCAACTCCTTATTCAACAAGAACCAGGCATGGCAGAGCCTGTAACGCCCACACTTGGGAGGCAGAAGGAGGGTCCTGAGTTCAAGACAAGCCTTTTGACACTCTGTCTCAAAAAAAAAAAAAAAAAAAAAGGGCTGGAGATGTACTTCACAGGTAGAGCATTTGTCCAGCATACTCACAGCCCTTAGTTTGACCCCAAGCAACACAAAGTAATAATAACAGTAGTTTAAGAAGCCAAACATTGGGCGGGGTGGTGGTGGCGCATACCTTTAATCCCAGCACTCAGGGAGGCAGAGGCAGGCAGATCTCTGTGAGTTCGAGGCCAGCCTGGTCTCCAAAGCGAGTTCCAGGAAAGGTGCAAAGCTACACAGAGAAACCCTGTCTCAAAAAACCAAAAAAAGAATCCAAACATTAAACCAGGCACGAGGTCCTTCTGAGCCTGGGAACCTGTGGGACCACAACGCCACCCTGAGCACCCATGGTACCAGCTCTGGAGCCTACCGCCTTCTGAACAACCAAAGTAATAGTCTTTGTAATGAATGAAAACTGAGGAAGTACCATGCGTGCTGTGGTTACGGGCTGATTACAATGAAGGGCAGAAGACAGTGTGTGTGGAAGAGACGCTGGTCCCAGACAGACAGTGAAGTATGGTATCCAGGGGCCACTGCTCTCCTCCAGGGCCACAAAGTCCAATTGGCTGAGGGTTAGAACACGATGTTTTCCAAGTTGATTTCCCTGTAGCACCCCTGTGTGTATTTGGTGCCTGAGCATATCTGAACAGAATCAAATTAGGTCTAGAGGCCGAACTCTGAAAGGAAGTATTCCTTTCCTTACCGCAAAGCTCCCTACACGTGGGATACAGCTTATCTCGTAGTTATGGCGGATGGCTTGGTGCTAGGTGAAGCTGTTGGCTTTGGAAGATGGGCACACACACATCGCCTGTGTTGGGGTTTGCAGTGTGCCTGGCATTTGCCTGGCATGTGAAGTGTTTGGTGAATAATGAAAATGACAGTTTAGCGATAATACAAAGACACTTTATAGTCTTCAAAAGGGGGGGTGGGGACAATGAGGACCAAGAGATGGCTCAGCAGTTCAGAGCACTTGCTGCTTTTGCAGAGGACTCAGGTTAGGTTTCCAGCACCCACGTGGCAGCTCACATCTGTCTGTAACTTGAGTTTCAGGGAATTTGATACCCTTTTCTGGCCTCTGAAGGCACTACACCCATGTGGTGCTCATACATAATGCAAGCAGATCACTCACACAAATAAAATAAAAAATAATTAAGTTTTCAGAAAAAAAAGGGACCCTAGGTACACATTTTCCCCTAGACTGTTATGTGTGTGTTTCCCTTGTATTACTTCCAGGAGCAGGGAAAGTCCCCATTACACCTGCCCAAGTTCGCCCAGTAGGTAAGCCTACAATCACACCACAATGAATGTTTGATAGTTTTGTTTCACAGGCGCTGGTCAGTTCACGATCACAGGGACTCTGCTGTGGGTTGGACATTGACCCCCTCAGTCTTCCTGGGTCAGAAGCTTACTTCCCCAAACTCTGTGGTAATGGTACTTGGAGTTGGGGTTTTTGAGTTAGGATCAGATGAGGTCATAAGGGTGGAAAGCCCATGATGGCATTACTGATATTATACAAAAAGGAAGAGAAACCCAAGTCAGCCAGCTTGCTCTGTCTTTCTGCGCAGATGATGTGGCAAGAAGACTTTTAACAGATGTCATGACCATACCCCAGGACATCCCAGCCTCCAGAACCATGAGATAAATCTTTATTTTTGTAAATTACCTGTCCGTAGTATTTTGTTATAACAACAGAAAATGAACTAAGACAGAGTTCTTAAGCAGGAACGCAGGTTAAGTCTGCCCCAGAGCTGGGTGCTTGTCAGGAAGCATTGGGAAGAATAATCAAATAAGATAGAATGTGCTTTACCCATCCCTGGCCCTGGTCTCTGAATGCTACTTGTCTAGGAACGCTTCCAAACTGGTTGCGGCATTCCTGTCTGATAACTTAATGCTGCAGGCATGGACCACTTCATTCTGAGCCTAGCCATATCCCCAGGCTTCCTCCATCTTTCCACCTAGAGCCTATCCAACCTTGTGTTGATAGCACCAGGATCCAGAGTCACATGGAGCAATTGGTTAATGGTGTCCGAGTCACACTGTCCTTTCTTTCACAATTGACACGTTACAGAGAATCTTTTCACCCATGTGTAGGAGCAGAAATTACAGAGTGAGTAACGGAAAAGTTCAGAGAATGACTTTGGATACAGTCGCATCCAGTAATCTAGTCATCCAGAGCACGTCAGCGAAACCTCTGTCTCCAACCCTGCTGCCTACTGGGGTGCGTCCTGGTGGTTCTAGGCTGTCATCCCAGCTACTTTGTCATTCTAAACAATTATAGAATGCTTCTGGAGTACTAAAGCCGGAGATGAGATATTAATCTAATACTTAAGATCATTCATAATCTGATTAATAATCTAAGGACTAGTAACAGCTACTGCTCTTTTCACAAATATGGTGCTGAAAGTAAACCCAGGCCTTTGTGCATGGCAAGCAAAGCTCTGCCACTGGGCAGCACCCCATGTTTTCACCTTCATCCCCACTTCTGCAGATGTGTGTTGGCAGAAGTGTGTCCCTCCTTGAGTTATCTTCACAGTCCTAACGATGACATCTTCACTTGGGCTCAGGCTGTTTGAGACTCACAACTTTCTGACATCATTACATTTTCTCACCTATAAATGTATGTATGTGGGTTCCACAGCAAAACCACTGTCTGTGTGGCCCCTTAAGAGTGCTTAAGCAACGTGTTCCTTCCAACTTTCAGCTCTTCTGGTTGTCAGAATGTGTGTGCGCAAATAATCGCTAAATCCAGAGTAAATTGTCATATTTTCTGCCAGTCATGTTGTGTCCCCTCTGTCTGCACCCAAATGGGTTGCTGATTAAGTTGGCTTCTGGTGGAGTCCTTCCCACAGTCTATTGTCATTCAGAGTAAGGAAAACCTTTGAAAGCACCTCCTGACGTTAAAACCATTCCTGCTCCTTGACAGACAGATAAATTCACAGCGAAGGAGGGAGGCAACTCACCCTGCAGTCCTAGGGCATCTGACACTTTCCAGGCATCAGATTCCAAGGGCCTGGCCTGCACTATCTTCTCTAACCCCTCCAACACCCTTGAGAGATGGGGATTTTTGTCCCCAGTCTACAAAGGAGGAAATGGGTTCCCACAAAGATCAAGTAGCATTCTCAAAGACAAACCACTACAAAACACCAAGGTTTGCTTCACTCTCGAACTTAAGCTTTTGCCCATAGTGCCAGGAGGCTCTTATGTGTCAGATGGAAGAACCATGGTGCCATGCTATGAGCTCTTTCTCAACTGCCCTAAGAAAAATAAGTCAATTTATTATATTTCTGTGTATTTTTCTCGTTTTTACCTTGAAGTAATATGTACTTTGAATATTCCCTACCCTGTGAGTAATTCCATTAGTAAATTATTCTCTAAAATGCAAATGATGTAATCAGCCCTCTGTGAGTCCACACTTAGCCTGCCAAGATAGACAGTCTGTGCCTGGCATCCCTGATGGTGACTGATGTTGAAGCTTTCCCCCATGGAACTCGGAGTTTATTTCTGAGTGCAAAAGCCATTGGTGTGAGATGTCTGTGAGAAGCAAAGTTTATTAAATACTCTATTCCATGCATTAAATTCCCAGGCTAATGCAGAATATGCACGGGATGGGGAGACAGGTTAGAATTTGAGTGGTACCCAGCACAGACCATCTCTTGAGTAAATTCTCAACCCCTCTTGGACATTGTCAATGAGGTTGAGAGTACAGTTCACAGTATGTCATCATATGTTTTAAGTGTGTAATGGAGAGGGGCTTCAGGTGGCCAAAAGAAATAGCAAGCTCTTTAGCTGGATTTTCCCCTGTTGCCTTCCTGACTCATGTTGAAAGGCTTTTGTTTCTAATCAAAGCAACAAACAGTAAGGTCACTTCCTTGCGATTATATGGCAGCGGAAGGTGTCAGGGGCTTTGGGTCCTCACTTCTCCGGCTTGTAGTTGGAGGACACAGCACACGCACCCCACAGCGCTGAATACATGTGTCCTGCGTCCTGCACCTTCTCGCCAGTCTCTTTAAATGAGCCTCGACCATGGATTGGAGGTAAGAGTAATCTCTCCGGACAGCAGACTGCAGACAGTGTCATTGGGCGTCGTGAGCTTTCACCAGTGGGTCTTAGCAAAATTTTGGACAGATTTTACATTACATAGGGGAAGGTTCCTGTAAACAGAACATTTCAGAAACCAACTGTTAAGAAACAGAACTAACAAAGCATGTTTGTCTTTCCATTTTTCAAGGAATTCCTCCTTCCTAACTCCTATTGAGTAAGGGCTGGAACAATACCATAGCGGAGACAGCTCTTAATGCCCGTCTTTTGGATGGTTTTCCTGTTTTGTGTAAAAATGCTCTCTTGGCTTCTTTAGCAGACTCAAAAGGGCTGGTTTTCCGATTTTCTCTAGCACTTTAGTGATTGTTGAAGTGTGTCATTCCAGGTCACCGTCAGCCTCACACACCTACTGTTTTTCTATTCTTTCTTTTCTCTTAATTATTTGGTAATTTGAAAGATTCGAGTTCCTTCACTTATCCTGGAAAGAACCATGGAAAGGATCCCCGCGCACAGCACAAAAATGCTCTTGATGTGTGATTGTTAATCACCTCATCAAGATGGGGTCCTTCCATTTCTGTCTGGTACTTGGCAGCAAAGGTCCTAGTGTCCTAGAACTCATTAGTGTCCTCTCTGAAAGGACCCTTTGATGTGTGCCCCTGCTCTGCCTAGGGAAGCCGAGGATTGAATTCTGCCCATTACTCTAGTTCACGGCAAAGCTTCTGTGTGAGTGGAATTCATCAGCTTACCGTAGAGACCTCGGAAATGCTGTTTTTGTGGATAGCTATCAATTAATTAATAAAACTCCTCTGATTTGTCAGAGGAAGTCCTACATCCTTATTAAAGGGAAGCTTTTTGCTCTTTCCCCTTGTAATGTGGTTATGGTAAACTCATTAAAGGCCAATGTCGTGTGTTCATCTTTCTTCCCTGGTCGGTTGTTGGTGATGGGGGAAGGGAGGGAAATCTGGGTAGACTTCAGAAAAGAAAGGAAATTGTCTCATGCAGTGGAGTGCAAAGCTCTGGGGGGACAGGAGGAAGTCTGTGGAGGAAGTAGATGGGATTGCGTAAGCGGAGAGAAAGCTTCAAGAAATAAATATACGACAATGGAGACTGCGATGGGACCTCCCACCATAATAGAACACAATGGTTTGGCCTTAGAAGTGAGCCATCTGTCTCTAAATCAGTCCTCCCTAAAGGTGCCTGATGTCTGAAAGAATTTATTAGTTTCTGAAAAACAGCCCTGTGGTCTGGATCCGCAGAGTAGTGTTGTAGTGGCCCAGGGCTCGTGTGGTGGGATTCACACAAGAAATTCTCCTTGCAAAGTGAAGCCATCCTACTCTGCAGTCCCTTTAAGAGGTCAGAAACTGTAACTCTTACCCAGAGCTGTCACGAGTTGACCTTCCAGCCTCCGTGCCGGAGCGCATTCTGTTTTTCTGGCATACTGTTTACTGGCTTTCCATCTGGAAGCTGGAGAAGGTGCTACCGTGGAAACACAGGATGAGCTGAAGGGTGCTGTGCCCCATCTCACAGAGAGGCTGATCAGTGACCAACAGGATATGGGGAAGTAGGGAGAGAAACACCTCTGATTGAGGAGACTTGTACCATGAAATGCTTAAGCTGGAGTAAGACCTATAAATTACCTTGTCCAGTCTCTACATTCTGTCACTGGGGATGAAGAAAATTGCCTCTCTTTCTCCCAGCAGCTATCAAATCCCAATAGCTCCCTCAGCTAGCAGTGGGATATCGTGTCCATCTTCCACCCTCTGGCTGGGATTTGTGTATGGCTAGAGCTTGTGCAGACCTTGTGCCTGCTGTCACAATTGCTACAAGTTCATATGTGTGGCTGCCCTGTCTGGGAACACTGTTTCCTTGATACTATGGACCACCTTTGGCTCGTACAATCTCCCCACCTCCCAGCTCTTCCATAAAGATCCCTCAGACAATATGTAGGGAAGATAGTTTTTTTAAAAAATGCATGCTGCCAAGCCTGAAGAATTGAGTTTCTTCCCCAGGACCCGCATGGTAGAAGAGCAGAACCAACTCCCACAAGTTGCCCTTTGACCTCTACACATGCATCATGTCATGTCCATGTCCTCCTGCTTCGACACAAATGCACATACTTACATACAAATACATAAATTTCAAAATAAAATAAAATAAGTGAAGGGGCTTTCTCAAAAGTTTGTGCCCCATTGGGGCAGAGCACAGTCTAGAGCCCAGGTCTCTGAATCCCAGCTCTGCCCGATGCCCACACTGAGTTTCAGGGACATTTGGTCACTCTGCCCAGTTTCCGGTATCTCTGCCTACCATGCAGAAAAGCATCTTTTCACAGAAGCACCTTGGGATAGAAATTCAAGAGCAATATTCCAAATGAGATCTTTGCCCTAAGAGCAACTGCTGGCAGAAAACTATGGGCTCATACAGAAAAGTCCCCAAGAAACAGTCTCCAGTCACAGTGAGAAGTAGCAGTAGGTAAAACTTAAATTGTTAAGAAACATGAGCTGGAGACATAGTTATGTCCAGGTAAAGTGTTTGCATAGCATGCTCTTTCCTCTCCACACTTCAGAGTCTTCCTTGCTGGGTTCAGAGCTGAGACTTAACACCGAGGCTCCCGTGCAGCTCAGAAACTCTCCCTCTTGCTCCAAACCATTTGACATCCTTCCCTGGGACCCCTATACATTGAAGCGATATATATATCTCTCTGCTTGCTCCCGTCCCCTTTCTCCTTTTCTCCCTTCCCTCCCTCTCTTCCATCTCTCCCCACAAGCTTTGCTTTTTACCTAGAAAGGAAATCAAGAGACGAGGATGTCCCAGGTTCCTCACAGCCAGCAGCAGTGTGTGCGGAACCAACACAGTCGGGGAAGGTTGGGGATGGAGACTTGCTGCAGATGTTAACTGGAAGCAGACACCGAGGTGCCGTCTAAGAAGAAATCAGAACATGCGGGTTATGAGTGCAACTCTCCTATTCCAACTAGGCACCATTCCTTAGATCAAATGTCTTTAAAAGTCAACAGAGTGTAGTGAGATGTACGCGTAACCCCAGCTACGTGGGAGGCAGAAACTGGAGGGAGAGCCCTTGAGCCCAGAAGTTCACAGCTAGCATGGATTAGATAGTGAGGCTTTTTCCCCAAAACAAAACCACAAACAAAAGCGTCCAACACTTGGCTAGAGCTAGCTCAGCAGTTAAGAGCACTTGCTGCTGTTTCAGAGGACCTGAGTTCAATTTTTAGTACTCACATCCAGCTTACAATCATCTATAACTCCAGTTCTAAGGGGATCCGACAGCCTCCATGGGCACCAGGCACACAAGTGATGTGCAGACACACACGCAGGCAAAACACCCATGCACATAAAATAAAATTAAATAAAAAATAAAAAACCAACTTATTTCTATTTCCTGGGTTCGATACCAGTACTATGTTCTATACCAGTACTACGTCAGACTTAAATTAATAAAGGTGAGTTAAGTACAGGTAGAGAGCCGTGGAAGCCTCCAGCAGTCAGCAAGGACAGACAGCCGCTCACCCACCACTCTCTGCCACACACCCAGTGTTTACTATTAGTTCATTTATCACTCACTTGGTGAATATCAAAGCCATTGACTTGAGATAACTGCGATAAGTTATCCTAATTAATATGATGCTGAAGTCAAAGAATTAAATTGACTTTTGCACTAACCACTGTATTCGAGTTGTAAGACTCATGTGTATACAGGTAGAAATCAAATTGGGTCAGTTCAGGCAAATAGTGACTCTCTGGTACATTTGGAAATTCTGGTTTTGACATGTTCTGTCCCCCAGAAACAGAGAGAAAGGAAGTGTTGAGTGTGTACAGTTAACACAATCTTTGTGAAAACCCTGCTTTCCTAGTCACAGACTCTTGAGGGAGGGGAGCTGCCCACCATCTGCCGGTAAAGATATGCCTAATAGGTAGGAGGTGGATACTGTTGCTTCATAGTATGCTTCTGTATCTACCCCAAATACAGTAAGTAAAGGAAATAGTGTTGTGAAAGTATCTAGATATTGCCAGGATTTCGAGTGTATGACAAATGGGTAGTTTTTCGGGGAATGTAGTGTTTCTGTTCACATGAATAAGCATCAGTGGTTCCTTTGGACCCACTTGTCTATCTGTTGGCATCTTGCCCTTATCAGAGCATCTTTCAACATTTGTCCTGTGGATACATCAGACTCCTTGACCCTGTGGACATTCGTCTGGATTCACTAGGCAGAAATTCACAAATTGAGGCAGAGAAGAGAGTTATAGAATGTCTTTTGCAGACTTGGTGTTGGCTTGAAGGTAGACAGGGAGGTGTTTGCATTTCAAGGACATATTTTTTCAGCCGCCTTCTGGATCTGAACCCAAAACAAGTGGGATGAAAGTTCTAGAATGTTTTCCTGGAAAGAGTCTCCTCAGTACATTTTGCTTCTATTGTGGGAAATGGGGCCTTGCACACTCACTGCATTGGAATACTGTGAGAGGTTTCAGCCTGGGCTCTGCTGTCTTAGACAGACTGAATCTTCCTGAGAAAGGTAAGGTGCTTGGCCTCCATGTATGATGCCTCTGAGTCCACTTGCCCTGTCTAACAGAACACCTGAGAGTGGGTAATTTCTTTTTAAAATGCAACAAGCAGGAACTGTTTCTCCCCATGCTGGGGGCTTGGAAGTCCAAATTCAAGGTGGCAACATTTGACCTTGCTGTTAACATATGGACTCCCTAGATGCATTTCTCCTTCTCCCAGAGTTCAGATCATAACCCTCTGCAACTCCCAGATGGAGAGCTGGTAAGAAAGCAAGCTGTGCTGTGACCTTGCAGCCCACCTCCTTGTAACTACAGGATACATTTATGGTCCTACTCAATGTCTGCCTGCCTCCATGCAGAACACAGGCGAGGCCAGGCTAGGTTGCATGATGTGGAGTATGTCTTCCCCCGTGAAAACCTGTAAGAGTCAGAAACCCCTTTTGTTCTCCAGAACTGAAGGATCTGGCTCTCTCCCTTTAGGACTCCCATCACTCATGGCACTTATCTCCTCTGACATTCTCCCACTTCAAGGCCCCCCCGATCATGGCTGTCCACAGCGGAGGCTCTTTCTTTCTCTTAATAAAGCTCATTCTAGAGGGCGACTTCCTGCGGCTCTGTTCAATGAACCTGCTGTTCTTGCTCTCTAACACAGGCGAGGGCCTTTTTATTGCATCCTCATGTGGGAGAAGGCAGACAACCAAACTGTTAAGGTAGCCTAACACTGCATGAAACCTCTTTTCTAAGGGCCTCAGCCCCATCAAGGGAGGAATGGGCCTGAAACCTCATTACCATTAAGACCCATCAGTTAAGTTCTTCCACTGAGCCACACCTAGATGTTGCAGAGAGCACATTCATGCATCCTCATGTCTCAGAAATGCAGTTTTATGGAATGCTAGCCTCTACCCTTATTTGAATGTGCTGAAACTGTGGTATCTTGGCATTGACCAGGGCTCTATAGAAGGTGTCTTAGATCTGAGAGCAGGGCCTGCCACCTCCCTTCTGCAGCTATTTATACTGCTCCTCTGAGAGGAGGAATCATAGCTTTAGTAACAACTAGGTCCAGAGGTAACAATGCCCTCTTGGTAAGGCCTTGTGCTGTGAGAGTCAGATCAATGTGTGTAGCACATGTCTGTAGTGCCCACAGAGGTCAGAAGAAGGCACTGGATCCCCTGAAGCTGGAATTACAGATATGAACCACCATGTTGGTGCTGGGAATTGAACCTGGGTCCTCTGCAAGAGCAGCCATTGCTCTTAACTACTAAGTCATCTCTTCAGCCCCCACCCCCGATTTTCTTTTTGAAATAACTGATCATCTTGTGATATGTTTATTTTTATTTACTTATTTCTGAGTTGTGTTTCGCTACATATCTCAGATTGGACTTGAATTTGCTGTATTTCCCAGGCTGTTCTCTTACTTGCCATCCTGGTTTAGCCTCCTTGAGTCTTATAATTAAAAACATGGGCCACCAAACCCAACTCTTTCAGTGTTTTACGTGACAAAAAGTACCATGTTGCTTTTCCAGTTTCCATAAAATGAATGAGGAAGTACATGCTCTCCTTCAATGGGTGTTTTAAGTAACTCCTTTTGCAAGGAGCACACTGCATGCTAGACAGTGAAGAGGACTCATCTTGTCCTCCTCCATAGTGGAGGGCATTGCTATTTAGTTACTACTGTAAAAAGTGCGGCAGACGGTATGGAGAGAATGGAAGGAACAACCCTACAGAGTGGGAGGTGTGGAGCCCTGGGCTGTCCCAGCAACTGTGTGTTTAAACCTCTGTCATTCAGATCAGGAAACCAGACAACAAAGACATGAGATCAGCTGTCCAGGGTGGCGACAGTAACACAATGATTCTCAACCTGTGGCTTGTGACCCCTTTGTAGGGGGTAGATGTTGAACAACCCTTTCACAAGGGTCCCCTAAGACCATTGGAAAACACAGATATTTACATTACAATTCATAACAGTAGCAAAATTACAGTTATGAAGTAGCAACGAAAATAATTGTATACTTGGGGGTCACCACAACATGAGGCACTGTATTAAAGGGCTGCAGCATTAGGAAGGTTGAGAACCACAGCAGCTAAGCTGGGTTTTGAACTCTTGCTGGTCTATCTTCACCCATAAACATTGCATGATAGTAACAATAAGAAAATGATACTGTTTGTGGTGTGTGTGTGTGTGTGTGTGTGTGTGTGTGTGTGTGTGTGTGTGTGCAGATATACTCATGGAGGCTAGAGTTAGATGTCAGATGTCTTCTTCAATCTCTCTCCACCTTTTTGTTTTTGTGTATATGTGGTGTGTACACACCAGTTTATGTGTGTAGGTGCACGTGTGTGTGAAGGTGCCCATGGATGTCTGTGTATGTGCTTGTGGAGAACGATTGACACAGGGGTCTTCCTCAATCACTGTCTTGCCTCATATAGTAAAACAGGATCTCTCCAGTCGAACTCAATCAGTCTAGCTAGCCAGCTTGCCCTGGGACTACCCTACCTCCACCTCATGAGCACTGGAGTTACAAGTAGGCTACCATGCGCACCCAAAATTTAACTGGGTGGTCAGGGTACAAGCTCAGGTCCTCACCCTTGAACAGTGAGTGCTTTAACCCACTGAACCTCTCCCAGGCCCCCCCCCTTTTTCTTGAGACAGGGAAACTGGAGATCACCAATTTGGTTAGATTGGCTGTCCAGCAAACCCTAAGAACTCCTCTCTTCTCCTCCCCAACATTGGAATGATAGATGGATAGCCACTGTGCCTGATTTTTTTTTAATTGAGCTGAGGATCGAACCCAGGGCCTTGCACTTGCTAGGCAAGCACTCTACCACTGAGCTAAATCCTCAACCTTTGTGCCTGATTTTTTAATGTGGGTACAGGGGATTTAAATTTAGGACCCTCATAACTGCAAGATCTTTATAACTGAACCATTTTCAGAAAATAATTTTAATCTATGTGCTTAAAGATAAAATATGCTAGCTAGACCGTCTCCAGTCCCATTTTCTGGAGATGGAAAGGAGGTGGAGTGGAGAAAAACCTAGAAGGAGGTGTGTGTGGGTATAGCCCAGGGAATGAGGAAAAACGAGAACATAACAAGGGGGAAAAAATGAAACTGTGTAGGACTGGATTCTGACTGAGGTCAGCTCCAAAGCTAACTGTGCTTTTCTCAAGAAGACCCTTCCAGACTTCCTGTGATCTGAAGACACGGGGAAGTGTTCTTCAGGGTTGGATGGATCATTTCAGATGAACATAATGCATATACTGAGAGCAGCCAGCCTGGAAATGTTTTATTTAATATACTGCCCTGTCCTACCAATGTCCACCCCAAGACCGTTGTGTTCATTTTTGGGGGCCTACAGAAGGGTGTTTCCTTAACGGTTCCTGAACCTACATGTTCTTGTGGCCGTTTCAGTCATTAATAATCCTCTTGGCTGACAGTTAAGTCTGGGCACTGTGTTGGAGGCTATGGACACGTCTTCACCTCTGTCCTCCTCAGTGTTTGTCAGATAAAGAAACTGACTCTCAGGAATCAGACGATTTACTCTGAGAATCTGCCCCATTGCCCTGGCAGGAATGGAGATATTCTAAATAGGATCATGTGTGCCTCCCTTTGCCTATCAGATTACTGAGACAGTGGAGCCCAAGAAATTGGAATTTCCCCAGGAATCTCATGCTGGAAGATGGAAAGGTCTGGGAGTCGTGTGCCAGCCATACAGGGAGTTTGTCTCCTGGAAAGAGGTTTCTTATTGTTTTGACAACTTGTCAGATCCCCTTGCAGGAGAGATTGGAGCAATGGCTGGACCACACCTTGGCGGGGACTGCTTGGCCATGCATACCTCTTAACCCAGTGGTTCTCAACCTTCCTGATGCTGTGACCCTTTAATATAGTTCCTTACGCTGTGGTGACCCCCAACCATAAGATCATTCTCATTGATACTTCATAACTGTAATGTTGCTACTGTTATGAATCATAATGTGAATTCTGATATGCAGGATATCTGATACGTGATATGAAAGGATCATTTGACACCCCCTCAAAGGGGTCACAACCCACATGTTGAGAAACACTGCCTAGACCTCTGTTTAAACCTAAACTTTGTCTTAGGCCCCAAAGATGGACTTGGGGGGTCACTTACTTGGCCTGAGGAGGACTGCTAACCAAGCCTGGCTTCTTTTCTCAGGGATGCCAGGGCCAGACTGATGCTAACTAGTCTGGCACATTAGTCCTGGGCAGCTGTGTGCCTGGTGCTTACCCCTCCTCTGTCTTCCCTCCCCACAGAAAACACTTCTTACTTCACCAACATAACATCTCTCCAGAGTTAATGATGAAACCGACCCTAAAACTTAGATTTTACATGAAATTTCACTCTCTGGGCCCCGACAGTTAAATCCCACAGCTGGAGCCCGGGGACACGAAAATGAAAGGGCACTGAATAGAACACCAGGTACCCTCCCCTGACCCGAAGCAGCCTTGTAAGCATGTTACAGAGTTACCAGAGCACGAAGATGTCTAACTAGTTTGCTGGCTCACTGAATTGGTCGTGCTGACACAGAAGAAGGGGACTCTAAAGGAGAAGTGGGGGGAGGGGGGCTTAGATTTAACAAGTAGACGTTTGGGCGGAGAACTGGAGGCCAGAACAGAACAGTTTTAACATCATCGGGTGCTTACCATGCGCTTGGTGTCTGTGACTGTGTAAATGGAGTTGATCATGAGTATGTGGGTCCCTCGCTCATGTTCGTTCTAATTTGCTGAACAGCCTTATGGGGGTGTCACTGCAGATTCCTTCTCCTCCTTTTTTACCTTTGAATCCATCTACTTCCCATCTCCATTACTAAGAGATGATTCACAGATACTACACGTCACCCAGTGTGATCCGGTGGTTCTTAATGGTTTGAACACTCATTTGCAGATGAGGACCGTTTGCAAAACTTCCTAGATAGTTTCTCTCTCTCTCTCTCTCTCTCTCTCTCTCTCTCTCTCTCTCTCTCTCTCTCTCTCTCTCTCTCTCTCTCTCTCCCATCGTTGCCCCACCCCCAATCTCCTCTCACAGTCACCAGAGTCATCGTATAGAAATGTCCCCAGATTGCCTCCTCCATGCCTCAGAGCCTCCCGTGACTGCAAAACCCTGCCCTTGTAACAAACCCCACAATCTTCTGTGGCCCGTGGTGCAGTGAAGAACACTCCAGCCCAGTGGCTGCCAACTTCAGCATGGTGTGGAGTTAGCGCACCCAGGAAGCCTTGTGGAAACACAGGTTGCAGGTGCATCGTGAGTGTCTACTTTTCTTCTGAAACAGGGTCTCGTATTTCCCAGGTTGAGCTTTAGTTCAGTATGTAGCCAAGGATGTCCTTGCATGCTACCTACTGAGATACATCCCCGCCCCTACTCTGGATTTCTAACCTTATGGGTGGTCCAGGAAACAGCACCCTTTGAGAACTCCTGTGGAACCTCCAATTGACTTTTATATTTGCTCTGTTCTTGGCATCATTCTCCAGCCACACTTTCTGCCATTGTTTTCTTAAGTCATTCATTCTCTGTAGGTGACTTGAGTCCCAAAGAAAATGAAAATTGATTCCTGAGGGGTAAAGAAGAAGTTGAGACCTTACAGCAGTCTGTGGCTCTTCCGAGCTTAGTTCTGCCTTAGAGATACAGATACCTGTGGGGTTAAAATTTCACTCAGGAGGCAAATTTCTTGGTTGCAATAGTGAGGTAAAAAAGAAAGAAAGAAAGAAAAACTTTGTCCAACACTGTCTTGAACTAAGCAAGATTTTGCCTCATGACCTTGCACTTCTTGGTTCTCTCTTTCTGGAATGTTCTTGTCTCTGTCTTACTAAGGCTGATTCCTCAGCATTACCATTGCAGATTATATGTCAGGCTCCTCAAACAGCCCTCTCCTGACTGCCCTGCCCAGAGCAACAGCTCTCCCCCATCTCCCCGCTTCCTGTTTTTGTGGCACTTGCTGATCTGAAGTCAGCCTCCTTGCTGCCTCCTTCACTTAGAGAAGCAAGAACCTGCGCCTACTCAGTGTGTGTCACTGTTGGCTTCCCAGACTCTATTTAGTAAGTTCTGGAATATAAGAAAAGCCTGCTATTAGTTGTGAATACATGAAGTGGTGTTTATCACATAGCCCACCGAGAAGTGGGGCTGAGATTTGAGCCAATGGCAGAACCTGAATAAAGATCCCTGACATAAGAATGACACCATAGTTTCCTGGGCTTGTGGATGACTGTGGGCATCTCATGGCCATTTAAGGAGCCAAGCCTTTCCCAAAGGCTTTTCCCCACCACTTTGGTTTTTGTTTTGTTTTGTTTTGTTTTGTTTTGTTTTGTTTTGTTTTGTTTTGTTTTTCGAGACAGGGTTTCTCTGTGTAGCTTTGCGCCTTTCCTGGGACTCACTTGGTAGCCCAGGCTGGCCTCGAACTCACAGAGATCCGCCTGGCTCTGCCTCTCGAGTACTAGGATTAAAGGCGTGCGCCACCACCGCCCGGCACCCCCACCACTTTTTTTTCTCCCATGACTATCCCTAGCATGAATAAGGGGAGGGAGCATGAAACCCGGTAACCTGGGGTGAGGAGTCTGTGCCAAGGCCTAAAGGTGTCAGAAGCCTTGCGTTTTACAAACTCAGAGACTGGATCCCAAAACCTTAATCAAATTCCCAAGGTTGAGTAGCCAGTAACTGAAAAGAATATAGAGCCATCCTGTCCTGCCTTCCTCTGGAGCCTGACCGTGAGTCTATTCCACCCGAGTTTAGCTCATCAACTTTACAGTGTGAGCCACCATGTTCTAGAACATTCTCTTTGTCTCAGGGCAATCTTTGGATATGGATGCAAAAAACTTTTTTTTTTTTTTTTTGGTCTTGGAAAGTAGGGAGGTTACTTAAAATGGTATATCTCACGATCCACAAATTGAATATAAATAATTTCTGCTCCCTTCATCTGTGGTATGAGATTCAGTTGTCTGATATTCATCTGTCAAACCAAATCTGCCATCATTATGTTAGAGCCGAGAGAAGGACCTCGCTCAGAGTAGGTCCACTCACTGGAAAGAGAAAGAAACAAAGTAGTGTAGGATACAGGCAGAAGGGATCACGTTCACGACTGCACTGTATTCTCATAATCAGAAAAAGAAATGATAGAGTAGAATCGTGTTCAACCCAAGAAGGAGAAAGTCCTTATTGTCCCGGACACAGTCTTCACGAGTAACTTACTATTGCGTTTGCAGCAGGAATTTCTGTAGCAGCACTCAAATTATCTGGTATCTTTGACTCCCTGCCAGAATATTCATGGACTGCAGGGACAGCAGGGCTCCCTGGTTCCCAGTTCTGGCTTCTGCGCCACTCTTGGCCCAATCCACATGATGAGAACATCTGCTTATTTAAATAAGTCACTTCAAGGCTGGTGAGGTGGCTTAGTTGGTAAAAGCACTTGCTGCCGAGACTAGCAACCTGTGCTCCATGCTCAGGACCCACACAATAGAAGGACGAACCTGGGCTGGAGAGATGGCTCAGTGGTTAAGAGCACTGGCTGCTCTTCCAGAGGATCCAGGTTTAGTTCCCAGCAACCACATGACAGCCTCACAGTTACAGGCTCACAACTGCCTGTAACTCCAGTTCCAGGGGATCCAACACCCTCACACAGACATACATGCAGGCAAAACACCAATTCACATAAAATAAAAAATAAATTTAAAAAAAAAGAGAAAACTGACTCCTGTTATTATTAATATTAATAGTAGTAGTAGTAAAAAAAACATGAACAAATCCCTTCTTGTGGTAGAATCTTCCCTGTTCCAATTTGCTGCTGGGGCTCCTCCTACCTGTCTCAGGGGCTGTTATTAAAACTCTTTGGTACATTTATTTTCATTGACTTCAGTGTCATGAAAGGCTGAGCTATAGAGCCAGCCAGACCACCAGGTCTCACTATTAGCCCAGGCTGGCTCCAAACATGAGCTCCTCCTGCCTCTGGCTGAGGGCTGAGACTACATGTGTGGACAACCTCACACAACTTTGCATTAGTTTTACGTTTTTAATTTCCACTCATTTAGAAGAAAGAGTGACTTCAGGTATTGGACATGAGTTTGTACAGATAAAGTTATGTTTTTCTAGTTCTAACTTGGCCATGGATTGTTTTAATGGTGGATGCATAAGTGAAATATACTCAATACTAAAAGTGTAGAAGTTAAAATGAAGCTGCACAGCTTCAGTTTTGAATGCTAATTCTAACTGGAGGTAAGTTCATTAAGTTGTATAGTCTTTGGATACGGTTAATTTTAGTGTGTGATATTCTTATTTATGTCCAAGTTTTTATAGTAAAGAAAAAAATAGTTTCCATGTGTAGATGCCTTCCCACTGTAAGAAGACAGAAGGAATCATTGCATTCCAGAGCTGGCTTATAGTCTAATGTGCTTAAACTTTACTTTTTGGAGCATTTTGTAGTAAGACTGCAGAATCTACAGAAATATTATGACCCCCCCCCACTCCCCAACCCCCCACTCCCGCTAGCCCTGGAGCCAGGAGTCAGGACACTGTCTAGCTGTGGAGCCATACAGAGAAGTCATATCAAAGTGACCTCACCTGTGAAGTAGAATTATGACTCATAAAGTTCAAAAGAGGAAACAGTAGTGGAAGTATTTTGACCGAAATTACATCTTGTGGTCTTGTCTCAAGTGAAAACAGAAACAAAACACAAACAAATAAACAACAACAAAAAAAACAGGTGTGGTGGCATATGCCTGTAATCCAGGACTTGGGAAGAGGAAACAGGAGAAATTACAGGCCATGGAGACTACGAGGCCAGCCTGGGCTACCTAAGACCCCATCTTAAAAAGAAAACAAGGAGAGAGGTACAGTGTCCCATGCCTTTAACCTCAGCTCTTGGGAGGCAGAGGCAGGGAGATCTCTGAATTAGAAGTCAGCTCAGTCTACATCGTAAGTTCCAGAGCAGCCAGAGCTGTATATCGAGACCCTATCTCAGGAAGCGGGATGGGCGAGGAAGGGAGAGACGTAGCTTAGCACGTTTATCTCAAGGAGCTATTCACTGCTTTCTTTCCTGAGACTCAGGGGCCCAGGAGAATAGCCTGCCCAGGGCCTTTGGAAGCATATAAATATCACACAGGTAGTATAGAATAAAGCTGGGCTTTAACCCCAAGCCTGTGCTCTTGACCCTCATGCTTTGTTGAGGTTTTGAAACAAAGTCTCGGTGTATACCTCCAGCTGCCCTGGAAGTCATTGTGTAGAACAGGCTGGCTTTGAACACGCAGCATACAAGTATATGCCACACCAGCTACTTCAGCCGCTGCTAAAGAAATGCTTACAATGAATGAAGCAAATGTCTATCCATTTCACAGCAGTTCCTCAGACAGTGAGGGTATAACTTGCTCAGCATCACCAGCCAGGTTGCCACAGGCCAGAATCAGACATCCCAGACAGGTATGGCTCCTAAGGAATTGCTCCTCCCCGTGCCCTGTCCTAAAGGGCTAAAGCAACCCCCGGCTTATGTTTTCACCTGTCTCTGAACTACAGAACCGAGTGACTCCAGAGAGCTTGCATGATGTATTGCCTGCCTCCCAGAAGTATAGAAACCACCCCCACCCCCACCCCAGTGGCCAGCCTTGTGTCCCCATCCTCCCCTCACTCCACTTCAGAAAGCCACACAAGGGGAACCAATGTCAGACCAGGGCCCGTGTGGGCCACAGGGGAAAATATTTGGTTCCCTGGATACAGCCCTCTATGTGTTGGGTGAGATTTCCTCTCCCGAGGCGCAGCCCTTCCGAGGGAGGGAAGTGAGAACAGTACAGAGCGGGAAGAGAAGTGGGAAGAAACTTGCCAACTAAACAGAAAGGCAGGCTCCTGAGCATGACACGTGTCTGTTTTGCTGGTGAATGAGAAATCCTGACCGGTCCTGCAGCAGGCCATCAGGTCTCAGCTGCCTGGGTTACCAGGGGAAAGATCCCAAGGGACAGAGGCAGCGCAGTCATTGGGAACCTGACAGTTCCATAGCTAAGGAATCACATGAATACATTCAAGGTTTTGAGAAAAGGTCTCATGTAGCCAAGGCTGGCTTCCAACTCCCTGTGTAGCCGAGGATGGCCTTACATTTCTGGTCTTCCTACCTTCACAGTGCTGAGAAAATAGGCATGTGGGGCCACACCTGATTTATGCATTTCTGGGGCTCGGGCCCAGGAGTTTGTGCATGTTAGGCAAGAACTCTACCAACCAAATTACAATCCCAGACCCACAAAAAAAAAAAAAAAAAAAGAAAAGAAAAGAAAAAAGAAAAAAATCAGAGCAACAGGCAAAGGAAGCGTTGAGTGACTTGAATGGTAGAAAGGGGTAAAATCTCAGAAGTGAGGCCGGAGGTGGAAATGAAGCTCATTCATTTCATCCATTCACTCATTCATTCATTCACCCATCTTGCACATGTTTTCTGGCACATACAATGATTAAGGGCTCAAAATACACCAATAATGAGAGGCACCTCTTCTTCATGGAACTTGTATTCTGGTGACTGATGGATTGGAAAGTGGAGTAACACAGCCTTTGACATGGGCGTGGGGATGCTTAGCACTGAGCCTGCCCACAGGTGCACTAAGACACTTCGGTCTGCTGTTACGATGGCCTCTATTTACCAAGCTCTGTGCTCAGCATGCAGCCACCCTGTTGGCAGGTATTATTATCATGGTTTGATTTTATTTTTTAATCCTTCAAAAGTTTAATTTTAGTAAGCCGTGGCTTGGACACAGCTGTGTACATCTGAGGTTTCTGGTATTTCATCTCTACCACATGGTCTCACAGTGGCCTGAGCATCCTGAAGAAGGGGGCGAACATTGCTGTGTCCTCAGGGTACTCCGCGCTATTACTCAGGGCGGTGCTGACGGAGGCCTCACCACTTGCCCTCTGCGTCAGGGGCACAGACTGTGGCATATCTCAGTCTTTGTAATAGAGATCTCGCTGAGCTGAGAAGAGTTGAACCATAGTCTGCCGTTACAGCGCATCGCTCCCCTCCAAGTTCAGTGAACATAAATGCCCTCAATAGCAAAGGTGGCCGTGAAATGTAGGAGACCGGGTAGTGGGGTGTTGCAGATGCCTTTGTCCTGAGTTGTGCGTGTCACTGCTTTGATGTATGTACTTAAATAAAGTACAGTAGATATGTACTTTCATTTTAAAATATTATTTGTGCCTAACAGCCAGCTGGAAAATGGACATGGTGTTCTCAGGAGCTGCTTGACTGATCCCATCCTATGTTGACTGATCCCATCCTATGTTGACTGATCCCATTACAGGTTCTCTTGCAAAGGATTTATTTATTCTCCTCATCGTTTGCCTACTACTTACCAAACAACAACAACAAAATCCCACTTTGTTGTTGTTTTGTTTTGCTTTTAGGAAACGGCCACTCTCTTTTCCATAGTGTTGTCTTCTCCTAACCTGTGGCCTTCCGGTTCCTGTTTTGTTTCATTTCACTAAAACTTAATTCCATGATAACTTCAGAAGGACTCTGCAATCACACTTAAAAACAGCCTGCAAAAACTTCTCATGCCTGAGTGCTGGAAGCTTCTAGACTGAGAGGGATGTTTCTTCTGTGATGATATAATGAGTCCTGCATCTTGAGATTCAAGTTTTTCTGGACTGGGACAGTAGTTCACTAGCAGAGCACTTGCCCAGTGAGCGAAGGGCCCTGGGTTCCATCCCCAGTACAAGCAAGAAAGAAAAAAATGGGGGAGAAAAAAAGTTTTTTTTTCCTAAAAACCTCAAATGAACTTTACTTTTCCAATTTGGTAAACTTTTCTAAATCCTTTGCCCAAATATGACATTTCTACCAACTAGTTGGAGACAGGCCAGGAATCTGGCTCTATTTAGTCCGTTTTTATTCATTGTGAGTTCCCTGAGGATTTCTTCAGCCTCGGCTTGCACATGGATCACAAAGAACAGAGAGAGAGTGATAAACACCCACCAGGGGTTTGAACGGAGCTGAAGAGGAATAGAAACAGAGTAACTGTGAGATGTGTACTCAAATGAAGGCTAAGGGGAGGGGGCTTCCATAAGGTGTGTTTGTGTCTAGGTCTGATGTAGGTGATGTTTGCCCCACGGCGGGCGGCTTAGAGTCAGGCTGGCTGTACATGTTCGACAGTCAACAAGTACCCAAGTGTCTTCACGAGTACTGCCATTCATGGAAAAGCCCTTCCCCTGAGCCGCCCATGTCATTACTTTTTAAATTTTTGAAAGCCGCTCTGCCTCTGCCCCTTCCTATTGGCTGTTTTTCTCAGGAAAGGAGAAAACAGTTGGCAGAACTTAAAGTTTCCAGACCACAGGGTGTCTGCTGCTTGCATAACCCCAAAGCCATAATTTCCACTTTCTCCACCTCCACTGGGAACTTCCCTCGACGATAACCTGTGTTGCAGACCCACCAGAGCTTGCCTTGGTTACACTTTTGTGACTTCCTGTCTGTAGTATTTGTGTCTCCTCATTGTTTCTTCTTTTTCTTTTCTTTTTTTTTTTTTTCTTTTTCCTCATTGATACTGTACCACAATGTCTAAAAATACAGCCTAACCACTAGTTTTCAAAAAAGAGGAGCTGCAGAAATAACCTGAGTGGCTTTGTGGCCATGAACTCTCGACAGCCTCCTCTGGGTCTGTCGGGAGGTACTAGCTGCAGAAACACCGTCAAACCGTTTCTAGGGAGAATGTGGTTCCCACTGCACTTGCATCTGTGAAGTTACGACCCCGGCCATTTTCCTTTCTCGTCATCTGGTGAGCCTCTTGCCAAGTTGGCTCAGTCCTTCATTACCTGTTGGGACTTCAGGGAGTTATTCTTGAACACTTGGGGGTCCAGCTTTCTAATTGGAAAGAGAAACTGTTGATTTCATGGAACGCTTGCGAGAATGCAGTAAACAAAACGTGTATAAACATACATAGTGTAGGCAGGGCTGGGGAGGGGGCTTGAGCCTGAGTTTGATCCCCCACAACACTTCAAAAAAAGCCAGAGCATGGTGGCACACACCTTTAATCCTAGCACTCCAGAGGCAGGGGCAGGTGCATCTCTGTGAATTCAAGGCTAGCTTGGTCTACATAGAGAGTTCCAGGATTCCAGAACACCCAGAACTACACAGAGAGACCGTGTCAAAAAAAAAAAAAAAAATTGCATGGCAACCCTACTCATAATGCCAGTGCTAGGGTGACAGAGATGGGTGGAACCTTGGGACTTGATGGGTAGCACCTTGGGACTTAATGGGTGGCACCTTGAGACTTGCTAGCCAGGCAGTCTAGCCTAATCTGGAAACTCCGGGACAGTGAGAGACTCTCTCAAAAAACCAAGGTGTACAGCACCTGAGGAACAATGTTTGAGCTTATCCTTTGGGCTCCCTATGCACACACACATGGGCACATGCACTTGCACTCACACATGGCACTCACAAGTATGTGTGAATGTGCATACACACATACAAAGACGCAGGGTGTAAAAATCATGTATGTTTATATGATCCAAAAGTGGAAGTAAAATCATGTAAAGACCCAAGTGGACTAATGGGAGTCGGGGGCGGGGGAGATATGGCGCGCGGGGGGGGGGGGGGGGGGGGGGTATGGGCTTGTCTGAAAATGCCCTTATGAAACCCAGTACCATATTTGAGTTTAAAAATACATTTTATCAGGGGGACCGGGGAGGAGTAGAGAGTGAGGAAAAGTATGCTCCAAATATATTGTATGACAGTCTCAAAGAATAAATAGAAACATTCAATATGTGTATGAATGAGTGAGTGAATAAACCCACCTAATACAAATGATCTATGTGCGTGTATTAACTTCTTTTTTTGTTGGTGGTGGTGATGGTGACGGCGACGGTGAGAATTAAGGAACTCAGTCCCAGGAACAGTCTCATCACAGTCAGACAAAACCCCAGAGATGGACAACAGCTTCCCCTGGCTTCAGGCCCAGGGGAGGCTGTAAAGAGCGTGTTTGTAGTGCTGGCAATTAAGCTGAGTGCCTCACGCATGCTCAGCAAACACTCCACCGCTGAGCTATGCCCTCACCCCTCAATGGTGGTTTTGAGTTAGTTTATTGATTATGATGGGGAAGTAAGAAAGGAATTAATCCCAGAGATTGGATTGCTGCCCTCTCCAGGGCTTGACTAATGGGTTGATTTTCAACTCGAATATGACCGTTTGACATCTTAATAGTCCAAAAGAAACATGTGGGTGGGTGAGTGGGAAATAAGCCACGTAAGTGATCTAAGTATTTACAGTTAGTGGAACAGTTAACAAACTATGTCTACTGGCCGTGGAACTCACTGCACTAGGGTAAAAGCCTGTGTCTTCCACTTTGCATGGTTTTCTTCCCTTCCTTAGAGATAGATTCTAGTTTCAACTATTTAAATACAAGAGGGGAAAAACTAAACAGGAAAGGCTGGAAGTCTACGGGTGGAGCATGTGCTTAACAGGAGCGGCGCCCTCCCTGGCTTTAATGCCCAGCATCAAAGGGAACAACAGAGAATTACAGGAACCCAGGCCTGGTGGTTCACACCTGGAACCCCAGCACTCAGAAAGCCGATGTCTGAGCTGCATAGCGAACTCCAGGCCAACCTAAGCTACAGAATAGGGCCCTGCCTCAAAAAACAAGTAAAAAATAAATAAATAAAACAAAAAGATAAATGCTTTTAAAGCTAGGTGAAATCTCTTCTCTTCTCTTCTCTTTTGTGTGTGTGTGTGTGTAAGTGAAGGGGTATGTGTGTGTGTATGTGTAAGTGAAGGGGTGTGTGTGGAGGTCAGAGAACAACTTTTGAGAGTTGCTGGGACTGGGTTTTTCTTGCTATTTCTGCCTGTTAGCTACTTAGCCAGGTACTCAGTTTAGCTAGCCCAAGAGCTTCCAGACTGGCCTGTGGTCTCCACCACTTACTTCCCTGCTGGGATACAGGAATATCTATCTCTTCTATGCACTGAGCTGTATCCCCAGCCCACGAAGTTTTTTCTTCTCATTTCCATTATACAGGGACAGAAACTGAGACTCAGAAAAGGCCACGGTCTCAGGGTCTCAGGTACTGCTAAGCCTGAAACAAAAATAAAAATAAAAATCTGAGCTTCCTGACTCCACATCCTGTCTGCACCTCCTGGTGACTCTCAGCTCCGAGCTGACGTTGTGTCTTTTCTTTTCAGCCAGCCTTATAATACCAGGCTACCATCTTGAATGGATTGCCTCTTGTAAAAATGCCCTCCCCAGAGACTGTCTTGCCCCAAGGTACCCATGCTGGGAGTTTGGGGGAGAGAGAACAGCTGTTCACAGAATCCAGAATCCAAACTTCTGGCCTGCCTTTATGGGCTCTTCTGGCCTCCCCACACCCTGCAGGCAGATCAGAGCTTGCAATTGAATGCTAAAGCCCAGAAAAGAGGTTAGCTTTCAGTCCCTGCCTGGGCCACTTGTCAGCAACAATGAACAAGGAAACCTTCTCTCCATGGATAGCCTCCTTTCTTGTGCCTCCTGGGTAAACTGAAAGTGAGCGCTAGCAGAGCCCTGAGCTCAGCTCAGGGCTTTATTTCAAGTCCCTACCCTCTCCTTTCTTTAGGTTTGTTTATTTGTTTGTTTGTTTATTTATTTATTTAGGTAGGTAGGTAGTTATGTGTGTGTGCTAGGGCACACCTGTGAAGGGCAGAGGACCGCTTAGGTCTGTTCTCTCCATCCACCTTGTGAGTTCCAGGGATCAAACTCAGGCATCAGACTTGGTGATAAGCCTTTGACCTGCTAAGCCTTCAGCCCTTTCCACGACCTGAAATTTTCTTACTGGTTTAAGTATGCCCATAGTTTCTCTCCTTATCTCTAAAGCAGTTTTTTTTCTTCAAAGGAGCGATTCTGTCCAGGAGCAGACCTTTATTGATGTTTGGCGATGTATTTAGTGTCATAGTAGTGGGAGGTGTCCTCTGACATCTAGTGGGTAGTGCTCAGTCACTCGTCACCAGAGGGGCACCAAAACCTTCTGCAGCTGCAGATGGCCACACTGTTGAGGCTGAGGCCTCTGGCACGAGCCCCATGGACAGTGCCCTTGTGGTCTCAACAATCGATCCCTGTTTGTACTAAGAGTGGCACTTTTCCTCAGAGTGCTGTTGCTTGAGCAGGTGTATGAGCACATGATGGAGAGCCTGAATGTTTGGCATTGTGAACAGGACTCAATCACAAGCCAGGCGCACGTGGACTCAGGCCCCGGATGTCACCCAGCTGATGAGTGGTAGAGCCACTCACTCAGCATGGGTGAATTGCATCTCCGCTGTGCAGTACAACACACCAGCAAACACGGACTACAGGAGGTGCTCAGCCTGGCCATTCCTTATGGTTACATTTTCTTCAGACGGCAATTCTGTGGTTCAGTTTCCTCCTTTCTTTTTCTGTCTGCTCTGACAAGATGTCTGATTTAGCCAAGGCTGTCCTTGAACTCTCAATCCTTCTGCCTCAGACTCCTGAGTTGTTGGGATCACACACGTGCACAGCCATGCCCAGCATTCAATTTCATCCTTAGCAAACTGAATTCTCAATTTCCCATTCCTCCCTCACCCATCTATTTTTCATCTTTTACTTTTTTGCTACCTGCCTTTCTTCCTGGCCCTCTGTCTCCTTTGCCTTTACTTCTCCCAAGGGGCCTTTCCAGGAACCTGTGACTCCCACTCCACATTGAAGCAGGTTGACGAGCCCCTCTGGGACTCCACTCTGGCCTCTGTATAATCAGAGTAGTAATGCTTCCTACTTCCTGGGCTTGTTAGCAGCATGCAGCAAGAGAGTACACATGTTGTGTGCCACCAAGGCCGTGCTCAATAGGAAGTGCAGTTGCATGCTGGGAAGGCAGGCACTGTCTTGAGAGAACTAAAGGGAGCTCACAGCTGACTCTTCTGGAGACATCTGTGTCAGTGCAGGCCATTCTCGGGACGAGGGTGTCAATAGCTCACACTCAGTCACCACCCAGAGATGATATAAAAGGGCCCTGTTCTGCTGGGGTTGACATCATCCGGGTGAAATATAAAACTTCATCCACTCAATAGGTCTCAGAGTAAGACTGGCCTAGATCGCCCCCTCTCTCACCCCAGAGACGCTCGTCTGATGAGGAGTTTTACAGCTCACCTTGCTCTCTGGATGGAAGGCTTGTTTCCTGGTGTGTCAGGTTTTCTGGGCCATGGTTTGGGAGATGCTTGGGATAGCCTCTCTTTTGATCACGCGCTAGCAATGTAAAGCAGCAATTCTCAACCTGTAGGCCGTGACCCCTCAGGAGGGTTGAACAGTTTTCACAGAGGTCCCCTAAGACCACTGGGAAACACAGATATTTACATTACGATTCATACCAGTAGCACAATTGCAGTTATGAAGTAGCAACAAAAATAATTTTATGGTTGAGGGTCACCACGGCATGAGGAACTGTATTAAAGGGTTGCTGCTTTAGGAAGGTTGAGAACCACCTATGTAAATGTTTATGAATGTCTTTTAACATCTAGATTCAGTTCATTCACTAGGAAGATCTGTACAGGTGCCACGACACTCACATGGAGGTCACAGGACAGCCTTACCTCAACTTCCACTTTGTTCTGAAACTGGGTTTCCTTTGGTTCATTACTTTTTTTTTTTAAACATAATTCTGTATTGGTTCTTTGGAAATTTCATGTCATACACCCCAATTCTGCTTACCTCCCAGTCCCTCCATATCTGCTCCTCAACCCTGCAGTGTACCCCCCAAAAAATTAATTAAAAATAAAACCAAAGAAACAAACAAAACAAAGAACAAAAAAAACCCAAAAAAAACAAACAAACAAACCCTCCCTCCCCCATCTTTCCCACACCTCTGCATTCATCCTAGTGGCATCGGGAGCTGCGGTGTGTAATACAGTATGCCCCTTTTGTCCAATCAGCCCCTCCCACAAAATATTCATTGCAGTAAATCATTGGTCTGGTTCATGGGGCTGCATAGATGGTTCAGAGGTTAAGAGCACTGGCCGCTCTTCCGGAGATGCTAAATTCATTTCCCAGCAACCACATGGTGGCTCATAACCATCTATAATGAGATCTGGCGCCCTCTTCTGGCCTGCACGCATATATGCGAGCAGAACACTGTATATATAATGTTCACTAATTATACCAGGCCAGCAAGCCACCAGGGATTCTTCTGTGTCCACCTCCCACCTCTCTTTAGGAACACTAGGGTTACAGATGTGTGTTTACTGCATCCAGATTGACAGGTGATCTGGGGATCCTAATTCAGGTCTCCAGGCTTGCGGGGTTTCTCAGAAGCGTGTTACTCCCAGCCTTCACTCAGAAGCTTTGGGAGACCCAGTCTCACTCAGCTAGTTGTTGGTCTGTCTGTCTTCTACCACTAGATCTTAAGTTTCACAGACAGACCAACAACTAGCTGAGTGAGAAACTGTAGGTCTTAGGGACACAGAACAGCATGGTGGAGTAGAGGAGACAAGGAAGGCCTCTCTGAGAAGGTGACAGACATCTGATCTCAGGTCTGAAGGAGGTGAAGGAACCTGAGAATGGATTGACTTGGGGGCAAGGCATTCCAGGCAGAGGGAACAGCATGTGTGAAGCCCCCAAAGTAGGACCGAGGCTTGATTTGAGGGAAGGAAAGGAGGCCAGTGTGGCTGTGCTGAACTCAAGGTGAGCCATGAAAGAGAAAGAAGGAGCCCTGTGTTACTTGCTCTTCTTGTCATGAAATACCTCACAAACACAGTTTAAGAACAGACAGGCTTGTGTGCCTCACAGTTCAATCCATCATGGCAGCAGCGAGACACCACCAGAGACTGCTGGTCACATTGCATCAATAATCAGTAATGAGAGAGAGATAGGAGGGGGGAAGAGAGAGAGGGGAGAGAAAGAGAGAGAGATGGAAAGAGAGAGGAGAGGGAGGAGAGAGAGGGGGGAAGAGGGGGAGGGAGAGAGGGAGAGAGGAAAGGGGAGAGAGAGACAGAGAGAGAGAAAGGAAGGAAGAGAGAGGAGAGAAAGGAGAGGGGAATGTTAGAGCTCAGCTCATTCTTTTTAACTTTTATTGATTCTTTGTGGATTTCACATCACGCACCCCAATCCCACTTATCCCCAACCCCCCTCACATCTGCCCTTTGCCCTTGCAACCCCCTCCCAATGAAAACCAAATTTAAAAGAAAAACCAAAACAAAACAATGAAACAAAACAAAAACTAAAAAAGCGGAGGAGACGAAGCTTGTCCTGGAAGCTGTAGTGAGTGTGATCCGTTGAGTCACACAGTTTACCCTTTTGTCCATTCATCTTTACTTGCAAGTGTTCCTTGCCACGAGTCACTGGTCTGGCTTGAGGCCTCTGGCTTCTGCTACTCCACTGATAATGGGCTCTCACTAGGGCTGTCTCTTGGATATCCTGTTGTTGGCCTGTGTCATGGAGATCCTGCTGATTTGGATCTGAAGGTTCATCCTCTTCATAGTCCTGCTCCAACAGTTCATAGATGAGGTGGATGTTGGGGTGGGCCAGCTCATAGCCCTGGTTCTGGGCCTGGGTTGATTAGCTCTCCAGCTTTCCCTCATCATCCCTAACCAGATGAGCTCTCCAGCCCTGCCTCGGCTAGCTCACCCAATGCAGCCTGCTGCAAGGAGTGAAGCCATTTCTCCTGCTCTCTGGTCCTCAGATCTGGCTCACCCACACTCACACCATCAGGGCCGGTTCTACTGTTTAGCCCAAGAGCGGTGCAGGGCCCTCTCTCCCGATTGCTGTAGGGGGTATATGGAGGGAGTGGGCAGGGTCAGTTCTGTTCTTACACCCTCAGGGCTGGGTCACCTGTGCCTTCGACAACAGGGACAGCTCCACTGTGCTGCCCTGGCAGGGTGCAGGGCCTGCTTTCTTGTGTGCCGCAGCTGGTGAGGGGCAGAGCTAGTTCTCTCGTGGGACCCTGGGGCAGCTCTCTCACCTGCCACAGGTAGTAATGGGTGAGGAGGGGGCATCTTTCTCTCACCCACGCCACCACATGGCAGAAGAGGGGGGCAGGGTCAGCTTTCCTGCTCTCATTCCCTCACGGCATCCCCAACCACAGGGTCAGCTCTAGTGTGCTGCCCAGGTGGGGTACATGCTTGTGGTAAGGGGTGGGGCCATCTTTCCCGAGTGCAGGGGGCCAGCTCTCCTACTGCAGTCTCCAGTAAGGGGCAGGGCCAGCTATCCCAGGGCCAGTGAAGAGCAGGCTTACTCAGCACAGCATGGTCCCAATGAACCCCTGTGCTAACCACAGGCCACAGACATCATCACAGACCCCAAGCTCACTTTCTTTTATTCAATCTGGGACCTCAGCCCATGAGATAATTGTCACCAACATTTAAGACGCGTTTTCCAACCCTAGGAAACCCATCTAGGCTCCTTCACAGGCATGCCCAGAGGTCTGTGTCCTAGGTACTTGTAGAACCCGCTGACAAGATTAGCCATCATAGGCCTGTTCTTGTCAGCACAAATAAGGAGTTAGTTTCCGGGCGTGTTGTGTGGGAAGAGATCGGACATCTCTAAATAGAAAAGCAGAGAGGTCCAGTCTTCATTTAGAAGGTATCGCTCCTGTGGCCAGGTCCTCACAGTGATAGGATCATTGCCCAGTTGCATGGGAACTATGGACCTGGTCAGAGAGCTGACCTGGGACTCACCCAGATGGTAGGTCGGACCTCGGCTGGGTCACACCAACCAAAGCCCTGACAAGTCATTTTGAGGAGGCCAGATCTCTTCTGCTGAGTCTCAGGAAAAGTCAGTAAGGAACCAGAAGAAAGAGGGGGAAACAAGACGCTTGCTACTTCCTTATCAAGTGTTTGTGTTTCTGAGTCCCAAGCACCAGCTAAAGCAAAACCAAAGAAGTTTGCTCTGTTTTCATAGTTGTTATTTCCTGTTCAGTTTTAGTCTGACCCCAGATACTCTAAGTGGGTCCCCTGTGCCTATGTGGGGTTGTTACCACCTGGCCCTCCTCTCACCTCCTCAGTCAGGAGGTGAGTGTTCCCGTGTAGACCCGAACCTCACCATGTGCTGCAGCAGCTGGGCTCTGGAAGCAGAGGTCAAGCCTGTAGCAGATTCTCACTTCCCTGTAAGTCTTCCCCACATGACAACTGACCCACCAGACAAAGCATTTCCACCCACTACCAGTACTTACCGGCTGAGGACCCGCTCCTATCAGCTAAGAAGCAGACGCAGCCTGAGGTGGGAGTTCTAACCCAGCATGCACCATTCTAACCTCTGGATACCTGGAGTTGGGTGGGGAAGAGGTGGGAGAAGGTGAATCATCTGGGCGGGTGCTGCACAAGGGTCTCCAGAGAGATCGCCTTTGAATATATATGTAGTGTGTATGTGTGTGTGATGTTCCTGCAGAAGTTGCTACTCTTAGCTGTCATTGGCAGGAAGAGGTAAATTCTGAAACTGTTTCCATGGTCTCTGTGGAGCTCAAAAGTGATTCTGAATTTAGATACGTAATTAAGGAATTCCACGTTCTTGTGTCAAATGTGGAGAGCCCTGGGTGAAAATAGAAAATCAAACATTTTTGAGAGTCATGCTTTAAAATAAGTGAGACATGCACATAACTGACCTGTTGACACAATATTTGTTTGAATTAGATGGCTTTTTTTTTTTAAGCTGAGTTACTTTACATACCTCAATTAAGCTCTGACTCGGGAGGCAGAGTTCAGAGTCTCATTTCCAGGTCTAGCATTAATGACTTGTGTGGCTTTGGGTGAACCTGACCTTATTTCCCCCTATCGCAAACCAATGGCCGTTAATAGATGCTCTCCTTATTCTATCTGTAAATTCCATGGTTCTAAGTGCTTCCTGTGGAAGTATTTTTATCTGAAAGTGAATGAGTTTCCCTGACTGCTCCACGGTGCTGTCTTTCCATTTCTCCCTGGTCGAGTGCTCCTCTGACAATGGTCTTCACAGGACCTTGTTGGTGTCTACTGGATGCAGGATCGTGTGCGATGCTGTGCGACTGAGAGGTAGGGTCCTCAGCTGAGCTCTTGCTCCATTGTTCGTGAATCTTGCGAATCACGGGGTTTCCTTTGGTTTCCCTCATGATGTTGGAGTGAGGAGAGTATCTGCCTCGGGGACATCTTAGCGTTGACCGTGTGGTACCCCCTGGATTGCAGAGGGTGCCTGTGAGCGGTGCCGTTAGTATTGCTATTAAAGTGCCCTGATTGTGCAGATGCACTGGAGGCGAGCAGGAACCCGTGGTCCTTTCTCTTCTTTTATTTCTACCAGCTCTGCACAATTTTTCTGTCACATGCTTTTTAACTGGCTTGCTAATTTACCCCGCCATTGATCTTCTCTAAAATGGGTATGTGTAAGATTACAGAAAAGTTTACCTGTTTACCAGCTTTCAAAGAATCGAGTGTGCCCTGGTGTTAACTGCTACCTTGACACAGCCTAGAAGCATCTGTGAGAAAAGTCTCAGTTGAGGAACTGCCTTTACCAGGTTGGTTTGTGGACACGTCCATGATGTGTTGTCTGGAGAGCTAATTGCTCTAGGAGAATCCAGTCCACTGTGGTTCCCCTGGCCCATGCCTTTGGATAGAGCATTATGGTAGTGGGAGGCTGTGCTGGAGAAGCTTCTTTGCCTCATTGCAGCTAGGGAGCAGAGCAAAGAGCACATACAGGAAGGGCACAAGACACAGCCTCCAAGAACACTCCACTAGCAACTCTCTCCTCCAAGTAGGCTGCCTCTGGCCTTTCAGTACCTCCAAACACTGCTATTACATGAATTCATCAAAGGATTATTCCGTTCGTTGAGTCAGAGTCCTTGTGATCTAATGGTCTCTGGAAACATCCTCACAAATATTGGTGAAATTATTAAGGCCACTCCATGTAGTTAAAAGGGAGGTTTATTTTGTGGGGTAACTTACAAGTGAAGGGATAGGTAACAGGGTCTGGGAAAGGTGTGGCGCATAGGTAACAGGTCTGGGAAAGGTGTGGCGCAGTCCGGCAGTGTTCTCTGGAGAACTCTGCTCGGTCTACCTCCAGCATCCAGGGTCCAGGAACCAAGAGAGCCTGCGCATCCAGATCTCGGGTCTTCAGGGTCCTCTCTCGGCCCCGCCTTGTAGGCATGACAGTTACTGAAGCCTCAGTGGGGGTTGGAACTTCCAGATTAAAGCTGGAATGGCTACCCACTACACACAGACTTATCCAGAAGTGGGCAAAACTAATAGGCATTTACTAATCTATCTGCATTGATGATCCAGGTTAATCCCTGTGAGCAATTTCCCTGTGCTCAGCAGGCCCTTCATCAGTACTGGGATATCTTTTCTGGTGCCATGAAATTTTATTGAATCAAGGTTTGCTCACTCATCTGGCATGACTCCCTGCAGGTCATACACTTGGTGTGAACCAGAAACCACAATACTGTGCCTTGTGCTGTCAAATACTGCCATGGAGGAAATCAAACCCCGTGTTCCCAAATCTTTCCCTTGACAAAGAAGTTCTCCCTTGCAATTTGAATTTTATGGCTTCTCTTAGTTTCTGTTGTCAACTAAAATCTATTCATAAGCATTTGTTTTGATGAACAAAATACATCTCTCACTTTTCAACCTCCAATGTAAGCAAATGACAAGGGCAGGCCTTTCTGTTCCTAGTGACAATCAAATCAACCCTATGACATCCCCTCAGAAGCACCATCCTGCAGAGGAAGGGATTCAGGGAATATTGAGCAGGATGCTCAGAGTATAGACAAATACTAGTGTGTGCTCCCGCCCCGCCCTCCTTCACTGGCCCTCGTCATCTGTTACCACACCACGCAGGGAAGTGTCTGCCACTCTCCTTTCCATATGTCAGTCTCTCTGAGGGCTACTTCTCATCATCTCACCACGGCACACCTGAGAGGATGAGGAGACTGTGTGGGCCGTCACATTGGAGTCTGACCTTTGGAAACAATTTGTTTTGGTTCATTACAGAAACCCATGGCCTGGAGAGAAGGCTCAGTTGGTAAAACACTTGCCTAGCAGGTGTGAGAGCTTGAGTTGAGATTCCCCACACCTGCTGGAAAGAGCTGGGCATAGAAGTCTGCTCTTGTCATTTTAGGGACGGTAAGATGGGAGGCAGAAATGGGCAGATGCTGCAAAGATATACCTACCCTGCCCCACCCCACACAACCTGTGTGTCTTACTTGAAGAAGGAGAATTCAGTGCAGATGGATTAGTAAACATCTATTGGTGTGGCACACTTCTGGATAAGTCTGTGATACACAGAGGAAGGAAGCAGATCATTCTGAGACTCTCGGGAGTTTTGTAGAGACTGACAGTGATTCCCAAGCTTTCCCCTCAGCCCACCTGATTACTCATGCCCCCTTCAGCTACCTGTCCTCCAAATTCTTCCTGCAGGATTTTCTCCACACACGGCAGTAACCCACAGCAGCCAAGGTTCCAGATCCAGTTCCAGATTCCTTGGACTGAAGTTCTGATGGCCCTAGCTTGGGGCAGGTGGCCGTGGTTAGTTCAGTCAACTAAAATCAAGTTGTGGGTCACATCAAAAAGACATTTATTGTTTAATAGTCTAGAGTAATCCAGGGCTTGGGAGTTGGAGACAGAAAAATCAGCCTGAAGTCATCCTTGGCTACATAGGAACCAGAAGCCAGCCTGGGCTACAGGAGACTCTGTCTCATAATACTACCAAATAATAATAATAATAATAATAATAATAATAATAATAATAATAATAATAAAATTATGTGTTGAGAAAAGAAATGCCGATTGGTTGGAGGAAGGTCCAAAACAAATTGACATAGCAAGTGGATCCTTTGTTTGTTTGTTTGTTTGTTTAAGGGGGTTGTTTGTTTTTGAGACAGGATTTCTCTGTATAGCCCTAGCTATCCTAGAATTCTCTATGTAGACCAGGCTGGCCTTGAACTCACAGAGATCTGCCTGCCTCTGCCTCCTGAGTGCTAGGATTAAAGGTGTGCGCCGATAGATACATTTTTAAAAGAGAGATAAATATATTTGGATTATGGCAACCCAGTGACTTGAAATATTGTGTGAATTGTGGTATTTTCTTTAATGGACTTGTGTGTGTGTGTGTGTGTGTGTGTGTGTGTGTGTGTGTGTGTGTGTGTTTAAGAATTGTTTTACTTTCTGTAGGACATGCATAGAGTTAGTTCTAGGGCAGTTTTGCAAAAGTAAAATAATTTAAACCAACACATTTCTTTATCCACCCTGGTGCCCTCCCCCAATATGGATAACTAGAAAATGGATGGTGTTTTTTGTTTGCTTGTCCCCTGTTTCTATTTGTTGCTGGGGTTTTATTTTGTTGTGTTAAGTTGTGTTTTCAGTTTAGTGCATTTTGTTTTGTTTTTGATACAAGGTCTCAAATTGCCTGTGTAGCCCAGGCTGTCCTTGAACTCCTGGGGTTTCTCCTGCTTCAGCCTCCTGAGTACTGTTAATATTATAACCATTCATCACCATGTCTGTGACTCAGGGCCTTGAACATGTTAGTCAAATCAGCCACTGGGCTATGCCCGATTACCTTGTTCACGTTTCGACTTGGTTCTTTACTTTCCTGGGTAATTTTGAATAAATTATCCTAAAGTTTGTGTGTCAATTTCCCAGTCTATAAAATGAGGACAATGCCATCATGTTGCTATTTGCAGACCTTTGGGGGAGATGTGGTTGAAGCAGGTTCTCTTATATCCCAGGCTGGTCTCAAACTCTTACTGAGTCAAGGCTGGCCTTGAACTTCTGATTGTCCTGCTGCTGTCTTCCCAGTGCTGAGATCACAAGCATGTGCCACCATCCCCAGTGTGTGGTACTGGTAAGCAAACCCAGGCCTTCATGCATGCTAGGCAAGCACTCTCGACTCTCAGCTGCATCTCCAACCCCTTTGGAGGATCTCTAATGAGACCATATACATAACATGCATTGCCCAGCTCAGTGGCCAGAACTAGCATCCCATCCATTTAGGCACCCTAGGTGTGTATTTGACCTTGGCATTGCCTAGCTAAGAGAGTAATCTGTGGCTACAAACTAAGCAAAGCTTGTCCACTCACCTCTTATCACCAGTTCTGTGGTTTCTTTGGGCCATGTGTCTATAACTCATGGTATGACCTGTTAAGCTAGTTCACAGGTGCTTAAAACAGAGTTCAATCAAAACTCTGAGTGCAGAAAATATTTTTTTTTGCATTGAAAACAGGTTTCTTATACCCACCCCTGAGCTTCTGTTGCTTCATCTATTGAATATGAATAATAATAGGCATCCTGGGATGCACCATTATAGCTCATAGGTAATTTATATAAGATACCTAGGACAATGCATGTATACAGCTGATGCTCAGTAATGGAGTCTATTTTTTTTTTTTTTTGAGATAGGGTCTCACTATGTTTCTCAGGCTGGTCTCAAACTCCTGCACTCTAGTGATTTGCTCATCCATACCTTGGTGTAGCTAGAACCACAAGCATGAACCACTAAACTCATTTTTTATTCATTTATTTGTTTGTTTTGAGCTTTTGAAGAAATCTTTCATGTAGCTCAGGATGGTCTTGAATTCATTATGTAGCCAGGACTGATCTAGAACCCCTGATCCTCCTGCCTCCTTTTCCCAAGCAGTGGGATTACGGTGTGCACCATCACATCCAACTCAATTTTTCCTTTCAAATTGGGTTCACACATGTCTGAATTTTGAATAGTACCTGAAAGGAAAAATATGTTGTCCCAGCTTCCCAAATGTGACCCAACAAGTCCATGTTTGTGGTCAAAATTAGACATGCAGACTTCACTGAGCTGTTGCTCATATTGGAGATGCTGGGGACAACCTAGGTATTTCTCGGAAGGAGACTCAGAGCATTGTTAGCAATAAACAGTCCTATGCCACAGAACAGTGAAGCAAAAATAAATCCCTATAGGGAAATTTTCCAAGAAATGTCAGTGAAAAACACCAAAGGCAAAGCCACAAGTACAGGTTGGTCACATTTGAATTGAAAGTTTATGTGAGTGTGCATACACGTACACATATATGCATTACATGGATGGATGGTTTCACAAAAAAAAACAGTGAGTGCTTCATTTGGATAAGTCTGTGTAACAACAATATATATATATATATATATATATATATATATATATATAATGTTTTTTGTTTTATTGGTTTTTTGTTTGTTTGTTTGTTTTGAGATAGGGTTTCTCTGTGTTTCCTTGGCTATCCTAGAACTCGCTTCATAGACCATAGATCTCAAAGCCAGAGAGATCTACCTACCTCCGCCTCCTGATTGCTGGGATTAAAGGCATGCACCACCACTGTCTGGTGGTAACATAACAATATTAACTATATTTAATAAAATATAAATATAGAAGTATAAGCTAGGGGCTAGGAATGTTGCTTAGTGGTAGAGCTTATGCCTATCCTATGTGGGGGTTCTGAGTTCAGTCTCAACGCTGCACCAAGAGAGGGGGGAAAAGCATAGATGAAGTGGGAGCGATTTATGTATGGGTACTTCCATCCGTAGTCCCACTGCCCAGCATGCTTCTTAGCTTCTGTGAGGTTTCAAGTTTGGGGCCAGCCTAGACTATACAGCAAGACCCTGTCTCAGAAAGACAGAAAATATCTGTAAATGTTCACATCAGAAGTGTCCATAAAGGTGGCCTTCAAGATGCCCCTCAAAGGGACAGGATGGTGACATCTACAGATGGGATGGTTTGGAGTGTGAGTCTATCAAGGGAAAGGTGGGTGGCTTACAATCGGTATTTCCCAGCACTGCGGTTTTAAATTTTAAAAAAACAATTACATATTGAAAACTGATATGTCAAACTGTCAGCCATGCACCTCCACCGCTAACTATAGATGGGGATCTATTAAAAGGGGCAAAGAGTTCAAAAGTTGAGGCCTTGCATTTGAACTTCAGTCTCACGCTTTCCTCCTTGTATTATGGAAATTTCGAATTTACCAAGGCGCAGCCTTGATGAACAGTGTTTCCATTTGTGAAAGGTCACCATGACTCAAGGAAACATTTGCTTTCTTCTGGGAGACCTGCTTCTCTACACTTGACCTTGTACCCTGTGTGAACTTGGCCTACTATACAGGCACTAGTTTTCTTGTTGTTAGTCTTGTTCCCCCCATACATTAAGTGGTCTTTGCTTTTCATCTTCTTCTTACTTTAAATCCATGTGAATGCTCCCAGGCCCAGCCAACCCTTTGACACTGTGACACGCCATTGTCATCCCCAAAGTCTGCAATCAAGAACTGCACAATCTAGTTATTTTTTTTTTTTAATTCTCATAATGTCTCCAGTAAGTGTGACTTTGTGTTGGGCCACTCTCAAAGCTGTCCTTGGCCTCATGCAGGGTGCAGACTGCAGTTCGGTCACACCCAAAAGCCCGCTGTAAGTCTGCTTCTGAGAAGCCCACTAATGAGCTCACTGGAACATGGCGCATATATATGATTAAGTGAGTCTGCCGTGTGCTGACAGACCGGTCTCTGACATCATATCTCTCAACTTTTTTTGTCCCCACAGATGACAGAAGGCAGGCACTGCCAGGTGCACCTGCTAGATGACAGGAGACTGGAGCTGCTGGTTCAGGTAGGCATGGGGTCCTCAGGGGTAACCACTCCCTGCCCTCTTTGGAGCATGATGGCCCGTGTCCAGGCTGCTCACCTAACTGTGCCTAGAACTCAATGTTTTAAAGTGACTGAAGGGGAAGAGGTGGCTCTGAGGTTGGCAAACTTGGTCTGCACGTGAGTTATTGTAGCTTAGTCTTCCTGAAAGAATTCTGACTCAAGCTGGTCATGGATGAGTGGAAGCTCTTTGTAAAATGTGATGCTATGTGAGTTTTATCCATTTTACTTGTTGATGATTTTCTTTCTATTTGCCCAACACCCTGGACCAAAGTTTAAAAAACCAGTTGAATTCCTATTGAGAGGAATAGAGGTCTAGATGCCTCTTCAAGACCAAGCCTACTTTACCTTCTCGTTGAGCCTTGTCCTTCACCCACTGCACCCACACTGCCATTAAAATAAATAGGACAGGAGCTGGAGAGATGGTTCAGTGGCCCAGAGTGCTTGTTACCCTTGTAGAAGATCCAGGTTCGATTCCCAGCACCCACATGGTGGCTCACAACCCCCTAAAACTCCAGTTCTGACCTCCACAGGCACCAAGTATGTGCACAGTGTTCAAACATACATGCAGAAAAAACACCACACATGAAGTAAAATGAATAAGTCTGTTTCTGAGGTTGGAGGATAAAATATCACCACGTAAGCCTTTTAAAAAATTAGAGGACTAGGACGTAGCACAGTAGTTTTGTCAACTTTTAATCCAGATTTCTGCCTACTTCTCTCCTTCCTCCCGTCCCCTTCTTTCCTTCCCTGCCCCTTCTCTCATCTCCTTTTCTTCCTAGCTTCCTTTCCTTGTCCCTCCCTCCCCATTTCATCTTCTCCTACAGCAACATCCAGACTTCACACCATCACTATGTACCCCTGACTGTTAGGCTCAGGGTTCAGAAGGGAGCCATTCAGGCTGCTGCCCAGAGGTGCTCCTGCTTCCCCAGTCCCTGCAAGACCAACATCAGCCATCAGCTGGATGCTCTGGCAGATTCCAAACCACACTTCTTCCCGCCAAGCCCATAGTATCCCTGAAGCTCATAGATAGTTCCTTCTTGAACTGGGTTCTCAGAACTTAGTGGTGATGATGGTGTGAAGAATGGCTAAGAAATCACACCAGCAAGCAAAGACAGGTTTTGATGGTTAGGGAGGGAAAACCTGAGCAATGGGAAAGATGGGCTGCTAATCAGACTTGTGTTTTGACAGCCCAAGCTTTTATCAAGAGAGCTGCTGGACCTTGTAGCATCGCATTTCAACCTGAAAGAGAAGGAGTACTTTGGAATAACGTTTATAGATGACACGTGAGTGTTCTGGTTTTTCATGTCTTTGCCTTTTGCTTGCCCAGTGCACATGCTGGTTCTCGTGGTTGGCAACAAGGGAGTAAGTAGTTGTATCCTGTTTAGCCACAAGTGTCTCAGTATGGAAATTTTTTCCTACAAATGTCATAAAGGAAGAAGAAAAGGAACACAGAGCACTTAAAAGTCTTGCAAATATTGCCAGGTATGGTGGCAAACGCCTGTCATCTCAGCACTCAGGAAGTAGAGGCAAGATGAAGGATGCGAGTTCTAGGCCACCTGGTTTACATAATGAGCCCCAAGCAAGCCAGGACTGTGAAGCAGGATAATGAGAAAACAAAAAAACAAAAACCAAAAACCTCGGAATGTGTTTAGAAATGTGTGCTAATGAGTTTGAGTCTATGTGACTGGTCTTTGAATGGGTGGTCATGTTCCCCAACTCACACATATGTCAGGGATAGAAACACTAGGTTGTTATTCACATGAGGATCGTGAAGCAAGTTTAATGTTTTGGCGTTAATGGTTAAGAAGTTTAAAGCCCAATTTGTGACTGGCCTTAAAGATATACACAGTTGAATACGGATTTAGCTTTTACCACAATCTAAGTCTCCTTCATGTTGTTCTGGAAGTTGTTTATTTTCCATCTAGTTCCATTCTTTACATTAACATATTGGGGGGGTCCCTGTCTGTCTGTTTTATATCAGCCTAATTTGTCTATATTATATGTGGTCCGATATGTTATGAGAGGAATCCTTCCCTTTTCTGAAGACATTTTCCAAAGAGTTCAAGAAAATGTGTTCCAGACACAAAATAAGCTGGCCAGCCACCACGTTCTTTCCATAACTCTCTCGATGTAAGTGGTTTTTCAGTTGTTCAGTGAAACCAGGAAGAAAATAACCTCAAGAATGAGTTAGTTTGTGTTTAACACCTTGTACCTGCTAATCATTTCTCACTCAAGGCCTCCACGAAGTCTAAACAAAACCCTCAACTCAGGCTGCTAAAACCCTAATACTTGTTTAGAGATGTACAACCCTCCTCCACGCCCCCCCCAAAAAAAAAAAAACTTATAGCAGACTCAGAATGTTTTCTGAAGATGATTCACCCAAAGCAGGGGTCGGGGGGAATGCAGTGGCCATCACCCTCATACTCTTGATTCACCCAATAGCTGGTGGAGAGGGGGTTGATCATCTGCCCTCTGCTGGATAAAAGAGGAAATGCATGTGTCCGTTTTCCACAATACTAGCCAGAAAGCCACAGCAGTTCACATGAATCAGTGGTTGAACAGCCACACAAGTGTAGGCAGAACCTGTGTGTGAATGAAAGTATATAAGACCTATGGGCATAAATACATCATAAGTGAATGATATGCTATGAACTGTAATTGCTACGAGCACCGTCATTTAGAAGGAGATCGTATCGAGTTGAAGCTAAAGGCCTGAAGACTGGCACCATGCATTTATTTCACAAATGTCTCCTGAGTGTCCACAAGCTACCAGATGGTATTCTACATGCTGGGGAATCATCTTTGAGCAACGCAGTTAAGATTCCCTGCTTGCAAGGGTTGATACTGCAGTGCTTGTGGTCTAGTTTAACAAGCAAAGAGTTGATGAGAAGATGCCAGAGACTATAAGCTCACTGAGATCGTGTGAAATGCCATATGAGGGAAAGCTGGGGGGCAGTTCTAGACAGAGTGGGCCAGGATGGTGTCTGGAAGACAGCGTGCATCGAACACCAAGAACCGGCTCTGCAAACAAGTCTAAAAGTGTAAAGATGGAGCCCAGTTTTATTTGAATATGATGTTTGTTTGGTTGAGGTGGGGCCTCAGGTAGTCCAAGCTGCCCTTGAACTCATGACCCTCCTACCTCTACCTCAGTGTTGAGGTTATAAGTATGTGCCACCATGCTTAACTTGGTTTAGTTTTTAAGAAAGGTAGGGAAAGCCATAGTAGCCAGATTGCAGAAAGCAGGAAGGAAGGAGGTCCAAGATTAGGGCTAAGAGTGAGATGGGGGAAATACCCAGAACCCTGTAGCTGTGTGATGGGACAGCAGTATTGGACATCGCTGACACTCATGCTCCACATCTATCACCTGCACAGAACTATAGTCCTTATATGGCAAATACCATATGAGGGGCCCTGAATAGAGTGCTGGCATTCTGTATTTCAGGCATGTTGAGTAAGACATTTGAGTCCAGAGCACAGGCACACATGCAAGAGAGAGGCCTTTCAGGGCACTGGAATGCTGTCACAGAATTCTCTCTAGAACTGGGCCAGGCACACAGAATCCACAGAGGGGTAAGGAGGCGGCAGTCTAGGCAAGCATCACTTGAAACCAATGTACACCATGCTCTTGCTCAGTGTGAAAACACCAGCCTGAGGGTGGATTCAGGGGTGAGCAGCAAAGGACAAGATCAGGGGTGAGCCCCATGAGTCACAGGGATAGATGGCAGTGTACAGGATTTAGTCAGCACTGGAAAGAAGGGTCCAGACCACGTGGCGGGCTTCTAGGGGAGCCCCAAGCACAGTGCCTTGTCCAGACATTCTAACTTGCTTCAGAAAGAAAAGGAAAAGATCTGAGCATAGTGCTGCCTGCCCATAATCCCAGCACCCGGAAGGTTCCCACAAACTCTAGGCCAACCTAACCTAGGCCATATAGAAAACACTATCAAGTAAGAAAGGGGCTGGGGAGAGGGCTCACTGGGCAAGAACGTTTGCTGCACAGTCGTGAGGACCTGAATTCTAATCCCTAGGACCCATGTTAAAAAAAACAAAAAAAAACAAAAAAAAAAACAACCTGGATGTGGCCACACACATCTGTAACCCTAGCACTGTGTGAGGAAGAGGAAGTGATTCCTGGGACTTACTGACTGCCAGCCTAACTCCTGATTCAATAGCAACCCCACCACAGGGAGTAAGAGAGGGAGTTATAGAGGGAGACGCCCATTGCTCTCTTCTGGCCTCTGCATAGACATGTACAAAACACACAAACATGTACATCACACACACACGGAAATGGGGGCATGGTATGAATGACTTCCTTGGAGGACTCAGGCCACCATCTTCCTTGTCTGCCCTGGGATTTGTGGGCTCCCTTCCGTTAGACTTCTGCCACAGAAGTCAAACCTTACAGCCTTCCCAGGAAGCTGGTGTGCCCCGACTCCCCTAGAGATGACAGTCAACCCCTAATGTCTGAATTACAGCCAGCTGGGGAAGGTGTCTCCTGGTCCCATCTGTGCTTATTCTCAGGAGTCTGAGTTTGTCTTTTCTGGGAGAAGGAAGGTCTTAGCCGTTTCCACCTTTCCGAGGAACAGGTCTGGAAACATGTTTATGTCTAAGGGTGTTTCTTCGGAAAGTCTTGGTCACAAACCTAGTTCTTTGTCTGGTAAATATTTTTGGAAGGTTTTTTTTTCCCCCAGCACTCCCCCGTGAAACCACCAAGTCGATCCCTCCCAGGGCACTGGCTGGGTTGCCTTTTCCAGCCCCAGTGCCACATCAGCCTTGAGGCTGTGGCAAACCCAAGAGAGGAAGACAAAGCTGAAACTAGCTACTATCCTTACCCCAGCTCATGGAGCCGAAAGAGAAATGGGAAAACAGACCACAGTTACGTAAGGAAGGCAGCAACACCAACCAAGTAAAGCAAATTCCTGACAGAGAGGGATGGAATTCCTGAGGCTGCACTTGCTGAGGCATCCCAGCTCTGTGTGCAGGGTGGTCTTCCACCTCTAGAGGGCACTCTCAGCCCTCCTTCCCCACAAGGGGCCCTCCTTTTGCCATCCCTTTCACCCATTTTGAAGAACTTTGCTGAGTGACCTTTGTTGATGCAGAAATAACAAATAGACTTTACAACAGTTGCTTTGGATCTCTGTCCTTTCTGGTGGACCTGAGACAATGGGGCTTCCAGAGCACAGAATCTGGACCAAAGAGAACCCGTGGCTTACGGTTACGAGTGCTTATCTTTGGTTTTTGTTTTGTTTTGTTGTTCGTTGGTTGGTTTTTTTTTTTAATTAATTAGATCTCATCATTATTGATGAAAAATTTAAAAACAGCAAGATGCAAACATTAAATGAACCTTATTATATCTTAGTATTTAGACATAGGTAATTTTCTTTCTTATTTTTCAGAACTTTTATTCTGAAATGAAATGAGAATGGCCTGAACTACATGTGGAGGTCAAGGCCAGTTTTCACAACACAGGGTGGCCAGTCTCAATTATAAACAACAGAAATCTGGTTTCTAGGGCCAGAGATAGAGCTTCACGTTAGAGCTCTTGCCTAGTGTGCACAAAGATTCAAGTCCCAATATTGGGAAAAATTCAAATCTCTAAAACATAGTTTCATGCTTTAGAAGTGTATTTACTATTACGTATACATGAATATCCCCTTAGAGTATTTATCGTGAGTAAGGCTAGCCTTTTTGATGCCTCCCCACTCTGACTATAGTCTCTTCCAAAGAGGTAAGCAATATCTACAACTTGTTCTGTGTCCATCTAGAATTCTATATTAAAATTTTTCTCCATGTTTAATAGTGTCTTGACCCTATTCAGGTGTTTAACCTAATTGGAATGTGCTGTGCATGTGATGTACCACTCGCTCTGTTCATTCTTACACAATGTTTGATGCAAGTTCATATAAAACACCTTACACATTTTCAGTTATGCCACATCTTCTCTATAACGAAAGAATAAAGGACATACCCACCTGTGATTGTGTGCCGCACACTCAGACAAGAGGATTGCGGTGCCAGGCCAGCCTGGCGGCCAAGGGAGACCCTCTCCCAAAGGAAAGAATGGGAAGAGAAAATGGAAAGGGACAAGGGGAGGGAGAGGACAGGAAGAGGAAATGGAAAGGGAAGAGGGAAGGAGGAGGAAGGGAGAAGGGGACGGATTCAAAGCTGGTCTGTTCTGCCATATGAAACCTTGAAAGACTTCAAACCGCTGTGCCGCGTATTTTGACACCCATGTTTAACAGCTTTGGAGTTGACGTGTCTTTAAATAAGTGCCACATCAAACCCGACAAAATAGAACGCAAGAGTCCTTTGACTCCAGCCTTCCATTTTTGTTCTTACACCCAAAATCACGAGTTCTAAGAAGTTCTCCAATGTTCCACCAAGGAAATCTTAGGGTGGCTCCCTGCAGCCTTATCTTGTAATTATAAAAACACAGACACAGAAACTGAGCCCAGTGTTATTCTAAAAGGTAGGGAATCCCCTGGTATTATTTACCCCATATTGAGAGTCCTGAATTCAAATCCCAGACCTGCCATTTTCCTTTGATATTTACTATAGAACATAACATAAATAGATATAGATGTCCAACTTGGTTGATGTATGTGAGGGGGTACAGTAAGGAAGCCACTGGAATGGCCGCTCCATGGTATGGTTAGGGGGAAGGTTTCTATTGTGGGTAAGAGAAAGAAAATCTCCAGAGGCATCTGGAAGAGTCCCGAGCAGAGAGTAAAAGAAGTAGACTGGACAAGGCCAGGATTATCTATTAGAGAAGCGAGACAGTGGGAGAGATCAAGGGGAGTGGACAAATCATATGGATTGTAAGGATTCTCAAAGCTGGCTGTAGCTAGAGTTTGCCTTCCTGGCCCACAGTCAGGACAAATCTCTCTCACCTGCCAGTTCCACAGCTGCTCAGACCCAACCAAGTAAACACAGAGACTTATATTGCTTACAAACTGTATGGCCATGGCGGGGGGGGGGGGGGGGGGGGGGGAGGCTAGCATGGACTTTGAAATTTATTTATTTATTTTTTGGTTTTTCGAGACAGGGTTTCTCTGTGTAGTTTTGCCCCTTTCCTGGAACTCACTTGGTAGTCCAGGCTGGCCTCGAACTCACAGAGATCCACCTGGCTCTGCCTCCCGAGTGCTGGGATTAAAGGCGTGCGCCACCACCGCCCGGCGGACTTTGAAATTTATAACAAGGACTTGTGAGCAGAGACAGAGGGACTTGGAGGCCAGCATTGGCTTTGATGTGCGACCACAGGTGCATTGATGGAGAGCCTTGACCCTTCTGCCAAAAGCCAGGGGAATGACCCCTTTAGGGATGGGACAGACGTGTTTCACAAATTCCCAAATATAGCCGGCTTTTATCTGGCCCGACGGCCAGAAATCCTTCTGTAGTCCAGCTTGAGCTTATTTCTAGACACATGGACTACCTGAGACCCAAGAGTTGACAAAAAGTATTTGCTCAATAAAGAGTGGCTGTTATCATGTATGCTGTTACTATTTGTACCCATGTTTCCTATCTGCTTGTTTCCAATTTTTTAAAGAGTGTTTTGTGTATGCGTGTTTTGCCTGCATGTATGTATGTGTGCCGAGTATATAGAGTGCCCATGGAGGACAGAAGAAGGCACTAGAATCCCCAGAACTGGAGTCACAGATGATTGGTTATGAGCCGCCATGTGGGTGCTGGGAACTGAACCCCAGGTCTTCTGTAAAAGCAGGCCATGTATTTTTCTGCTGAGCCATCTCTCCAGGCCCCCTTTTCTATCTACTTATATTGGAATTTCCTTTAATTATTTATTCAAGGACCAAAATAGGCTGGAAAATGTTTTCTAGCTCATAACAGATTTTGCTGGAATTCAACATCCTCTTCCCAGCACCAGAAGCATGTCCTGAAACTGGGTTTAGTGTAAGCATGGCTCTAAGATGGATGGGCCAGTTGAACAGCCTTGGAAATCATGTAAACAAACCACAGAGAGTCAAGCCAGAGAGGTCAAGGTCTTGAGAGAACTGTTTATACCTGTGAACTGGTGAGGGTCTGAAGTAAATAAATATTTAAACATCTGTAAGTCATGTGTCCACAGAAATAGCTCCAGAGAGTGCCGACCTGTGTATGCATTGAAAATCACAGTGTTGTACTTGACTGGAATCTTCCTCCTTCTTCACTAAAATACGTCACATTTAACCTTTTATACAAATTTAAAGATTAATTTAGTGTTGTTCAGTGTCTTAACCTCCCAAAGCATTATCCAATTCTTATTTATTCTCTCAGTTTTTCTTAAATATGTGCATGTAATATATATGGATTTCCATTGGTTAAGCTGGGCATTCCACTGGGCAAGCTGGGCATGGTAGAGCAAACCTAGGCTATAGCAAGGCTCTGTGTCCATAACAAAAGGCAGTATAGGTAATATATTATACTTACTGTTATTCTCTTCATTAAAATTTTAAATTTATTTTTATTTATTTATTTTATTTGAAACAAGGTCTCACTAAATAGTCCTAGCTGGCTCAGTCTTGTATAGACCAAGGTAGCCTCGAACTCACAGAGATCCATTTGTTCCTCCTCATCCCCCGAGTGCTTGGATTAAAGGCATGCATTACCATGCCTAGGAAATCTTGCTGTTTTTAATTTAAGGTTTTTGTTTGTTTGATTGGTTGGTTGGTGGGTGGGTGGGTTAGTTGGTTGGTTGGTTGGTTGGTTGGTTGGTTGGTTGGTTGGTTTTTCAAGACAGGGTTTCTCTGTGTTACAGCTCTGGCTGTCCTGGAACTTGCTTTGTAGACCAGGCTGCCCTTGAACTCAGATCTGCCTGCCTCTACCTCCCAAGTGCTAATTCTAGAAAATTGTTCCAAGCAATTTTGCAAGCAGTCTCTCCAGCTTGTTTTATGACTGCATTGTATTTCTCTACACAGATTTAGATCATTACGTTAATGATACCCTATAAATATTAGGGTTATTTCCAGACTTTTGGCTATCAAAATGAGTGATTTTTATACATGGGTCATTTTTCAAATGTGCACGTTCCTCTTGATAAGCTCTTCCAGTTGGAAATGCTAGCTCGGAAGTAGACAGGTTCAATAAAATTGCTGAAGTGGCCTCAGGGACGTAGTGTCCTTGCCTGGAGTGTGAGCATGACTGTTTCCAGGCAGCTTTGCCAGCACCGTGCATTGCTGAACTTTTCATGCCATCCTTTGCCTTTGCTTCTTCTCGCAGGGGTCAAGAGAACTGGCTGCAGCTAGACCACAGAGTTCTGGAGCATGATTTGCCTAAGAAGCCTGGCCCAGCTATTCTGCATTTTGCTGTCAGGTATGTGTGGGCACACCCAGCATTCACCTCCTTTTTTGTTTATTTTATTTTTATTTTTCAACATTTCTAGTCATCAGAGATAGTGAATAAAAAGAGAAAAGACCCCATGAGAACATGACCATGTGAAGGAGATTGTCTACTGTCTTGGTCTCGGTTGCCATAGATACAGTGTAGAGTTGTTTTCTTTGAAGATAAAGGAGGGAAGCATCTTGCTTTATTCCTCAAAGATTCTTAGATTAAATATAAGGCTGAGTAACCTAAGAGATGTATTTTAATGTTTAAGCCTTTTTTTATTCTATAAACTGTTAGGATTCTTCAACTCTGAAATCTGGCAAACATTTACTGTTATACTTTATGTTGGGATAATGTGTTCTAGAGATGTGGAAACAATTGCATTTTATACAATTCTACAACTGAAATCGAAGTTACAATGCCAAGCAAATGCCCAGAGAAAGAATTAGCCTAACAGCTCAGAGACCCAAATTGTTTCATGCAGGGACAGACAAGGATAACTCTCACAGCCCTTCCTTGACATGTTCTGTGAGCTCTGTTTGGATAAATTCCTTAATAAGAGCCCAAAACTGATACATTTAACTAAATCAGGGATTCTCAGAGCTGGCTGTAGCTAGAGTTTTCCTTCCTGGCCCACAGTCAGGACAAATCTCTCTCACCTGCCAGTCCCACAGCTGCTCAGACCCAACCAAGTAAACACAGAGACTTATATTGCTTACTAACTGTATGGCCATGGCAGGCTTCTTGCTAACTGTTCTTATATCTTAAATTAATCCATTTCTATAAATCTATACCTTGCCACGTGGCTCGTGGCTTACCAGCATCTTCACATGCTGCTTGTCATGGCGGCGGCTGGCAGTGTCTCTCTCCGCCTTCCTGTTCTCTCCTTTCTCCTTTCTGTTAGTCCCGCCTATATTTCCTGCCTGGCCACTGGCCAATCAGTGTTTTATTTATTGACCAATCAGAGCAATTTGACATACAGACCATCCCACAGCAGCTGGCCCAGGAAAATATTTTAGCATTAACTACTACCAATCTAAGAGAAGTAGAATGCTCAAGACTAATCTTGCCCTCTCCATAGCTTCAGATACAAAACATTACCAATGGACCCCAAAGTCCCTCCTGTAGTAGCCCTGGCCCCACCTTAACTCTGATGAACAGCTTTACAACAAATTTGTATTGCCGGTCGATTTTTCAAATCAATTTTATTTTCATAAAGCTGATTCAGATGCCTCAGCCAGGAGAGGCACTTGCTGCCAAGGGTGACAGCCTGGTTTTGATAATGGGGACCTCCCCGGTGGGTGAAGAAAACCTGTTCCAACAGTTGTCCCCTGACATCCATATGCAGGCACAGACACACAAAATAAATAAGTGTAAAAATCATTTTCAGCTAATTCAACCAGAAGAATAGTCTAAGATCAAGTTGAATTTTAATGATGAAGATGTGTCTCATTTCATACTATGATATTGGGGACCCCACCCCCCACTCCCCTTCCCCTCCCCCTCCCTTCTTTCCCTACTTGTCCTCCTCCTTACTATAATGTTGAGGCAAAGTAAGTTACGATGAAATTTTACAAATACTATTGTTTTCTTATGTCATCTGCTCCACGAAATTCAGAAGCACAAAGATACCGTATCTTACCCCTTTTTAAAATTGTGGTTCTTACATGAATTAGCTACTGAGAGTTGCTGAGCCTCAGCTTGCACATAATGTGTTCACAGCCCTGGGAAGGGGAGGGGAGTCTTGTTCTCGTTGGTGTTCATTTTCTCAATTTTTGATTCTGGAGCTAGAGAGATGGCTCTTCCAGAGGACCTGAGTTTGACTCCTAGCACCCACACGATGGCTTCAAACCATCCGTAACTCCAGGTCCAGAGGATCTGATACCCTCTTCTGGCCTCCATGATACATGCACAAGCAAAACACATAAAATTACATTTTTGGCTGGGTGGTAGAGGCGCACTCTTTTAATCTCAGCACTTGGGAGGCAGAGGCAGACAGATCTCTGTGAGTTGGAGGCCAGCCTGGTCTATAGAGCAAGTTTCAGGACAGGCTCCAAAGCTACACAGAGAAACCCTGTCTAGAAAAAAACAATTTAAAAAATTACATTTTTGATTCTGAGATCTGCATTGGACTTTTTTTTTCCTTGCCCTTAACCCTATTTGTTATTGGGTGGTTTTTAATGGTGCTAGGGATTGAATCCAGGGTCTTGCTCATCCTAGGTCTATGCTCCACCACTGAGCTGTGTCCCCAACACCTCAGAACATCTATTAATGCCCAAGAAGGGGAGCACACAGAGATGACTTATTTAAGTGTAATTCATAGCTGGAGAATTGCCCAAGGATCCTAAAGAAAACCTGGAATTTACTGAAACCCGGTGATGTGAGGCTGGTGTGCCCAGAAACAGGAAAAGGAGGCACAGACAGAGGCAAGGAGAGAGCTGCCTGTCAGTGGCTGAGCAGGGGTCAGAACAGTGAAGGGAAAATGGCTAGCTGCAAACGAGGTACCTGTCCATAAGGAAGGAGGTCATTGCTGTGAACATGTCAAACTCAGACAACACAGAACGAGCCAGCCGTTCCTCCCCACCAGCCTTCAACCTCGAGCTCTCCTCTCAGTTTCCCACCTTAGAGGGCGGGTTGTGTAGTGGCTTACTGTTTACATCTTACTAAGGACAGAGAAAGTTCTGTTTCTTTGCTCTTACATACTTCAGCTGTCCAGCCTCCTGCAAGCATGGGCTGTTCTCGGCTCCGTTAAAATCTGGGCACCGTCAGCACCTTCTGCATTCATCTGTGGGTGCACGTGCCATGTTTCTGCTGCGTCACGGCTCAGCCAAGGCATTGTGTCTTTGGAGAATCTTAACAAGTGTCATTTATTCAGTGGCCACACTTGTGTGCCTGTTCTTTGACAGCTGCTGTGATCTAGCGGGCGTCCGAAAATTCCGGAGCGCAGACGCTACCTCCCCTTCCCGGCCGTCTTTCACAAGGCTGTGCTATCTTTTCCAGCAGGTTCCTGGGATTCCACAGCAGTTGCTGGCTTGTTCCTGGGGCTTCAGCCCCTACTTAGCACGTTATCGCAAATGTCCTGTAACCACTTGGTGTTCACTTTCTCCTCTCTGCTGGCATATTTGAAACCCTTATCGAGGCCTTAATGATTCACGGAATTCAGCCTCCCAACAAGACGGTGATATCATCATAGCCTTTATTATTCCAATTAAGTAGCTGTTGTTACCATGGCTAAAGAAATGAATCCTGAATGGACTTCACTGAGGTCACAGAGTGGAGACTCCTAGTGCAGGGACAGCTAGTGAATGGCTTTTGTCACACACACTTGTTTGTCAGAGGGTCTCACACCTCCAATTAGAAGACACAGAATTGTTGGTGACATTTCTATCCGAGGAAAGAACCCGTTGGGTTACCTGTGTTGACTAGAGAATGCAACCAAGGAATTCAAACTAGAATTTTAAAAAAAATTTTTTTAATAAAAAAGCCTAAATATGATGATGCTCACTTGTAATCCCAGCTCCAATGAGGCCAAAACAGGTGGATCCGTGGGGCTTGCTGGCCAGCCAGCCTAGCCTGTTTAGTGAGCCCCAGATAGGGAGAGACTCGGTCTTGGCACTGGGGGGGGGGGATGTATACACACACACACACACACACACACACACACACACACACACACAAATGCAATCAAGGGTATTATTTGGTTGTTTTGATCTTTGGGCACTATAACAGTATCTGAAAGTTCAGGGGCCCTTGATACATGGACACTGGGTAATGTGCTGGGGGTACAGGTGTAGGGACCCTCATGCATAAACACCAGATAATATACTAGGAGAGCACAGGAGCCCCTCATGTGCAGATACCAGGTGATGTGCTGGGAGAGCACAGGAGCCCCTCATGTGCAGATACCAGGTGATACGTTGGGGTACAGAGTACAGGGACCCCTCATGCATAGACAGCAGGTGATGTGTATCTACACAGCACACACACACACACACACACACAGATGTCAGTGATATACCAGGATACAGAACATGGGGGCCCCTCATGCAGGGACATCAGGTGATAGTCTAGTGTACAACATACAGGAGCCCTTCATACATGGCCATCTAGGTAATGAGTTAGCACACAGTCAGAAAGGATCCCCTCTGGTGGCCACACATTGCCAGGATGCATATCACTGTTGTTCTTAATGCAAACAATTGGAAATACCCAAATGCTGACACCAGGGATAGGGTGAGCAAGTTCTGGCATCTTACAGCAAGCTGTAAGAAGGAGGTGAGAACATATGCTGTATTTCAGTGCCTCCAGAGGGAGAACTGGGACCCAGTGTAACCATATTGGGAAAATTGTCAAACTATGCACTAACTCTCCCCTTTAGAACCAAAGCTTCCACCTCACCCTCACTCAGTCCTGGCCTGGGTCCTGCCTGTGTGCTGTGGAAGACTGTTCTGCTGCTGATCCCTTCTCTTGGTTCTCCCACTGTGAATCACAACTTCATTAAGTCACTCTTCTGAAGGATGTCCTCATCTGCCTTGTCTCCTGGGCACCTGCGTGGTGAGGCAGGTTGTGTCTGAACAAATAGAAAATCAGCATGTATTTATGACGGATGCTAACAGATCCTTGAGAGACCCTCAGGATGTCTTTGTTAAGTTGGTACTTTTTAGAAATATTTAAGGGCTGGGAAACCATCCGGAAGGAACTACACTGAGCCTCAAAGAAACATTTCTCATTTCCTTCTTTTTATTCGTCATTTATTGTTTCTGCTCAGGAGAGACAACGGTGCATGAGGAAACATCTCTGCCATGCTCATCTGAAAGTGGACAGCCATTCCTTAGTCTCTTGCTGTGCCCATTCATCTGGCAGTTACCCTGGGTCTGGTCGTGTGCTGATGCTGGCGTCGCAATGATAAATGATAGCGATAGAATCCTGCTCTCACAGCCATTGGGGGGACATTGACACTAAAAAAGTGAATGTGTAGGGTATTTTATGGAAGAGATTCTGGAAAAGGAAAATGCTTTCAAGATGGAGAACAGGAGGTGTTGGTGAAGCCAGGGCTGCTGTGTTAATCAGAGTGGTCCAAGACCACAGAAGCTGTTATCAGCAAAGACCTGGAGATGAGACAAGGAGGTATCAGATCTCTGGGGAGGTTCATGCCAGGCCAGGAGACTAGTAAGTAAGCAGGCCAGGCAGTGGGAGCATACCTGGTCGGGAGCTGTGTGTCTGGAGAGAACCCAAAGGAGGGAGTGGGATCAAAGGTGGCAGCGGCTGCAGCAGGGGCTTGGAGTTCAGGGGCAAAGCATGGGCTTGTGGGACTTAAGAGAGTAACTGAAAAGTCTCTATAACAGACTCACTGTGGTTGCCGTGTTGAGTGGAATTGGGGGGTGGGGCTGGGAGGAGCCGAGGTAGGAAGGAGTTGTGATGATCCGGGAAAGAAATGAGAGAGGGGAGGGGAATAACTGCATCCCACACTCCAGTAACTTGGAGATGACGAAGGAGACCTTCAGCAAGGTCTTGTGAGAATGCAAGAGAAAGCAGAGGATGTGAACTGACCTTACAAAACCGTATGCAAATATGAAAAAAAGTCTTCTTTTTCAGCTTTGGGTTTATGGAGAGAGAGAGAGAGAGAGAGAGAGAGAGAGAGAGAGAGAGAGAGAGAGAGAGAGAGAGAGAGAGAAAGAGAGAGAGAAGGAGGGAGAGAGAGAGAGAGAGAAGGAGGGAGAGAGAGAAGGAAGGAAGGGAGGGAGGGAGGGAGGGAGGGAGGGAAGAAACACTGTATGCTTTTGCCGAGACGTTTCTTCTTTCCTGTAATGTAACAAGTCCTGTAGTAGGCAACAGTCTGAACACCGGACATGAGTTGTCACATTTACTCCTGACGCGGACACGGCAGTCCTGCCAGTGAGGAAGTAAGTGAATCTCTGCCTTACACCCTGACGATGCAGGAAGCCGCTCCAACACAGAATGCTTCCCCATAGAGGAGGGAGGGAAAAAAAATCAAAGGAGAATCACACCGCATTTTGTTTATGATTTCAGCATTAAACATTTGCACCTCCCATTTACAAAACCTCCATGATATACGTTAAATGTTTGTGTAAGGGCCATCAAGATTGCTCGGTGGGTGAAGGTGCCTGCTGCCTAGCCTGAGTTCAATTCCAAAGATCCGTGTGGCTGAAGGAGAGCATGGGCACTCACAAATTATCCTCTGCCATGTGTGTGCATGTGCACACACACTAAATAAATAAGTTTTTGGAAATTTGGAACAAAATTTGAAAAAAAATATGCATATGACCCATTTGTGAATGGGCCAGTATAATTTATGAATGTGAACCACCACCTCCATGCGAGTGCAAACTCCCTCAGACTGTTGGGGACTTCTCCCCCCAGATGGGTTGTTGCTATCCCACAGCTGTAAATTATCTTTGGCAAACATGCCTTTTTGGTAATGGAGCCCAGATGTGAACATTTGAAAAGCTGATAGTGAGTGAGCTATTACAAGCTTGATTTACACAGGAGTGCAGGGACTTGCCTGACCTCCCTGGAAAGACTCCTAATCCCTCAGGGGAGGGCAGTGGGGCTGGTGCAGGCTGGTACCACCCTGATCCACCCACTGGGACCTCACTACTTTTCACCAGCCTTATCCCCTGAACAGCTCTGAGGTTCTTCATTCCTTTTTTTATGGGTCTTTTTCTTCTCCCTTCTTTTCTTCCCCATACTTGCTCTATCCCAGACTATACATGTGCTCTCTGTGGCACCCCAAAGCATTGTTGGGGACACTCAGGACTGAGCTTGGAGGAGAATTCTGTTAGAAAATGTGAGGGAAAACTGCTACCATCTTGTCTGAGTTGTTGGGAACAAGGAGCCTTTGAAAGCTCCCTGCATGCTTTGCCGTTGTCCTCTGGCCTGCCTTTGGAAGTTAGGCCTCTGGAAGAGATGAGCAAGGACCAGCTATGGTGGCACACATCCTCTAATGCCAGCATTCAGGAGGCCAAAGGGAGAATCTTGAGTTCAAGGCCAGCCTAGGCCACACAGCAAGACCTTGTCCCCAAAATAAAGAACAAGGAATGAGTTCTACTTTAGGGAACATCATGACTACAACAGTGGCTTCGTCACAGTGCTAGATATTAAGTAAGTAAGTAAATAAGTAAATAAGTAAATAAATAAATAAATAAATAAATAAATAAATAAATAAATAAATAAATACCTTATTTATTTGTAGCCTGCAGTGAAGAGAGATTTGTTGATGGGGAAAGATGCTTCAGGCAAATTCTAGGTGAAAACAAAAAGATCACAAAATAGAATATGCAACTTGAAAGTACTTTTGTAAAATATATGAACACATTGACAAAGAGTTTCAGGGGCTGGAGAGATGACTCAGCAGTTCAGAGCACTGGCTGCTCTTTCAGAGGACCGGGGTTCAATTCCCAGCACCCACATGGTAGCGAACTATCTGAAACTCCAGTTCCAGGACATCTGGCATCCTCACACAGATGTATATGTAGGCAAAACACAAATCCACATGAAACAAAAATAAATAAAACATTTGAAAAGAAAAAGAAGTTTCAGGTGTTAGCAGGGGTTAAATTTCAGAGTAGAGCGACTCTGGTGATGAATTCTTGACATCTCTTTATGCTCTTCCTGCAATGGACAGCAGTAAATCACATGAACAAATTGTTTTTTAATTCAAGTGCAAAGAGTAATCAAAAGACTCTCTACCATGGCTGTGACAAGATAGCATGAACTATCTCACAGCCATTGAGGAGGAGGTGAGTGTGACAAGTCATGGGGAACACAACCTTTTTAAAGAGGAATGTGATTTAAAAGTCCAAAGGAGTAACAGAGTCTTCCCCATGGCTCAGCAGAGGGTAGGCAGGATGTGAACCTTTCTTTGGCCCTGAAGTCAATCCCTTCTAGATTCAGAACATCCCAGAACCTGGGAGTAGCTATGAGTCATTTCATGTCAATCGTGACCCTGTCAGTGGCCAGACCAATTCTGAACTTCCAGGTGGTGTGTGTCGTTTCCGCTTGTGAAGTTACACCATCCTAATTCAAGTCCAAAAAAGACACAAAATCTCTTGAACTCATTCCCAGTTCAGATTCAAGTTTCTTACAGATTTACAGTTGTGCTTCTCGATCAAATAGCAGGGCTGTTTCTGCCTACAGTAGCCAGCTTTAAAACAAACAAACAAACAAACAAACAAAAAACAAGCCACAAACGAATACCTGCTCTCTCGCTCTCTCTCTCTCTCTCTCTCTCTCTCTCTCTCTCTCTCTCTCTCTCTCTCTGTCTCTGTGTGTGTGTGTGTGTGTGTGTGTCTCAGGGCAATGAAGATGCATTAGGGTGCCATAAAAATAAAGATTTAGTATTTTGAAGGGTAAGAGAAACTATAGAATAAAAAAAATAAAAAGGTAGAAAGCTGCCGGGCGGTGGTGGCGCACGCCTTTAATCCCAGCACTCGGGAGGCAGAGCCAGGCAGATCTCTGTGAGTTAGAGGCCAGCCTGGGCTACCAAGTGAGTTCCAGGAAAGGCGCAAAGCTACACAGAGAAACCCTGTCTCGAAAAACCAAAAAAAAAAAAAGTAGAAAGCTGGGGCCGGTGACATTACTGAGCAAACAAAGGTACTTGCCCTGAAAGTCTGGTGAGCTGAGTTGAACCCCCAGAACCCATGTCAAAGTGGAAGGAGAGAACCAAGTCTACAAAATTGTTCTCTGACCACCACATGCACACTGTGGCAGCCTGAGCACAACACACACACACACACACACACACACACACACACACACACACCACACACACACAGAGGAATAGCAAAGATAATAAACTTTGCAATTTAAATGTGTGCTCTCTCATGCAGGGTTTCTCAAGAGTTGTTAGTTGGGGCCAGATTGTCTTTGACTGGCTGTAAAATGCTGAGAGGCATGCCTGGCCTCATCCATGGCTGCCAACACCCCCGCCCCAAGGTCTGATCATCAAAACTCACCCTCTGCATCTCTCAGCCCCCCACCTGGACAGCGGGCTTTCCCACCGTTTCGTTCCTGGGCCAGCCTTCTCACTCCCAGCCATGTAGCTTTGGTGCACCTCACCAGTGAAAACGAAACAGGTACCGCTAATCTAGCATGAGGGTCTGTTGGATCATCACATGATAATGGTGATGGAGGCTTACAACACGCGTTAGGTGTTTGTATGTTTTAAACCACAGAGTCTGTCTGTCTCCATGTGCTGAGGAGGTGAAACAGCCATTAGGTGATATACAGCCTTTCACTGTGGAGGATTTGAGCCTGCCCGGCTTGGGGCTGACCCAGTCCCCTCTGCGTGGGGTAGAGCGTTTGTCTTCCGTACTCACCATTCCCAGCTGTCCTCTCCCTGCCAGACATGCCTTCCCGCTCCCCTTCCCAGACCCTTGCAAAACCTTAGCCTCTGTTTGACCTCAGGAGGTTAAGAGCACCCTGCTTTGAAGAGACAAGCACTTAATAAACAGTCCCTAGGGATGCTCCCTCCTGTCCCTAGCAGGTCACAGCACGGTCCTCACACTCCTCACACAAGGTCACCAGCCCTTCCAGAGAGGTTGGAAAACTCAGTTTCCTTTGAGGAGAAGAGCCAGAGCGCAGGCCCCTCCAGGCTCAGCTGATGTCCGGTCTGGCTCCCCAGTCCATCTGGAAATGCAGGAAGGAGGAAGAGGAGGAGGTACAGAGTAAGAGAAGCCAAGAATGCTTCTCTCGGGAATTTTCCAAGACTGCTCCCCTCACAGAGATGAAAGGCAACACACTGGACTCCCTTCCATACTATGACTACATAACAGTGGAGAGAAAGAGATGCACTCGGAGACCAAGAGAGGCATTTAAATTACAACTCAGCGTTCCGCTTGCATGGTGGAGGGGCCATGGCTGCACTGAAGGGTCGTTACAAGCGATAAATAGGGATCGATCGCCCTGCTCAGAGTGTGGATTAGGATCTAATGAGACTTCTGAGGCATGTGGCTACAGTGAGTTCTATCTATCTGTCTCTGTCTCTCTCTGTCTCTCTCTTGTATGTGTCTGTATTCATCTATGTAGGTGCCTGTGGGTAAGTGGATACACCTGTATGTGTAATTGGTAATTGAGGCTAGAAGACAGCAAGTACTCTGCTGTGTGGGCTATCTCCCCGGCCGGAAGTAAGTTTTTAAAATTATCCCAGAGAAACTGGAGTGAGGCGTGTTGATCTGGCTCCACCCCTTACCAGTCGTCAACTGAACAATACAGAGTGATTGAGTGACTCTTGCCCACTTTACCCCTTCAGAAGATTGTCACTCAAGCCCAGCCATGACCTTAGCAAAGAAAGAGAATGTGCTCACTTGAGGAGAACAGAAGTCATGGCTGACCAGGCAACCGTCTGTTGAGCAGTATTTCCCCATCCTGTCTCCCATGGAGAACCAGCCTTAAGAAGTAAGGCAGAGAGTGACCAATTTAGAATCAGCTGAGGCTACATAGTAAGCTCAGGGGCAGCCTGGGCTACATGTTTTATGAGCCCCCGGCATGTATGCTGTGCCATACAGCATATGCCACCCACTACGTTTGGCCCCTGTCAGATGTCATGGAGGTCTGAAAGGGAAGAGGGACCCTGAGAGCCAGACTGATGGCCTGAACTCTGGAGACAGACCTATGTAGGCTTTGAGATATAGACAAGTGTCCGCCCGGCCCCACAGCATTGCTATGACCACTGTAGATAAATACCACGACACAAAAATGGTGGCTGCCCAAACATCAGTGACCATTCAAAGGAGAGCCCAGTGTGTATGTGTGTGTGTGTGTGTGTGTGTGTGTGTGTGTGTGTGTGTGCGCGCGGGTGTCAGTGGCCTGAAGCTCACTGAGTGACTAGGCTGTCTGGCTGGCAAGCCCCAGGAATTCACCTGTCTGAAATGAGTGCCACCACACCCAGCTTTTTGTTTGTTTGTTTGTTTGTTTTTTGTTTTTTCAAGACAGGGTTTCTCTGTGTAGTTTTGGTGCCTGTCCTGGATCTCACTCTGTAGACCAGGCTGGCCTCGAACTCACAGAGATCCGCCTGGCTCTGCCTCCCGAGTGCTGGGATTAAAGGCGTGCGCCACCCGGCCACACTCAGCTTTTTTACATGGGTCCCAGGGCTTGAACTCAGGTCCTCCTGCTTGCAGAGCAAGCGTTTTACCTACTGAGCCATCTTTCCACTTGTTGTTCTTTCCCATACGCCGTCTTGCTATCTGACTGGAAGGCCATCTCCCTCCAACTACCAGCCATCTTTCCATGGCATTGAGACATCATGTTCTAGAATCCCTTATGAGTGATGAGCTGAACCGTGAGGAGTGGGAACATGTTAGGGAAGGGGCAGGAAAAGTAAGGACTGGAGCTCCCCCAAGCAAATTTTCTTCCCAAGAAATTACCCTTTATCATGTTTCTGGTTTATCTCCAGAGAGGCACCTTTTCAAAGAGCCAGGGTTGGTTCTGAAGCTGAATGTTTAGACTGACCCTCAGAGTCACAGAATCCTGGTGAAATTCCTTATAGTAAACTCACAGAAAAGAAACACTGTCTTTTGCAAAAAGGGCTGAAGCAATAGGTATTTGCGTCCATTAGTGAGTCTAGAGAGTCATCATTCCTGAAGACCATCTGTGCTTTCCATACACCCTTTACACCTGAAGTTGTCACAAGGATCTCCTGCACAGGATGGTGGATTCAGAGAGCTGGTAACTGGATGCCTGGGCAGAAGCACTAACCAGGGAAGAACGTCAGAGGTTAGTGAGAAATAGGATAGGGGCTTGTTTGCTGGACCTAGGATTCAGTCAGGGGCCTGGGCATCAGAGATGAGCCCAGTGTCTGGTATGGAGGGATCTGTTCACAGCTGGAAGAGCTCCAGATAGATCTGGTGCTGGGCCACCAGCAATGTAGGTCCTTCAGTTCTCAAAGCCTGGCACAAGAACTGTGTGGGTTGATATGTCCTCTGCCTGGAATGACCTTCCTGCCACTGTCACCTGCTGACCTCATACATTCTTTAAGACTCAGCTCAAATGCCCCCTATCCCGTGGCACTTAGGTGATGGATTCCATTTTGGCAGCACACTCCCTCTTATTTATCAATTGAGTTAATTGCATCCCTCTTGTAGGCTCCCACGACACTGTGTTCATAGTATATTTCATTGAGATTGTTACTGTAGGAAAGAATTATATCGCATTTGCTTGAGACATAAACTAGGAAGTCTACTCAACTCAGTTTGAATCGTGCCTCCACAACTTTCTACCTCTGTGGCCAAGAGAGGAGAGCATCGTATCTCTGTTCTTCAGCCTTTTCATTTGCAGGATGGGTTCAGGATTTGCTTCCTACTGTATCTAGTTTTACTGATAAAGAAAAAAAAAATGATGTCTGTTGAAGAACGCTGTATATTGCTGCTAGTACTTAATTAGATTCTTTGGTTGCCAGAAAATGGGTTCCAACTGCAACTAACATAGAAAGAAAAACCATTGCAGGAAAATGAATCTAACGAAGCCTCAGAGGAGACAGGGTTTTGGTGACTCTGGAGAGCAGGAATGCATTAGGATGCTACCAACAGGACAAGAAAGATCCAGGCGCTTTTATTGTATGTCATTCTACCAGTGCTAAATTCCACAGTGAAAGGACTGGCCTGGTCTAGCCTGGGCCACATGCCTGTACGTTGGAGTGTACTCCCCTGTCCTCCAAGGGTAGTCTTTGCTGAGCCTCACCCATTTATATCGAGTCATCAGCCTTCTGGCTTTGCCCATGTGATTCCCACCGCCAATCGATGCGGTGTTATTGATTCAGACATGGAATTTAAACAGAAAGTGCTGGAGACCGAGGGAAAATCTGAATGAGAATTGGATTTTAAATAGAGTGAGGGAATTATTATGAACTTGTTAGTGTGAAAATCCATTGCACTTAAGGCTTTGGTACGATTCTATTCTACGAGAGGTACTCACTGAAATAGTTCAGAGAGACAATAGCCCTGCATAATAGTAATCCAGCACATTCTGTTGTGGCTATGTATGCTGCCTTTCCTTTATGATGCATGGTCTTTGAAGGAAAGCCTGTTCATCTTCAGGTCTTTATATGAGAATGGTGTGATATAGTTGAAAACCGTTTGAGCCCAACGGGTTGTCCCTCAGTCGTCGATTCTATAGACAGATCTGAACATTTGTATTTGGCATTTACTTTCTCCAATTCTCTTCAACCTGAAAATGGAGATAAAATGATATGGAGAATTCTTGCCCATAAATTTATCTAAAGCTCATAGAGGGCTTTAGATAAACAGTTTACTGTCTTCACCAATACTGCCATTATTGTCCCTGATTCCCCCATCATCTTTCTCAATGTCTGGTGCCAGTCAGGTATTCAATGTTTGATAAATGAATAATTTCTAGTTCTATATAAAGTCATGTACACCCATGATTAGTTTGATTGACTGATGGTCTGTTGACAGTGAATGAACTGTATTCATTGCTGTACTCTCAACAATTTACAAAATGAATGTTCTGGACAGCAAATATCTATTGAATACAGAGTGGGGATTTAAAAAGTAAAGGAGGAATAGAACATAGAATCTTGGGGTGGAGAACAGGCTTGTGGTTCTATCGGTGTGACCTGGGGACGCTGGGCTAGGAGATCCCTGCCCTGGGAGGGCAGCTCTCTCTGGACAGCTCCAACATTATACATTAGTCTAAGATCTACCATCTGCTAGCTGTTGCCTACAGGTTCTGGCTCTGCTCTTTTGAAAGCACAGAGAAAACATATGTCCATACGTGTCAATGCACTACTGATTACACTAGTCTTGTTTCCCTTCGTGTTTATTAACATAACTGAGATGGCCGCCATTACTGAGGGCTTAGCTTCCGGTTACAAATGCTGGCTCAGCACCTCAGAAAGACAGCCAAAAAGAGGATCTGGTTAACAGCATTCTCGGCAGAGTCAAAGGAGCCCAAGTCAGACCTACCTTGTTGTGCAAGCAGAGCTCTGAAGCCCCATGGCTGTGTCTGTGAAAGGATGAAGGCAGAGGTGAGATTGTGACTGTTACATAGAAGGCATGGGAACCCTGAGCGCACCTCAGCACACAAGCAGGAGCCCAGTCAACAGCCGGGATCCTGACGCTGCCCTTCAGTCTCTTACTGGAAACCTGCTTGGGTTATCTCCATAGATAGAATCAGAGATTAAAAATAATAATAATAATAATAATAATAATAATAATAATAATAATAATACAAAGGAGCCTGGTGTGGTGGTACAAGCAAGCCTTTGTTCTCAGTCTCCAGAGGCAGAGGCAGGCAGATCTCTATCGTGAGTTCGAGGCCAGCATGGCCTACATAGCAAGTGGCATGCCAACCGGGGATTCACGGTGAGAGCCAGTTTCAAAACAAAACAAACAAAGATAAAAAAGGACAGTAGGGAACAAATGAGCACCACCACCTGGCTGAAAGAGATTAGGGACAGAGCTGTTCATCTCAGCCTCACAGCAGCAGCCACCCTCCGGCGCTCCTCTCCCTGATATCCACCACCACAATGACTAGGCCACCCTCTCCAGCTCCTGCTGTTTCCTCCCCTGTCCACGCCCCTCCTCACTTCCTGTGGATTCCGTTTTCTGCCTCTCTCAGCCTCCTATGAGACCGTCTTATCCGGCCTCTCCCACTCGCCCGTGTTTTCATACAATGAGAAGGCTCTGCTGGGTAGCACTCTCTCTTCCTCAGAGCTCTGATCAGGATAAAACAAACTAAAGCAACGTGAGAACACCCAAAATATCATGAATGTTGTCCCGGTGAAGGTCAAATTCCAAAACTGTTTATCACACTGTCCAAAGAAGGCTCCGTTTAACCACCGCGTGTGTATCTCCTGGATTTATTCTTTTGCTCAGCAGAATCTTGTGTCCTCTTGATCTCCAGATATAGTTCAAATTCTATCACACCCTTCAAGCCTGTTTAATGAAGTAAGGTTTCGCTGAGCCTCAATGACTAGAATTTGCTGGGTTCCTACTGTATGTGGGCATTGTACTGGGCACCTCATTTGTTATGTGTCTCACAATCACATGAGAGCCAGCCCTCCTGGAGAAGTATCAGTGGCTTCACCTTATACACAAGGATCTAGTTTCGATAAATCATAGTGACTTTAGTCTCGTTATACAGCAGTGGTTCTCAACCTGTGGGTCATGACCCCTTTGCTGGAGGTTGCCTAAGACTATCTCCATATCAAATATCTACATTACGATTCATAACAGTAGCCAGATTACAGTTATGAGGTAGCAATGAAAATAATTTTTTATGGTTGGGGGTCACCACGACATGAGGAACTGTATTAAAGGGTCCCAGCATTAGGAAGCTTGAGAACCACTGCTCTACAGGAATTCAGTGAGGACAGGAGAGAGATTTTCTTAGCAATTGTAAGATTTTTTTTAAAACATTTTACACTTCGTATCTAATTTCAACTCTCCAAAATTAAAAGTGCAATCATGACACCTACTTTGATAAAGACACAATGAATAACTTGCCCAACACCATACACGTAATAAACAAGAGAGGTGACATTCTAGATTTTTCTTACTCAAAAGCCTGTTTTCCTATAAGTCCCTCATTACCTTTCCTGCCTTCATACTTCTCAAAACCCAAGCCTCCCCAGTCTTCATTAATCTCACTTAGCAGTGAGCTAAACCCTTTTAAGTAAAAATATCCCAGATTTATTCTCCTCCTGGAGCCTCCCTTGACAAGTCAACACACAGAGGTGGCATTTTCCAACCATCTTAACAACATTTCTGTGATGAATTCCTTTACTAGCCTTTTCAGCTGCATTCCTGGCTCACATATTTCATTAAACAATGAAGAAGAACAGGGACGAACGCCCAACCCCCATCATGGCTTCGCACGCCTGAGGATACTCATCCCCCTACCACGGCCCTCTTGTGTTTTGCTTCTCACCCATGTGAGAGCAAGTTCTTTTTGAGGATCCGAGCTGTGTGAGTTGTCCTACGAGAGTGAGTCCTCTCGTGTATTATTTAACAACAAGTTTCGAGAGCTCAGAAAAATGCAGAGACTCGGATTTGTCTGGACTCAGCACCGAGCGCCCGGTCCTCTGCGGCCAGCTTCAGCACCCTGTGGTGGTGGGAACTGGCTGACCCACTCAGCTTCCCTCCCTTCCCACCTCAAAGCTGTCAGAGCTCCCCTGATGAAAAAGCAATTTCGACTCTGTAGGCTCACAAACTGTACAAGAAAAATCTGTAGAGCGGGCACGAGGACTGAGGCCCTGAATCTCCTGATTTACATGAGAAAAGACCAACACTAACAGCTTTGGGGAGCTTGGCTTCCAGCCAAGGGAAACTCTAGCTCCTCCTAGAAAGGGAAGGAACGGGGCCTGGAGGCCCCCACTCACCCCAACTCTGAGAACCACTGGGCCAGCAGCATGCCTTGAGGTTCAGAGACGCCCTACCTGCTCAGTAGGTCACTGATGCATTTGGCTCTGGGCTCCTACCTGAGCTCTGTGCTGAAGGTGTCTGAGGCTTTCTGAGCTCCCAGCACATGGGTCAGAGAATGAGCCACACAGAGTGTTTGCAGGTGGACCCATGTCGAGTCTCCCATCCTACACAGTCATGTTCCGTAGGCAGTTCCATCTGTGTGTGAGCCCTGAGGTGGTGTGCAGCGTGGAAACAAGAGCAGAGCCATAGGGCTCCTTAACATTGTCTCTGAGGAAACAAAATCATACCAAGAGAAGGAAGTTCAGTCTGAGGAAACAAAGTCCTGTACTGTCTTTCAGGTTCTACATCGAGAGCATATCCTTTCTAAAGGATAAGAACACGGTGGAACTGTTTTTCCTGAATGCAAAGGCCTGTGTACACAAGGTAAGGCACTTGTTTGTGTTCATGGAGTATTTCCCCCTGCGAGGTCTTGCCTGTCTTTTCACATCTAAACTAAAGAAAGAATACAGTCTCCCTCTGCAAACCCAACCAACCCACCACTCCTCAGCTTACCCCTCCCCAGCCCCTCTTCACATGCTGAATGGTGGGCTGACGGCCACACCTCCACTCAGTCACCGCTTCAAAGGTAGCTGAGGCTCCATCCACATGGAATGACCGAGAAAGACAGAAAGATGGGTCCAGTAGGTTGTGGGAAGCCTCTCCCACCTCAGCTCCAAGGAAGCAGCTCAGCACCAGGGTGCTTTCCCCAGGTCAGTTCCCTTTACGCATGGGCCAGCGGGGATGGTCTTTGTTTATTTTGTGTCTATCAATCAAGGACAGGTTGCTTTTATAAAATTCAGTAAACATGCATTTTGGGGGGTTGGGGGTGGGGACGATCCAGGCCGGTGTTGCAGCCAAGTCGAACTGCCTGTACAAAGTTTGGTTTGCTCTGCTTTGCTTCGCTTTTGTACGGTGTGAGTACGAGCCTGGGGGTTTGGCTGGTTGGGTTTCGAGGCAGTCTTGCTTTGCAGCGCAGGCTCTTTTTCTTTTCTTACTTTTATGTATTTGTATGTGTGTGTTGAGGTGCAGGGTTGCACATGCCACAGCACACATGTGGAGGTCAGAAGGCAACTTTCAGGAGAGGAGTCTGTTCTCACCATTTTTACATGAATCACAGATAAAACTCAAGACTGTCCTGAGCCATCTCACTGGGCCTCGTGAACTGGTGTATTTATTCTGTTCACATATACTATGATTAATTACAGGAGTGGATGTAAGTCTGTCACCTTCCTATTTTTTTTACTTTTTTCTGACTTCTTTTGATGTGTGTGTGTGTGTGTGTGTGTGTGTGTGTGTGTGTGTGTGTGGTGTGACGTCTGTATCTGTACATGTGTGAGTGACAGTTCATGCCTGCCATAGCACATGTGCTAACATCAGAGGACATCCTTGGGTACTGGTCCTCACCTTCTACCTTGTTGAAGACCATGTTCACCAGGCTAGCTCACCCTTCGGGGTCCAGGTACTCTACCTTCCCATCGCATGTAAGCTCTGGAATTACACACACACACACACACACACACACACACACACACACACACACACACACACACGACTGTGCCCGGCTTTTTGTGAGTTCTGAGGATCAGTACTTGCATGTCAAGGGATTCACGGTCTCCCCAGACTTTGATTGAGTGTTTTATGATTTCATTTTACCTCCTTTGTTGGATTCACGCTGAATCTTTGTTTGGCTGTTTTCATGATTGCTTTAGAGTTCACAGTGTGCATCTCACACATATGTGAGACTCTCCGATCTCTTCATGTAGGTGGTTTCCATCTTGCCTCCCTTTTGGCTGCTGTATGCTGGGAACATTGCTACTTTGTGTGAACTTTCGATCACCTTCAAAAGATATGAAAATGCTATAAAACGTATTTATCAGTGCAGCCCCCACTTCTGTTTGTCTTCATTCTTTTCTGCCTGATTTAATTTTTCTTCTACCTGAAATACACTGGGTAACATTTCCTATAGTACGAGAATCTGCTGGTAACTTATTCTCTTAGCTTCTTTCTGAAAGTACTGGCCTTTGTCTTTGGGATTTTTGTTTGTTTGTTTGATTGATTGATTGATTGGTTGTTTGTTTGTTTGTTTGTTTGGTTGGTTGGTTGGTCGGTTTTTGGTTTTTTTGTGACAAGGTTTCTCTTTATAGCCCTGGCTGTCCAGGAACTCACTCTAGACCAGGTTGGCCTCCAACTCACAGAGATCTGCTGCCCCTGCCTCCCGAGTGCTGGGATGAAAGTCATGGGCCAGCACCCCACCCCTGCCTCATCCCCCTGTCTGTCTTCAGTTTTTGAAAGATAGTTCATTGGCTATAAAATTGTATGTTGGCAGTTTTTTATTTCTATGGAGATAGTGATTTACTTGGATTTTGCTTGGGTCGCTGCTGGGTAGTCGGCTGTCACACCAGTCCCTGTGGCTCAGTGTGTGGTGTGCATTTTTTTCTCTTGCTGCTTTTCCGTGTTTCCACTGTGAGCAGTTTGATTATAACAAGGTGGTGACATATTGTGTCCCCCAATATATTGTGCACCCTAATAAACTTATCTGGGGTCAGAGAACAGAACAGCCACTAGATTAGACAGAGAGGCCAGACAGTGGTGGCACATGCCCTTAATCCTAGCATTCCAGCCAGTTCAAGGCCACACTAGGAACAGAGCCAGGCGTGGTGGCACACACCTTTAATTCTAGCAATTGAGATCTCGTGTCTTTGCTTGGGCAGGACACACGCCTTTAATCCCAGGAAGTGATGGTAGGAAGCAGAAAGGTATACAAGGCGTGAGGACTGGGAACTAGAGGCTTTTAAGCTTTAAGCCTTTTTAGCAGCAGTTCAGCTGAGATCCCTTCTGGGTGAGGACTCCGAGGTTTTCAGTCTGAGGATTCATGGAAACAGAACTGGCTGAGGGGTCAGTAAAGTGAGGTTGGCTGTGGCTTGTTCTGCTTCTCTGAACTTTCAGAATTCACTCCAATATCTGGCTCTGGGTTTTTTGTTAATAAGACTGTTCAGCAATTCGTGCTGCATAACAATACCTTCTTAGTGTGCCAAATGACTTAAGTGTCTTGGTTTTTTAGGTTTATTGTTTATATTAAATTTAGAAAGGGGTGTATGGGGGTAAAGTCTTTGTGTGTGTTTAGGTGTGTGTTGGTCATATGTATGCTGGTGCTAGTGCATGTGTGTGCATGTGCAGACGGAGATCAGAGGTCAACCTTGGGTGTCTTTCCAGGAACTTCACCTTGTATTTTGAGACACAGTTTCTCATTAGGACCTGGAACTCACCAACTTGGCTGAGCTTGGTGACCAATAATCTCCTTGTGACCTTTTTTATGTGACTCCAGATATCTAGGTGTATAAAATGGGTATAGAGATTATTGATAACAAATCATATAGAATTTTATTTTAAAACAATTCTTTGGTATACACATACTTTACTATTTTTTAAAAGATTAAAGTAAATTTGCATATTATTAATGAGATGGATGTGTTTGTTGATTTTTACACACAGAATTCAGTCTTAGCTGAGTATTAGACACTACACTGCAGGATGTAACAAATCTTGAACATTTTTCATAGTTGATTAATATTTGATTTTATAATTGTCAATACTGAGAACACTGTTTCATGCAACTATGAAATGCAAATGCCAGAAATGTGTTTAGAGCTATTTGAGAAATTATTGGAAGTTTGGTCCTAATCCCAAGTAGAAATCCACTGAACTATTTTTTATGAAAGCTAACAACTCATATAGTAATTTTTAAAATCAAGTGTTCTAATACAATACCATCGAAAGATACTTATGCACCAAGGAATCATGGTAGGAAAATATTAGAAGTCTTTGTTCTCCGTAGTAAAGTCATTACTCTTCTGTAAGAGGAGACAAGTTTGTACGTACAGTAAAAACACTGCAGTTCCCACACTCCGCTGTTCACCGTGGGTTATCCACTTTCAGACATTGTTAGCTGGCGTGTTGTTATGTAAGGTGTGCACAGGGTGAAGTATGCATGTTGTGTGTGCAGAACTGAGCCTGCGGTGATGTGCAGTGATACCACACAGACAAGCACCTGTGATTATCAATCAGGCTTTGGTTGTGGCACATTGCAGAAAACTTTTACTGTTGCCAAAATTTTTTTTCAAACCCCACAAGTCACGTTACCCCATATGACAGTGTGGCCACAATCTCAGGAGCTCGTTTTAGGCCATTAGAAGTGACTCTGAGGCTTAAGTTGCTCCTTTGTTTTCTTTTATGTTTGGGGTATTTTGGTTTGGTTGGGTTGGGTGTTTTGTTGTTTGTTTTGGTTGTGTGTACATGCAGGGTTGTGGTGGGGAGCCGTGTGTGTGTGTGTGTGTGTGTGTGTGTGTGTGTGTGTGTGATCTTACGTAGTTTCTGTTGCTGTATCCTTAGTTCCACCCTTCTATTGTAACCTAACTTTCATGAATCACATCTGGTGTGTTCCAGTGTTTATTGTTAGAAGGATTTTTTAGAAACATGTTTTACAGGTTAGTAGGTTGACTACTTAACTTTGGACTGAATAAAATGTAATTGTAATAACTGTTTTCATATCCTTGGCTGCATAGTCTAATTTATGCCTCAGTTCTGGGTGGCTTCAATCGATTTCATTTTCAGGCCACATTTTGCCAGCCCAGTGATATGTGATTGCATGCTAAATGTTCATATCTTTAAAATTTTTTTGACTTTATTTATAATTAAACGTATATGATGATCTGCCTGATGTGGGTGTGGGAATTGAACCTGGGTCCTCTGCAAGAGCAGCCAGTGCTCTTGACTGCTGAGTCATCCCTCCAACACCCTGGATGTCACTAATTTTACCTTTTTGAATGTGACTTGCTTTTGTCTACTCCTAACTACCCTTTGCTTTAGTTTCCAGATGGAGTTTAGTTGTCAGGATACAGTTTGGGTTTTTTTTTTCCAGACTTGCTTTTAGGATTTGGTAGGCAGGCCCAGAGCAGAACTCTTACTGTAAATCAGCTATTCCCCATTGCTGAGGCCAGACTTTACTGGGTCTGCTTCCCAGTGCCCCAGGAATTTCAAGGCTTGCTAGTCTTCCTCATGGCGACAAGCACCATTTCCAATCCCATATGAGAACCTACCACAATTTCCTTCTATGGTTCCCAACTTCGGGTAATCCTTCATGCAGAGTGGTTGGTCCTCTGCTCAGGACCCACTGGGCTCCTCTCTCCTTGTCTGCAAGCGCCCCGCCCCCTCCTCTGGCACTCTGTTCTGCAAATTCTTTTCATTTTAGTTCTTCCATCTTCCAACTCCAACTCCTCACCTCAAGGTTTCTGCTCTGTTCCCTTGTGTTCATAGTCCGGAGGCCTCCACAGTAAGGACAACGTGAGACTTCACTTGTTCAAGGTTCACTGTTTGTGTTGCCGCTGCTCAGTGTTTTGAAAACTGCTGGGGTTGTTTGTTGTCTTATGGGGTGGGGTGGGATTTTTCAGATAAGAGACAGATTATTCCATCTTGGCTGGAAGCTGAAGTATTCGAAGCAGAATCTTTGGTTGGCGCTATGAAAAACTTCAAATGTTCCCACACCAAAATTTTACTATAGCCCTTTCTTTTGAGGTTCAGGTTTCCCCAAGCGTTGACTGGTGAGTCAACACTAATACCCAAATGCAGCATTTACTAAGTTGAGAAAGTGTCCTGTGACCACACTGGTCATCCTCCTGTGTAGATGAACACAGGATGTGTGATGTCTTCACTGCCTAGCTGACCATGCTCCAACAAAATGGCTTTCTCTGCTGCTTGTTCACTCTGTTGTTAATGCAAACAAAAAGAAGAAAAATTTAAAGCCTATGGTTTTAAACTCATGATGTTTTTCTTGCTGCTTTATTTACTAAATTCTGCTTGTCTGGATGAGTAATGCAAAGCAGAACTCTTTTCCTCTCATACCATCATCCTCTGTCGGTTGCAGGTGTTCCTGTCTCAATGGGAGTTTTCTTATGCCTTTTCAGAGAAGTCAGGATACTTACTATTATTTTAGAAATAGGATCTCACTATATATAGCGCAGACTCATCTCAAACTGACAGAAATCCACCTGCCTCAGTCTCCTAAATGCTGGAATTACAAGCCTGTGTCACCATGCCCAGATAGACTTTTATAGTTTTTTAAAAAACGTAATATTGACTATTATATATGTATGTGTGTGAGGCTATTGTTCAGTTAGTTCTTTTTTTAAATCAAGTGACAGAAATTTAGAGTGAATATTTTCTATGTAATTAGTATGCAGGCCCATGCCAGTCAAAAGAGAAGTTGCAGAATCAAGTGAATGTTCACAGAACAGAACAACTGTCTGTCCATCCAGTTTTAAGTAATTTCTCAAAGTGTCTGTCTGATTGTTTAAGGACACTTGACATAAGGACTATCAACTGAACCACGGCTGTAGAATAAATAAGTTTTATGAACACATAGCCTTAGCTGTGGATCATGTGTAGGTGGATTTATTTATTGGCAAAACTGCGTCAGTAGTATTGACGGCTCTTGTGAGTTGGGGCTCACAGCTGGATCTAAGAGTGAATAGGCTTCCCTCCAGTGTGTAGGACAGGATGTGCTCAGTCACTCTTACCACCCCCACACAATTCTTCATCTTTGCCAGAGAGCTTCCCTTCTCTTGTTATTTTTCCCTTCCACAGAGGAGAGAATGAGCCAGCAGAGAGAGCTCTGATTTGCAAATACAAAGCCACACTGTTGACACAGTTCATTATAAGAAATATGACTCTAAGATTTAATACAGTAGCTGGAGCTCTGCATGCTGATATAAAAGTCGGTTTATATGCACCAGATTCAGCTTCAGTAATATGTCATTTGAAATGCTGGGTAGCTTCCAGTGGTTTTGTAAATATCATTGCCCATATGCATTGTGAATATGCCATTGGTGACCTTTAGCTGTGTTGAAAGAAATACCTCATTTCTGACTCTGAGTATCTAGGAGAGTCTGGAGAAGAGATAAAGATTTTTCATTTTTGTTTACCGCAAAGCATATTCACATGTGCACAGCTGAACACACCTTGGGCGTTCAGTGACTGCTCGTAACTGTTCATTAGGTAAATATGAAGAGTCGATGGTCAACATTTCTTACTTCCTAAGCACTCAAGAAATAGCAAAGGTGGCCAGATGTGGTGGTACTTGCCTGTTACCATAGTACTTGGGGCATGGATGCAGGAGGCTCAAGAGTTCAAGACCAGTCTCTGATCCATACTGAGTTCAAGGCCGGCCTGGGCTACATGAAACTCTATCTCAGAAAAGATATAAACAAAAACAGAGTTTTCCAAAGGGGAAAAAAAATACATGACGACAGTATCTAGGCATTTACATTTACCATAATTTACACTTTATAGGGATTATTGATAACACTTAGCTGTGCTGTGTTCAACTTTAATTATAGTCATTGTGAAAGGATGAATGAGATAGATTAATTCTGCTCTCACCTTCTTTGAAGCAGCTTCTTTGAGTAGTAGGCAGCCATTAATTGCTGAGTCACATAGCTAACTGATTAAAATGCTGAAATTAAGTGACTATTGGTGCTCAACTCTAAATGGGACATCTGTATCAACTACAAGAAGCTCTGGGAACACCACAGAAGAGGGGCAGAGGGAATGCAGGAGCTGGAGGATGTGGAGAGCTGTGAAATGCTGCCTTCTGGACATGGCCATGGCGCTCATGAACTCCTGAAGCTGTGGTCGCTTAAGTAAGGGGATGCCTCAGTCAACAGTTCCAGTAGGCAGCACTGATTGGACTTCGTGGGTTTCAGAAAAAAAAAAAAGGGTGGGGGGAGGGCTTGAAGATGGGAGAGAGATGTGTTGAAGAATGTTCAGGGAAATGAAAGGGGTAGTTGAAGGTGGATATGATCTAGACACATTATATACATATGTGCAATTGCCAAAGAATAAAAGTCTTCCTCTTCCTCTTCCTCTCCTCCTTCTTCCTCTCCTTCTCCTTCTTCCTCTCCCTCTCTTCTCCTCCTCCTCCTCCTCCTCCTTCTTCTTCTTCTTTCTTTTGAGACAAGGTCTTATTCTATAACCCTGACTGGCCTAGAATTTACTATGTAGACTAAGCTAGCCTTTAATTGACAGGGATCTATCTGCCTCTGGAGGAAATAAAGGCATGCACTACCACTCCCAGCACTAAAATTGTTCCTGTTAAAAAAGATTAATAATAATAGTTTTATAGAGAGAACATTTCATGTCCAGTCTAATTTTTTTTTAATCAACTGCCCTTGGAATTTTCCCTAATATTTCAGGTGTCAATTAAAGATCAGTTGTCACCTTATAGAAAACTGGTTGTGGGCTTAGTATAAGTAGCTCAGTTGATTGAGTACTTACCTACCATGCACAGGACCCTGGGTTCAATACCCTGCACTGCAGAAACCAGGTCTGGGAGAACAGAAATATAATTGCCACACTAGGGAGGTGGAGGCAGGAGGATCGGAATCTCAAGGTCGTGCTCAGCTATATAGTGAGTGTGAGAGTAATTTAGGATACTTGAGACCCTCTCTAAAAACAAAAGGAGATGAGAACTATTGATTGTTTATTTGAGACAAGGTCTAATTATGTAGCCCAGGCTGGCCTCCAATTTATAATCCTGCCTCAGACTCCCAAGTGGTAGGTTTACAAGTGTGTGCCAGCCTAGTCAGAAGAAAGAAAGTTCTTGAAGCCTTGGTGTGCAAACCAAACTCAGCCATGGCTGGACCTGAGAATATGGGAGAGCATGTTCCTGGCAGGCATTTATTTGGAGCCTATGGGCGCTATATTGGTTTATGGCTGTTTATCTCTAGAGAAACCCAGAAGTCTTCCTAATTTTTCTTCTGGTATTTTAAATTCCAATTTTAACATCAAGGAAAATTAAAATTTTTTTCCCCTAGGAAAGAAAAAGAAAGAAAATCTACCCCGGTAGTGGTTTTGACAAAGCCCCACTTCCGGTGTGGCCGTTCCATTAAACAACGCAGGTGATGGCACGCCTCTGTTTGCAGTGTGGGAAAATATGCAAATCATAGTACACTTTGACCTTGACCTTGACCTGTTTTCTAAGGTGAGGATTCAGTGTGAGGGCTACCTTGGGTTTGTGCTAGCTGTGTGGTTTAAAATGGTATTTAACCTGCCCCCAGGAAACTCTGAGGACAGCATGGTGAGGTTAGGGTAGCATTTCTCATCATGTGACCTGTGACTACTTCAATCCGATTTACACCAAATACTCATTATTAAACAGGGAGTGGGGGGAGAGTGTTGCAGTTCATGCCTTTAATTCCTGTACCGGGGAGACAGAAGCAGGCAGAGCTCTGTGAGTCAAGGATAACCTGGTCCACACAGTAAGTTCCAAGCCAGCCCATGTCCCACCTCCACACTAAAAAGAAAAGTATTTATTTTTGTTTATGTGTGTTTATATGATATGTGTATGTATGTGTTCATGTGTAAAGGCACACAGGAGTGTCAGTCCTCACTTCCCATCTTGATTGAGGTGAGGTCTCATGTTGTTCGTGGCTGCACTGTTTCTGCTAGTCTGTTGTTGGTCCTGGAACTTCCGGGAAATTCTGCATTTGTCTCCTGTCTCACCATAGGAGTGTTGTGATTACAGACTCTCATCACCATGTCTGGCTTATACATGTGTTCTATGGTCATCAGGTTCATACTGCAATTTCTTTCAGCTGCTGTACCATCATCTCCCTGGCTCCCCAAAATTCTCGTTATTAACAAGTAGGTTCATGCCTTCCTGCCCCTCTCCAGCCACAGACTGGGGATGTGGAAGGAGTGAAAATTCAGCTCTGTGAGCAAGGTTTTCAGTGGACCTTCTGCACACATAAGTGGAAAGGCCCTTGGGCTTTGCGCGTGTCCAACCTGTAGAATGTATAATGCATTAAATGAGTCCAGGATAGACACAGGAGTCTAGGAATGGCCCTTTTAAATCTGTTCCTCAGGTTTACTCAGTGGGGTTGCTTTGAGATTTCACTTTAAGAATGAGTGAACTCCTTAGAATAGATATGGTGGCTCACACCTATAATACCAGCACTTGAGAGACTGAGGTACTGGGTAGAAGGATCAGTGTGGGTTGGTGCAGGCTGAGTCTGGGCTACAGAGTGAGTTCCAGGTCAGCTTGGCATAGAGTGAGACCTTGACTTAAAAATCAACAATTAAGAATGTATGGAGTTCATTCCCTTCCTGATGGGAAGGAGAGAAATGAGCGAAGGGCCCCTTCGGTGCTCAGAATGTTCGGTGCTCAGAGCATGACATTGAGTTCATGACAGGAGTTCATGAAGGAGCTGTTGGATGCAGGAGACACAGACCAGACTTTAATGTCACGGAACTAGTAAGCAAGAAAAGGGTCCTTAGAGTTAGGACCATGGCAGGCCTTAAAAGTGTCCTTTGCTTATCACAGGTTTGTTTCAATCACTGTGTTCAATCACTGTTCTTGGGAAATCAAACTGTCTTTAGTAATTTAGGTCTCCGGGGTATTGTCTCCACTGCTTACAGAGTAGAGCACATTGTAGCAGCCACTAAGCAGAAAACAGGTGTGATTCAGTCTGCACTTTCTGTCTGTATTCATTTTTCTAGTTCTCACGCTGCCCCCATTAGGTAAGATCTCTTACTGTTCCCAGATTATTTGAGGGGATACCGAGGTACGGAAGTTACGTAGTGTACACAGTGTCACATAGTTAGTGGCTGAGCAGTAAGAAGCTAGAATCTCTGCATTTAGCCGCTCCACATCTGCTTCTTTGTTTCATTTAATATTAATGTATGTATATGTGGGGGGAGGGTAGGTGTCGGAGGGTGTGGTGGGTGTGCCAACAGTGTATGTGTATGTATGGGGGGGTAGGTGTGGGTGTAGTGGGTGTGCCAACAGTGTATGTGTGGAAATCAGAGGACAACTTTAGGAGTTGCTTCTCTCCTTCTACTGTGGGTTCCAGGGATTGAACTCAGGTTATAAGGTTTGCATGGCAAGTGCCTTTACCTGATGGACCATCTTGCCCGCCAGCCCATATCCTGCCTCTCGATGGAGAATTACCTGCCTCATGAGAGTCACACGGCACCCATCCCTTAATTCCAAACTTTGTAAATGCCAATGTTCTTAGCCCAGGGAGGTCCATAAGATACCTCTCTACATTACATACAGGATGGCTTCCATGGGCAGGACTTAGGGACAAAGTTCTCTCCTCTGAAAAGATCTTTCAGAAGTGTGTTAGCCCTTGCATTGAACACAGCCTCCAAGGCAGTGAGAAACTGCCCTCACTGATCAGCCAATCCAAGCAGAGGCAGGCCCCTCTCGGGGTCATCCTTCCAGTGGGATCCCTTGAACCTGTTCAGCTTCCCCGGTGAGAGCACAGCTGGCACACCTCACCTTTGAAAACAGCTGCCTGTGCCAACTGGGGACGGTGTGGAAATGCTGAAACCTACATGGAGGAACTGTGGGAGTTGCCAGTGTGCCAGCTGTGGTCCACACAGAGAAACCAAAGGAAACAGGACTGGATGTCCTCCCCCGGATTATGATGCCTGTATGCTTTCTTGACCACGTCTGAAATACAGCAATCAGCCAGAACTTATCTCAAGCACCCCTTTATGATAATCAGTGAGCTGAACCCAGGTTTGGCAATTATGATAACATTGGCTGTCTTCTCTCTTCTCTCTTTTCGTGTGCATGAAATCATGGTAAGTATCCACTGAGCCTCGTACCTTCTCCCTCTATAAATCAATGATCTTGTGAGGAAACAACAAAAACAGACAGAAAACAAGAACAAGCAAGCCCATGGGTTGTTCTCTGGTAGTGAGCAGATACAACAGTGGCTTCCATCCGAAGAATCAAGAGAACAGAGATTTGCTATAGTTCATGTTGTTGAATGGCTCCTGGACACCCAGGCGTTAAAGCTTTGTCCCCAGGGTGATATAATTGAGAAGTAGCTGAAACTTTAAGTGTGGCATCTAATGGGAAGCTCTCAGGTCATTGGAGGCACATTACTGACTGGGATGCAACACCCCAGAAACCTCCTCTCTTACTTTGCTTCCTGGCCAAGAAGTGGTTGGTTGTGGTCTGTCACACTGTTTTCCTGCACTGTGCAGCCTCATCAGTGGTTCAACCATTTGTGGCTTGAGACCTCCAAAACCATGAGCCAAAATAAACCTTTTCTATGTATGTATGTAATGCATGTACATATCTATCTACTTATCTGTCTGTCTGTCTATCTACCTAAGTACCTACCTATCTACCTGTTCATCCATCTATGTTTGTGTGTGTGTGTGTGTGTGTGTGTGTGTGCGCGCGCGCGCGCGCGCGCATGCGCGCGCTTGTAGAGTCCAGAAGTCAAACATGGGTGTCTTTCCTCTATCGTCCATCTTCCTTGGTTTTTGAGACAGGGTCTCTCAGTGGCCTTGGGTTTACCAAATAGGCTAGGCTAGCTGACTAGTGAGCCTCAGGAATCTCTCTTTGCCTCCCCAGTGCCCGTAGGTACATATCATCACACCCAGCTTTATTTATGTGAATGCTGGGGATTGAACTTGGATCTTCACACTTGTACTTTTGATCAGCAAACATTCTATCCATTGAGCTGTCTCCTAGCGCCTTTCCTCCTTGGAAGTTGAATTTTAGTGCGGTGATCGAAAACTAACACACGGCTCTGTTATGCTAAAAGCTTATCAAGTATCAGGCACTGGTTTCTCACAGTCCATGAGGTTGAGGTTGTATTTATGACCGCTTTGACAAATGAGGAAGTGGAGGCGTGAATAGAGGAAATGATTTGATAAATATCAAATGGAGTGATCAGACCTAGAGAGACTGGCTCCAGAAACCATATTATTTATTTTTCAGTTTTCTTTCTAGTAAAACAATTACTGTACTCAATTAAGGACTAGGGCCTCTGATGGACATTGCCTTATCATTTCCAGAGCTATTACTTCTTGCAGCCTAAAAAAAAACAAAAACAAAAAAAACACTGTCTTCAGTGGGCTTTGTTCATGTGCATGTCTTTAAGACATAGCATTTCCTTCCAGTTCCAGGGATCTTGCAGAAACTGGACATGTCTGTGATCCCCAGATAGTGCTTGTTACTTTTTCCTTGGATAATGTAAAAAAGACATTCAAGACATTTTTCTTAGTTCTGCAATATAGAATTAGGATGGTTGTAATTAACACACACACACACACACATACACACACACACACACACACACACACACACACACACATTGTACTTCAAATAAATAGCTAAAAAAATAAAAGGCAGAACCCTGTCTGGGGCCAGTGAGAAGGACCAGCAGATAAACGTGATTGCTGCACAAGCCCGATGACCTGAGTTCAATCCCTGGAATCCACATAAAGGTGGAAGGAAAGGACTGAATCTGCAGTTACCCTCTGGCCTCTCACATGGGCCCTGGCACACATTCCACAGACACACAAGTTTTTAAACTGTTTCATAAGGGCTTGGGAGGTAGATCAGTGGTAGAATATTTCCACAGCGTACCTAAGAACGTGGGGCCAGATTCCCAACACAAAAGATTTTCAGGCCAATATGAGTTTAAGACTGAGTGTTGGCCGGGCGGTGGTGGCGCACGCCTTTAATCCCAGCACTCGGGAGGCAGAGCCAGGCGGATCTCTGTGAGTTCGAGGCCAGCCTGGGCTACCAAGTGAGTCCCAGGAAAGGCGCAAAGCTACACAGAGAAACCGTCTCGAAAAACCAAAAAAAAAAAAAAAAAAAAGACTGAGTGTTGGCCTTGGTGGCACACAACTGTGATCTTGGCACTTGGAGGGAGGTAGAGGCAGGAGGATCACAAGTAATGGCAGCCAATCTCACCAGCATGGTGAGACCCTTTCTCAAAAGAGACACTGGGACTTGGGGAGACGGCTGGTGGGATAAGGGCACCTGCTGCCAAACCTGAGGATGTCAGTTCTGTCCCCTGGACCCACGTGGTGAAAGAAGAGACTCCTGTCAGATGTCCTCTGACATGCCTACATGCTCCCACACATACAACACACACAATAAATAAATGTAATAAAAATGAAATTAAAGACACTCCGTGTTATACCATTTCCATGAGAATGCCACAGATAAAACCTAGGTGTGTTCCGGTTATTTGTTGTTACTGTTTTCAGGGTGTTTTTTATTTATGTTTAATTGACATACTAAGTGCTGGCTTCATGGTGGCATTTTCATACATGTGTGTGTCATTATTTGTTGTTCTCATGTGTCCCCTGGCCTCACCACTGGGCCCTACCCCCATATTTTTTTCCTTTGAATGAAGCATCTTTGAAGTCAGTAAGAGAAAATGAGCTAGGCGCCATGCCAGTCAGTACCTCCTGTCCCATAGTAGAACGAGATAGTCTGTCAACGTAGAGGACACAGTAGCCCAGCCGGTCAGGCCTCCTGGATAGCACTGCACACCCCTTGCTTCCCTAATAACTACTCACCTCTCTGTACTTTAAATAAATGTGCAAATGCAGGTGAGCCAAACATTAGTAACCCAATTAAATAAATGAGTTCCTGCAAGGACAAGCAACGCTGTTTATTTTTGTCTTTCCTCTTACCCCATTTCTTGACCCAGACTTCATATGGTGTGCTCTTTCATTAGCAGACTTGAGAAGCCTGGCCCTGGCATCCCAGACTCACTTTCACCATACTCAGGGTGATAGTGTGTTGCACAATGTCCCCAGAATCTCAATGCCATTTGCATTGAAGCGTGTGAATCTGGAGGCCTCTAAGCTCTCTTAAGAGCCTGGCTGTTTATGGAAAGTCATCTGGCCACTTGCAGTAAGATGAGGGATGCATCTTTCCAGGGCTGACTGGATCTATACAACAGCAGGCTTTATTGAAAAACAAAGTAAGCTGAGCATGGTGGCGCAAGCCTTTTAATCCCTATGTTCAGAAGGCAGAGACAGGCAAATCTCTGAGTTCCAGGCCAGCCTGGTCTACAGAGAAAGTTCCAGAACAGCCAAGATTATATAGAAAGACCCTGTCTCGAAAAACAACAACAACAACAACAAAACCAAACCAACCAAACAAAATCCTTCTCAAAAAGACACTTTATTTACTTGGGTTTTGAGATAAGGTCTCACTGTGTAGCCAAGGCTGGCCTTGGACTTCGCTCTTCCTGCCTCAGTCTCCCCAGTGTTAGGATGACAATAGTGTGAAGCCATGCCCAGTGTCAGCATAAATTTTTTTAAATAAATAAAAATTTCTTCCCATTTCTGTTTCTAATAGTGAGAGACTAGGAACTGCGTAAATGTATTCCAACATGACTTAGTTAAACAGATAACAAGCCACCCACATGATAGGGTGTTAACTATACAGACAAGAACATTTGAGCTCTCCTTAACTCACATGGAAATAAATGTAAATGCTGCTAGACTTTAAATGAATCAATTAAAAGCTACAGAATAGTGAGTACAGTGTGGTTAGACTTAACTGAACTGTTTACTTACCTAAATAAAAATGCATCATAGGAAATAGAAGATGTGTAGCATCGTATGCACCTTTATTAATGCTGGGAGAGATTTGCGGGGGAAGCATCAGTTTTCACATTATAACCAACACATTTCCTGTACTTAATTTTACAATCCCAACTGGCTTTTCTAGCTATTTAAACAGGTTAGAGTGTGTGTATGTGTGTGTGTGTGTGTGTGTGTGTGTGTGTGTGTGTGTGTGTGTGTGTTCCTGTGTAGGTACACGTGTATGCATGTGCTTGTGTACCTGTGTGTGTGCAAAGGCCAGAGGTTAAGTCAAGAATATCCCTCAATCACTCTCTGCCTTTTGGGGGTGAGGGGAGTGTCTTTCACTGAATTTAGACTGCCTGGTCACTGAGCCACAAAGAACCTCCTGTCTCCACCTCCTCAGCTCCAGATTTATAGGCATGCATTACTACATCCAGCTTTCTCCTCTTCTCCTTTTATGTGTGCCAAGGCTCCAACCTCGGGTCCTCGTGCTTGCATGGTAAGCGCTTTACCAAATGAGTCATTCTCCCAGCCCTGGACTTAGGCTTAAATCAGGAAGATAGATACAAACTCAGGACACCCATGAAATGTGTTCATGGGTATCAAGAGAATACAAAGATTTTGCTGACTGCTTTCCATCCAAAAACATTTACTCACCCTTCTTTCTAGCCAGACACAATGAAAGTTGAGATTTCTATCTGAATGATCCAGAAAAGCCAAAGATCCACCGCGAAAATACAACTGCCGTTGCTTTATCCCTGTTGCCAAATATATTAGTTGTGGAAGAGCTGTGTGGTGGGCTGGTAGAGTTTGAACCCTAGACTCAGACAACCCGGCTTCAGCAAACATGGCCTTGGCACTAATCTGGCCAAGCCATTTACATTTTAAGCCTCTGTCATTGGCCATAGAGAGGGGATAGTAACGTTTCTTCCCTGATGGATAAGTTAGAATGTATGTGAAACATATGGAAGTATCTAGCATAGACACTGCCTTGCTGTGTGTATCGTTGCTGTCGTTACTGGAGTGGTCCCTTCTTTCCCTCCCAGTGAGTATCTGAAGCTGAGCTAACATTTACATGTACTGCTTTTGCTTATATGTACATACCTACGAAGTTTATAAATCAGGCCTAGTATGAGATCAACAACAGTAATTAATCATAAAACAATACAGCTTTAAAATACGCTGTAGTAAAAGTCATGTGGGTGTGGTCTGTGTGAAAGCCCCTGAGAGCTAAAATGACAACTAAGTGACTTATATGTGGGGTAGCATATACAATATGGACACACTTAGACAGAGGGTAGTTCAGGCCCCAGGCAAAACCGTATGAGATTTCCTTCTGCATCTCATTAAAACTATGAATTATTTTTACAGTTCTGCATTTAAGTTCTTCAGACTGTGATTGCCTGTGATCACTGGAACCCCAGAGAGCAAGCCCTCAGATGAAAGACAGCGGCTCTCCTGTGGCATACTAAGCCCCTTAACGGGCTATGCATGCCCTCGTTCATCACCTGCAGCTTCCTGCCACACTCTGCGGTCTTCTGTGAGACACACTAGGCTAGACCACACCACTTTTGACATGGTTATCTACTTAACTGTCTTGTTTATTTTCCTACCTTTACCTGTCCTCTGTTACCATCTAAAGGTCTGGATTGGATTCATTTTCTCTGTCAGTTAAAGAATTAAAAAGTGGGAAAAGTCTTGAGCAGGGTTGCAGCATGGAAAAATCTCGAATATAGGAGACAGAATCAGCTGGTGTAAAAGGCTTCTGTTAGAGGTGAGGAGACACACACACACAGCATGGCACACAGGAAAGACCTCTACAAAGCCAGTGAGCCTCAAATCCCGTCTCTCCACAAGGGCTGTTGGTTTTAAGGGACTTTGAGGGGAGTTCTTCCGTAATTTAGGGCTGGCCAGCTTGAACAAAGATGGAGTATCTAATAGATCCACAAGTTTGCCATAAACATATCCCGATCCAGTCTTGAGTATGGCAAGCTGGTCGATTACCAGGGGGCCTTACTGGCCAGAGAAAAAGCCAGCCAGGCCTTTGTTTTAAGCTACCAGGCTTTTGTCTCAGGTCAGGAGGTTGAGGAAGAAGCCCGCCATCTTGGAAGTTCAGCGTCTGTATTATCTAGTCACGGTCCCTCTCCTTGTCTAACTCCCAGTCCCTCGCTTCCACTGCATACCTTTCTCTGCCTGGCTTTCCCTCTTGCACATTTTCACTCACTGTTCCCCTCTGCTCCAGAGTCCTGACCTGGAAGCAGTTTCTCCCCTTTCCTCTCCACTACTACCATCACTTCCTCCAGAGTGTTCTTTGCTTCTGACTCCAGAAGACAATGTTTTCCTTCCAGCATCCGCCTGTGGTGATATATTGGGCCCCCCAATATATTGTGCACCCTAATAAAACTTATCAGGGGTCAGAAAACAGAATAGCCACTAGATTAGACATAGAGACCAGATGGTGGTGGCACACACCTTTAATCCTAGCACTCCGGAGGCAGAGATCCATCTGGATCCATCTGGATCTCTGTGAGTTCAAGGCCACACTGGAAACAGAGCCAGGCAGGGTGGCACACATCAGGACTTGAGATCTCATGTCTTTGCTTGGGAATGACACATGCCTTTAATCCCAGGAAGTAATATGGCAGGACACAGAAAGGTATACAAGGCCCGAGGAAACAGGAACTCGCGCTCTTAGGGCATGAGGACCAGGAACTAGAGGCTTTTAGAAGCAGTTCAGCTGAGATCCATTCGGGTGAGGACTCAGAAGTTTTCAGTCTGAGGAAACAAGATCAGCTGAGGAACTGGCCAGGTGAGGTTTACAGTGGCTTGTTCTCTCTCTCTGATCTTTTAGAATTTACCCCAATATCTAGTGCCAGTTTTTTTTATTATTATTAATAAGACCAGTTAGCAATTCATCTTACATCTGCTCCTCCCCAACACATGAACTCTTCTGCTGGTTTTTAATTACGGCATTTTAGTCGGTACCTATTGGGTCGTGTGTGTTTATGGGGGACTGTATGACATTTTAGTGCATGTGAACCATCTATAACAATTAGATCAGGATAAGTGGCCTTCATCTCAGCCCTACACTATTTATGGTAAGAACACTTTAAAATCGCTTTAAGAGCTACCGTGAAGTAGTCGATTACTTTTTCCCAGCCGTAGTTACCCTCCTGTGCTACCCAGCAGAAGTCAGTTGTCTTACCAGTCTGCATCCTCAGCCATCCTCTCTCCATCCTTGCCGCCCCTTCTCTGTGACAGCTGTACTACCTCTGTTCTCATCCATTTCTGCAATACACATTATTATTATTATTATTATTATTGTTATTATTATTATTATTATTGGTAATGGTGGCAGTGGTGGTACTAGGGCTTTACCTCAGGTACATGCTAGGCAAGTTCTCCACTACTGAGCTATACCCCCAGGCCCTCTTAATCCACTTTTGAGGTCCAGTTTCATCATCATCTCCCTGCTGCTGGCGCGTAGACAAACATCCATAACAGGCCCTCAGTAATTACATATCAAGTGAACAAAATAGATGTAACTTATACGGTAAGATAAATGGATCAGACTGCAAAATGGGCCTGCGAAAGGATCACGTCAAACTGAAAAGCAATTCTGAGTAGCAACCATAAAATTAGTCATTTTCAACCTTCCCTCTTACTTCAATTTCACTACCAAACAGGAGCCTATTGTTTCTAAATTCAATTTTCCAGAGTGGATACTGTACCGGGGACCTTGAAATCCAATTCAGTGAAGCTCCAGGAACACAATTTTAGCAGTGTGTGATGGGGTGGGGCCAGAGGTCTCCGTGTGTCTGCCATACCTCTTGATGTGGCACTCGCTGGTGAGCATCTTTGGAGACATTTGGGAGAACTACAAGACCAGCCACAGGGCTCCTTCTGCTCTTAGAGCTAGGTATGGTTCTCTATGCAAATGAGCCATGGGCTTCCGATTGCTCTAGGACCGACAGGTGTTGAGCATATACGAAGAGAGAGAGTCCACTGTTTGGAGGCTCATGTTAGCCAAATCTTCCAAAGTGTTCTCCACGCTGACCATCAGCTCAACTGCCCTGACTGTAATTGGCTTCCCTTTTTCTTGTCGTAAGGCCCAGAGTTACCACAGCATACAGCAACTCAGGAATGGAAAGGAAAACAGAAAAAAATGAGTCTCCCAAAAGTCAACGGCTTTGAGTATGTCAGTGTATGCCTTTAATGCCAGCACTCACGACGGGCTGCAGAGTAAGGCCCTATCTCTGGGGGTGGGGGTTAAAAGGGAATATTTGAATATTTAGTACAGGTTTGTTCGTGGCTAGGAGGCTTTCTTTTAGTTCATGTTCATGGAAAGAACGTTACTATCCTAACTGATGGTACTTTAAGAAAAAGGACTTAGAGCTAGGATGCTGGCACCTTGAGTAAAGTACTCGTTGCACAAGCGTGAGGTCGTGAGTTCAGACCCCTTGAACCCTCGAAAGGCTAGATGCAGTAGCTCATGTCTGTAACATTGTCACTCCTAAGGGGCAGGGGAGACAGAGATGGAACCTCATGTCAGATAAGTGAACCAGAGACCCTCTCTGAAAAAAAAGAAGGTAAAAGGCAAGGGCCAACCCGTGATTGTCCTTTGACCTCCACACATGCACCGTGACACGTGCCATGACGTGTTCAACTGCATACACACACACACACACACACACACACACACACACACAGACTGAAAGTAGGAAAGAAAGGAGGGAGGGAGGGAGGGAGGGAGGGAGGGAGGGAGGGAGGGAGGGAGGGAGGAAGAAAAATAAAGAGCACTTAAAATCAGGCATGGTGGCTCACTCCTGTAATACTAGCACTTGGAAGGTGGAGGCCGGAGGATCAAGGCCTCAGGGTCACCCTACTAGTCCACATAGTGATTTCAAGGCCACCCTGGGTTACATGACACCCGGTCACAAACAAACAAAAACCAAAAATGAGAGCGGGGTTAGCGTCTGCATTACTTAACTGAACACGAAGCACGTTTCTTTCTACCCAGTCCATGACTGCCAGGGGGCACACTTGTGGTTCTTGTCATGGGGTTACTCCCCAGAGCTCCGAAGAGTACAAAGGCCCCCACTGAGTTGAGCATTTGACATTTGAGAATGTTTACAAGTGTGGATTCGTATGCGTGTGCTTCGTTCTCAACTCATTTTAAGATTAAGAAGTCATTGAAAGGCGCAGTAGCAGCAACCGAATCTGGCAGGCAGGATGGTTGGGTGTGTTCTCCTAACACCCAGCCATCTAAACACCGGTGTTTACCAAGTGAGGTCCCAAACCAAACATCAGAGCTGGTTTGAAGACCAGCCAGTCCACAAGGAACAAAGAAATCTAAGGCTGTGTTCTGAAGGACTGTGGGAAGGTCTGTAATAAATACTTCACCTTTCCCTGTTTCATGTGGGTTTGTGGGGTTTCCCTGTCTGTTTGTCTGGCATGGACACTGTGCTTGTTTTCAATGCTGTGTTCAGATGCCTGTTCCCTCTGGCAGCCACAAGTGTGGGGATGAGTTCTCATGACAGGAGGAGCGTGTTTGACACCTGCCATGTGGACCACAGTCCTTGGGGCCTTTTCCTCTGCGCTGCTGTTTGTCTGGTGGAAGGACATGTAATTGTTCCCTCTTTGCAAAGATAAAAACCCAAAGTCCAGCACTGTGAAAGGGCGTGGCCATAAAACAGAAGATAAAATACCCCCCAGCAACTAGCCAGCCTTTTTTTTTTTAAACAGATGTTGAATTATTTGTCCATTGGTATATTGCTGGCCCACGGAGGAACTCAAATATTTGCTGAATAAATTGGGAAGAGACTCTCAAAATCCAGTTGGGAAGGCCTGTGTTTCATAATAGTGTGATTTAATATGAACTATTATAAAACATTTATACTCCATACTGACACTTTGGGGATACCATCATCTCAGAAATGGGCTATAAGAATTGTATGACAGCCACCTATGGTGGCACATGCCTTTAATCCCAGCGCATGGAAGGCAGGGCCGGGCAGATTACTGTGAGTTCGAGGCCATCCTAGTCTACACAGAGTTCTAGGTTCTCTTTCTTTGTCCATCTGTCCTGTCAACCCACCCATCTAACCTCTCTGTGTGCTGTTTTTGTCTGTTGGTTTTTGTTTGATTTTGGTTTTGGTTTTTTGAGACTCTGTTTCTCCAGGCTGGCCCAGAATTATTGATGCTCCTGCCTCAGTCTCTCAAGGGCTGGGATTACTGTGAAGGGTCACCATCCCTGGATCTGCCCTCTGCTGTTTGAAGCTGTTCTAGAAGCTGATGTGATCTGCCGTTCTGCAACATGGTTTAGGAGCCCTGGTTTGGGGACTGTGAGGGCTCCTCTTCTGTTTTTCAGAAACTGAATCAGAGACATCCATGTCATATAATTAAGTAGGCAAAGTGAAGGCTATCTCATGGGGGCAGATTACAATGTAGATTCATTAATAAATCAAAATATTCTTGTCAGGAAAACACATTTAATTGTCTTCACATGGCAAATTTGCAAATTTGCAAAGAGCATGTAATAATTCCTACCTTAGAAAAGTAGGATTTTCTCCTGAACTCGGTAATTCCTGGGTGGACACCAGCCAAGATGGGTTTTCACTCCCTGGAAAAACGGAGCATACTTTGGCTTCAGTCATGACATGGGGGAGGTGGGTGGAGCAGGGTTTGGCTTATGTAACCGTGAATCCCAGCTTCACCATTGGCAGGCGGGTGACTCTGAGCCACAGCGTACCTCCTTATCATTCTGAACTTGCTCCCTCACCTGTGAAGCAGGCCTGAGACCATAGCTAGCTCTTCACAGGCTGATCCTGAGGAGCATGTAGGACAAGCTCTCAGCGTGGGCAGAAGTACTAAGTCATGGTTTCTTTCTTTCTTTTTTCCTTTAGAAAAATTTTATGTGTGTGAGTGTTTGTCTGTGTGTATACCTGTGCACTGTGTGCATGCAGTGCCCGTGGAGGGCGGAAGAGGCAATCTGAGCCCCTGGAACTAAAGAGGGTGTGGGCAACCATGTGGATGCTAGGAATTGAACCTGGGCCCTCCAGAAGAGTAGCCTTAACCTCCTGTAACTGCTGAGCCGTCTCTCCAGCTCCAAGTCAAGGTGTATTGTTTCTGTTGTCAACAGCACTCTCCATGTCGTAACATGTGCTCATGTATTAGCAGTACCTGAGCAGATACAACCACAATTAAGATACTATTAGTTATATTTTTTGATAAAATGTCTGACAAAAGTAATTTAAGGGATTATTTTGGCTCACAGTTTGAAGATATTCAGTCAGTCAAGGGAGGAAAGCATGGTGACAGGAGCATACTTCACTTTCTCCTTTTCATTTAGTCAGGACTCCAACTCATGGAATGTTGTATGTGCTGTTCAGATAGATGGGTAGGTGAATGGATGAGTGGGTGGGTGGATGGATGTGGGTGGATGGATGTGGTTGGATGGAGTGCCTATCTGATGGAGGCACAGTAGTCCTGAAAATAAAAGTTATCTTTGTATATTTACTTTTGTAAAAACATCCAGTTAGACAGGGCAGTAACTTTAGCAGGGAACATTTTTCACTCAAAGGCTTAGTTTTAACATCAGGACCATAACTTTCTCCTGATTCATCCCTTTCTCCCTGTAATCATCTCTGATTATCTTGTAAGCACCTTGCACTTTTTTATTTAAATGACTAGTTTTCTATCAGAATGCTCTCCTACTACAAATTCAAATTGTCGTTGTAAATTGGTGCTGGGCTGTGTTTAAGCAATTAGAAAGCAGTAATTAAAGCCTGCTGTGTATGTAATCTTCCATGTGTAAGAGTGAGGACAGAAGCTGGGCACCTGGTTCTCACTGTTTCATAATGGTTATTCGTCTCTTCCTCAGTTGTCTCCGCTTGGGTATCAGATGTGGGTGCCTTAGAAGCTGCATGCTTATTAGCAGTTCCTGACCTATTTAGGCTCCCGGTCTCTCTTGCATGCATAACTAACTCTTTGGCCAAGCTCACCACGCCTCCAATTTCCAGAGCAGACTCATAAACATTCACTCCCTTGCTTTGAAAAATGTGTTGGCGCAAGAGCTTATAAAAAAGGTTCAGATTTGGTGGAATGGTGAACCAGTCTAACCTTTGACTGGGTGATAGCTTTCTCTACCAGAAATACAGTGGGACTCCACCCTCAGGTTGATGGGAGGGGTGCTAGTGAGACTGAAAGCAGAAGAAAGGGGAACACACAGTCTGCTGACATTGTGCATTGGGTAGGACACTGTCATCAAAAGTTTAGTTTTGGGCTGGAGAGATGGCTCAAAGGTTCAGAGTATGTACTGCTCTTACAGAGGACCTGGGGACCACATCAAGCAGCTCACAGCTACCTGTATTTCCAGCTCCAAAGGATCTCATGCCTCCAGCTTCCTCCAGCAGTTGCACTCATGTGCACACAGCTGCATACAAACACACATACGCACACAGAATTAAAATAAAATAAAATAAAAAGTTTAGCTTTTAAAAAATTGAGGAGTGGAAGTGATTAACTATGTTGTAATTGAAAAGCAAAACAATAATAATAAAGTAAAAGAAAATATTGAAGGGGGTCTAGGGAGATGGCTCAGTCGGTAAATTGCGTGCTGTGCAAGCCTAAAGAGCTGAGTTCCATTCCTAGAGCACATTTAAAATATATATCCTGGCCTGGTGATACATGTGTGTAATCTCAGTGCTGGGAAAGAGGAGACAGGAGGATCCTTGGGACACTTTCATCAGCCAACCTGGTAATTGGCTAGCCTTGGCTCTACCCCCCCCCCAACACCCCTTAGAGACACTGCTTTTAAAAACAAGGCGGCAGCAATCCTGAGGAAGAAAATTCCTGAGGTTGACCTTTGGATTCCATAGGCACATGCGCGTGCGCGCGCACACACACACACACACACACACACACACACACATACATAAATATATATGTACACCAAAAAAATACAGAGAAACTCATTTAAAAATACTTACCTTGCCAATATCTCTTGGGTGATGGGAACTACCTAGGTGATGGGCATGCAGTATTGAGTGAAGCAAACATCTCTTAATGTGACAACCCACAGTTCACAACTTGTGTGTGTGATCCACTGTCCTGGCTCAGATCTCTCTCTGATTCCAATGTTTTAACTTTTTTTATTCTTCTGTTTTCTGACCCAAGGTCCCATCTAAGATCACACACTGTCCTTATTCTTCAGTCCCTTCTACACCCAAGCACTGGGGTCCAGTCTTCTGTGGCTTTTACTATGCTAGTACATTTGAAGAGAACAGGCAGATTGCCTTGGAAAATTTCTGTCCACTATTTGTTTAACTCTGGAGTTTCAAACACATACCAGGCTGGGTGTGTCTCCAAATCATCTGAAACAGGGTGAAAGCATAGAAACCCACACGCTGCCCTCCTTCAAGGAGCCTGGCCCATGCATCCTTTCCCAGATCCCCAAGTCTTCTACTACATACCCAAGATTGAGGACCACAGGTCTGGTAATGTCCCCACTGTAGGGATACTACAGTAATGCTGTTGTATTCTTCAGGATGTCTCACAGGAGGCAAACAGTACCAGTACATCTCACTTAGAATTGAACTGATGTCTGCTGGGCTTCTCTACTGTGAGGCTACCTTGTCCCCTTATACCAAACAAATCACCTGGAGTTGATACTTGGAGACGTTTGTCCTCTTTCCCCACAGTCCTGGTCAACCATCTTGCATTTCCAGGGTGGCCTTTCCCCAGGCAGTTGATAATGTGGTCACCTTCAATGGCTATTTTGAATTCTGACACCTTCAACCTTCATCTAAAGAGCAACTTTTCCTTCTTCTCCATCTTTACCATTTAAAATATTTCTAAGTGATCTGCACAGGCTCATGGGCTCCTCTTTATTCAGTCTGTTGCTATCTAGTCCTGTCATTCATTTCGATGCTCACATCCCTCCCTCTGTGGCTAAAGGAATCCCCTCTAAGTTGGATCCTGTGTCCCTTTGATTTGTCCCATCACTTGCTCACTATTTGTTTGGCTTTATTTTTTGAAAAAGGGTCTACCTATGTAGACCAGGCTGAACACTAACCTCTGATTCTCTTGCCTCTGTCTCTGGTCTCCTAAGATCTGAGATGACAGACCTGTTGCCACCCCCTGCCCAGTCTGCATCCTTTGCACACTTCCTTACTTTCTGATACAGTAGGACAAGCCCAGGATGGCCATGTATTTTCATTGCCATGGCTTTGGAATCAGCCATTTTTCCTCTCAGTGGAGAATAGGATCTTGTTTCTTTTAAGTGAATTGGAATCTCATTCTAAGAACAGACTTTCAAGTCCTCTGTCTGCCTTCAACTGAAAGTAAACTTTACTCACTAGTCAGGGCTGCCCCTGAGGGGGAAACATGATCCAGTTTACCTTTCTTTCGTCTATTGCCAAAGTTCATCTGCATTATTCTAGAGTTGACAGCAGGGCCCTAATTCAGGTACCCTCCCCTCCTCCTTCCCCCTCCCCTTCCTCTTCCTCCCTCCCCATCCCTATCTCCACTGTGATCAAGTTTCTGAGACGCTGTCTGCAGATACTTTGGTCATAATGCTGTGTCTTTGCAATTAGGGCACACGCCCATAGAACTTCCACTCTGGTTTCCTTGTGATACATTTGACTTCTTCAGATTATCCTTCTGTCGTTCTTCTTTTCATCCTCCAAAGTCCATGAAGTGTGCAAGCCAATTGCTCTTGTGTTCTTACTGTACAGGAAGCCAAGGAGGCTAGAAGAGTAAATTTCTTTTCGGAATCTGATGCTTCTCTGTATCTTGTCTCCAGACTGTGTGACTAGAACCACTGCTCACACACTCCACCTACAGTGTTCACAGGTGTAGCCTGGTTAATATCCTCACAGTTCGAAAAGAGGAGTGTTTTACTCCAAGTTAAAGATTAAGCAAAGCAAGTGTACAATGAATCCACAAATACAGGAAGCACTCCTTATTAAAAGCAGACTCTATACCCTCATCACCTCGGTGTTCTTCTGCACATATTCTACAAATATTACTGAACACCTACTGTACACCAGGGGCAGGGGGTAGATCCTGGGTCCTGAAGATAATGCAGTTGCCAAAATAGCTAAAATTCCATGTCCTTAATGGCACATGAGGTGTGTAATGTATCAGAAGGTGTAAATAGTCACCTCATACAGTGTGCAGGTAAAGATGGAGGTGCACCTAGCTGTCTGGACATGATGGCACATATCTGTAATCCCAGAATTTGAGAGACTAAAGCAGGGTAATCACAAATCAAGATCCTGTTTCCATAAAACAAAACCTCAAACAGAAATGAGCAAAAGCAATCAGCCTGTGCACTGGGGTTGGTTCATTTTGTTGTATCTATCTCGATTGTTAAAACTCACATTGAGTAAGTGATGAAATCGGAGTTATCTTTAAGTAAGACAATAAATAGACATAATTAGATGCTACAAGAAACACAGTTAGTGTAAAACTAAATTTAGTTTGGCCAATATAAAGCAGTCAGTCCACAAATATGAGCTTAGTTTCTCTTAAGAGCCAAAGCAAGATAGTATTCAGGCCAGTGCGTAGCTCACCATGGCCATTAAGATTTCAACAAAGCAGGAAGGAACATAGGCAACCTGGGTAGTAAGGCTTGGAAACTTCTCCCATGGGTCATCATAAAGGGCTATTATATGATGTAATCAACAATGTCCTCAATAACCACCTGGGGTTATTAAAATAATGACTTCTGAGTGTTGCTGCATCGTATTTCAACTGAAGCCAGTAGAGTAATGCTTAAACAGTTTCCCCCAAAAGCTGTTTTATCTAGGATAACCCTTAGGGCTCAGTTATGTAGGTTTCTGGTGACTCTGGATTAGCTGAGGAATAAAACATTGGAAATCTAGAGCAACAGTCCTTAACTAGGGTTAGTCTTGTCCCCTAGGGGGGCATCTGACAGTGTGTAGAGACAATTTTAGCTGTCACAGCTAGGGAAAGGATGTTGCCCATATCCAGTAAGTAGACCAGATGCTGCTCAGTGTCCTCGACGGGACAGTGCTCAGAGGAGTCAGGTGCTCCAGGCTTGTAATCTAGAGTAGAGCTCTTAAACTTTTTCTGTCCATGACACCTTTTTGCCCAAGACATTTTTATTTGACCCAGGGTATATAAAATAACTTCGCACATCATACATTAACATACATTTATTTTAAAGCAATTCTTTGGTATTATGAGTAATTTTACCATTTATTAAGGATGAAAGCAAATTTGCATACTAATGAGATGGATATATTTGTTCGTTTTTACATGAAAAAATCTTAAATCTTGGCTGAGTATTTGGCACTGCTGACTGACATTTTGATTTTATAATCCCCAGTGCTGAGCATGGGGCTTTGTACATATTTACTGGACAAAATGACATAAGTATGCTTAGGGTCAGTTTGGGAACTGTTGGAATTTCTGACCTAATCTCAAGCCCAAATTCACTGAATGATTTTTTTTAAATAAATGCAATTCAGATCAGCAACTCAAGGAGCAATTTTTACAGTGTTTCTTTTTTCTTGAAAATAAATGTGTGTGTGTGTGTGTGTGTTGTATTATGTGGGTTGCACGTGTACAATGAGTGTGGCATTCTCTCCTCTACCATGTGGTTCCCCCAGAAGAAGCTCTGGTTGTCAGGCTTGGTGGCAGGTGCATTTACCCACAGCCAGCTTGCCTGCCCCTTTCCTTTTCTGTTTCCAGATGAGGTCTTTGGCCCAGACTAGCAGACTCGTCTCCAACTTGCTATGGAGCCTAGGGTGGTCTTGAATTCCTGAGCCTCTTGCTTCCACTTCCAGTGTTGGCTGGGATTACAGGCTTTGACACCATGCTTGGTTCTCAAAAGTCAAACTTTAAACATCATTTAGTTATTCTTGACAATTTCTTTACATGTATACAATGTGTCTTGATCCTGTCTACCCCCAGGTTCCCCCTCTCACTTTCTCTGGATGTTCCCCAACAGGTCCCTTTCCCATATCCATATATCTGTCTTAGTCACTGTTCTCTTGCTGCGAAGAAACACCATGACCCAGGCAACTTATAAAATAAAGCATTCAATTGGGAGCTTGCTTATAGTTTCAGAGGGTGAGTGAGTCCACGACCATCATGGCAGCAGGCAGGCAGGCATGGTTCTGGAGCAGCAGCTGAGCGCTTACATATTATTCACAGACAGGAGGCAGAGAGAGACTGGTCCTGGTGTGGACTTTGGAAACCTGAAAGCCCAGCCCCAGTGACACACCTCCTTCAACAAGGCCACACCTCCTAGTCCTTCCTAAACCAACTGGGAACCAAGCATTCAAATATTAGCTGATGGGGCCATTCTCACTCAAACCACATCCTCTCCTTTTTTTTTTGTCACTCCTGTGTTTCTTTTCATTTTTGCTTTTACCCGTGAGTCTAATTAGTGCTGCCTGCTGCAATGTCGACTGATCTTGGCTTGACCTTGTGGAAATCTTCTGCTGGTACCCACAGCCGCTGTCAGTTCCTGACGGCAATGGTCATGCTGCTGGAATAAGGTAGACACAACCAATTATCAGATATTGATTTATTGATTTGTTCAGAGATTTACTTAGCACTACTTGTCCTGCCTATTTGCCAAGCATGACTTCCCTTGCTACCTGGACCAGAATGACCTGGAGGAATAGCTGAAACAATGGGCCATTGCCCTTAACACCCTGCTGGCTGCCATGTACCCTTCTGTACAATCTCATCTGCTTTCCCAGTCCACCTTGTGGTTTTAGAGTATGTGAGTGCAAACCGGACCTGGCATTGAAGCCTTTCAGGAGCTGTCCTGGCTTCAGCTCACCAGTGATATCTCTTCTCTTCCACTATTGTTGGTGTCAGAGTGCTTAATCCAGAAAGATTCCCTCGACAATATCATGTCGAGAACCCAGTATCACAGCATTCCTCCCCATCCTCTGGCTCATTCCACCCCTCATCCATGACCAAGCATCAATTTTTAAAATAAAACATCTTTCCCCAATGCAATTCATAGATACACCTATTTGATAATTACACCCTCAAGAAGGATGGTAGGGAAATATTAGAAGTCTTTGTTTTCTGTAATTAAGCCATTATGTTTGTATAAGAGGAGAAAGTTTGACCTATTCAGCAAATACACTGTAGTTTATAATATCCAGTCGTCTCTGGTCTGAGCTGAGGTGTTTCAGTGTTTGTTGGTGTCACCTGGTTCTTATTGTGTAGTCCCAAGGCTTCTGTCAAGTCCTGTGATCCTGTGATTCAAAGCAAGCCAGCTCTGACACGAACACCTCAGATTCATTACACATTTAAGTTGAATTATGTTTTAGTCATTGTGCATTTAGAAACCTTCCATCGTTGCCAAATTTTTCATCACCTCCATTTTTCAATTGAACATCCCCATAGGACAGCAAACAGCTGACAGTTTAAGGTGCTGTGGTCCAGAAGAGTGAGTGAACAATGTATCACAAGGAGGAAATATTGGCTCATGTACTCAGAGGCTGTAGGCAGATGTGGTAGTAGAAGGCCTGACCTGCTATAAGCACAGTAAACTCTATTAAGCTGGAACTAGAACATTGCCTAGGAGAATCACTCTGCAAAGAAATTGAGCTTGTCTGTCCTACCAGTCTGGCTTTGTGGATAACAGCACGCTCATCTCTGAGCTGGCAGATTTTTCTGTGTTCATGTGTTTTCAGGAAAAACCTGGCAATCTCCAGGGAGCAGCGTGCATGTATTGGCTTGTGTCTTTGTCACATCTGTTTACTGCAGTTGGCTGTCTTAGGGACAAAGCACACTGAGAGCATCCTACCTAGCGTCTACAACATCATTGCCTGCAATGTCTGAGTTCTAACTAGAAAGGGAAGTCAGCCCCACTCAGCAGTGGAAATGACTGAATACCAGTGTGAAAAAGACTCTGTGTGTGGTCATTTGTCCCGTCTGGGTCATATCTTCCCAGCTTTGTCTCTAGTGACAGAAAACTTTCTTCCCTTGGTTCTAATTTTTAAAAGCCCTGAAAAGGTATCTGGACCAGTTTCCATCACTTGCCTCCAATAATGATGATGACATTTCCAGGACAGCCAAAAGAGAGAGAAGTAATTTCCAAAGGAGTATTACTTGTCGGGCAAGACAGAAGGATGTCTACCAGTCCAGGAAAATGGAATAGCCTTCTCTTAAACAAGCTTTAAAACTTTCTATGAGATAATTTCAAACTTATAAGAGAGCTGGAAGAACAGCACAAAGCATAAAATATATGTTTACCAAACCATAATTGTTTAATGTTGTACAACATCCACGTTTACACATTCTCCGTGCCCTGTATACAGTTTTCAGTTGAGCCACTCAAGAGTAAGCTATAAATAATAATAGTTAACGCCTAAGAATGCCACTGTGTATTTCTCACGATCAGGGGCAAATCTTATAGCTACATTACTGTGATCCAACTTAGAACATTTGGACCCATAATGGTGCCTAGTACACAATCCATCATTCCATCCTCCTCACCTTCCCCTTGATCCAGGATAACACACTTCATTTAGTCGTTGTGACCCTGTGGTCTCCATCACTTGGACATTCAGTGTAGTGGCGTTATGTGTAGGCAGGATGTTTTCTAGGATGGCCTTCAGTTTGCTTGTGTTTCATGAATGGTTCCTCACTATTCAATCTAGTAATTTTGTTTGTCTTTTGAGACAGGGTCTCTCTCTACATAGCCCTGGCTGTCTGGGAACTCACTATGTAGATTAAGCTGGCCTCAAATTTACGGAGATCTCTCCTCCTGTGCCTCCTGAGTGCTGGGATTAAAGGTGTAATTTATTTTTGACAGGAATTCTACATCATGGTATGCTGAGGTCAGCTTGGATTAGCTCCTGAGAACCAATTCTCACATAGTTTTTAAACTCCAAGTTCTGTGAAGTTCTATTTGTCACTTGCAGTAGGCCATGATGGGAACATATTACTTCAGAGAAATCAGCTAACACTGGAGCTGGGAGCTTCTCCTAACCCTTGGGTTGCAGTTGTAAGATACCTACACTTACTGGCACAGCATACTAGTGTGTGTGTGTGTGTGTGTGTGTGTGTGTGTGTGTGTGTGTGTGTCCCTATCCTAAGTACACAGGATCAGAAGGCGCATGCTATTTTTCTCTTCTGATGTCGGCATCCTTGTCACCGGGTCGAGATAACATCTATCTGGTTCTCTCCATATTCCCCTTTGTACTTGATGAGTGATGTATGAAGAGATAATATTCACATCATCCCTGTGAGCATGTACTTATCCTATCCTGTTTCCAATTGAACCTTCATTTCATTAATTGAGATTATTATGTAGCTCAGTGGTAGAGCACTTACGTAGTGTGCATAAGACTCAAGTTTCATGCCCAGAACCATAAATACAAGATCAATAACAACAAAGTATATTAGTTTCCAAATCTATTAGTATTGTAATAGTTTGAAACAGTAATTTTCTCTCTCATTTTGGTATTTGTTTTCTTATTTACTTGGCAGCACTAAGGTCAAAACCCAGGCCTCATGCATGATAGACAAATGCTCTACCACTGAGCTGCAGCCTCAGCCTCTTGTACATTTTTTGTTGATTTTTACAACTTTTTTAAAAATGTAAACTTATTCTTAAAATAGATAATTAGCAAAAGATTGGGAAGCATACTGACCTCACCCCACAGTTTGTCAGAATACAGCAGACTGTTGTAGTGTAGAATATGTTCCCATGAAATCCAACATCCATCTAGGATGAACAGAATGAGTCCTCAGAAATGACTTCCTGTTCTACTATAGAAAGTGTGCTTGCTGATAACATATAGTTTCATTGTCAATGGAGATGACATTCTGAGTCGTTTTCCACGGTCTTGCCTGAGCCCACTTTTTACCCAAATCATGCCTTTGGAAGATTGCTAGAGATTTGGTAATGAAATCATGGGTTAGCTGTAATAGAATGGGAAGAACACAGGACAGGATGTCTGGAGCCACAACCTACGAGGAGATTGGATGCTACAGTACATCTCCCCGATCTTCAGGGCTGACTGAACCCATTGGGTCCTGTTTCACTCAGTTCCTTCTCTGGTTCTAGGACTTATTCTTTTCTTTAGTCCCCTTAATTGGGGACCTAGAATTCACCTCATTAGCATGGTGAGAGGTGCAAGGTGGACAGTGACCTGGTGGTTGAACTGCTAACACAGCTCCGAAGCACCAGGCTGCTGTCTCAGCTTACCTTTGGGTGTTCAGCCCCATCATCTGGCTCCTGTCTCTGGCTCTGTTTGTTGCTGGCAGTCATGGAAACCCACTGAAGGATGTCCTCACCTTTCTCTGTAAGGAGCTCCTCTCAAGTGTTAGCTTGCCCTGTATCCGATTACCTCTGTTGCCATGGTTAGAGATAAAAGAACTCTTCTGCCCTGGGCAGTCTACAGTTTTTAAACAGTGTTGATAATCCAGGCATGTGGATACTTCAGTCTTAATTGACTTTTGCCAAATGGAAGTGCTGAGAACTGGACGAATGGGCTGTTCTTGATGGATGCATTGTTTAATGAACTCCATGAATTAGTCAAGTGACAGTGATCAGTAATAGGGTTCATAATGGTTTGCCTCGGGTATCTAGAACAGGTATATGTATAGGTTATATGTAAGGTGAAGTGGAAAACAAGAATTATAAAACAAAGTGGGGCTCTTGCCAAACTGTGTGTTGGAGACATTTCTTCACCTGTCCTTCCTCTTCCCCTTCCCCTCTGAAACTGGATTTGGGCTCCTTTAGCTAAGAAAGGCCAAGGGTGAGCTGGTGTTTGCAGCCTGCACATGGTGCCATCTGAGCCTGGTACTGTCTCTCCATGCTTCAGTTCCTCCTTTCAGCATTTTTAATATTTAATGACCCTTCTGAGGTAGGGAATTACTTGGCAGCTCCCCCAGGGATATCTGCTTTAGGTATCTATCCTTTTTTATCTGTCTGCTGAACTTCCATTTGCTAAATCAAAAAGGTGGTGTCTGGAATGGTTTTCAGATGACTCATCTAAGGTTTTGATGAGGCAAACGGAGTCCGTGGGAATCCAGGGAGTTGGTAGGACTTTTCAACTTCTTTTATTCATCCTTGGCTTTTGTAATACTCCAAATAGTACACCTTTTCTCATCCCTCAACTGTTGAGTTCCGGCCCATTTTCAAGCTCGAGCATTTGCTGTTGTCCTCTGCTCCTTCTCCAGGAGTTTCTTTGGGTTTGAATTTAAGGAATTTGACCTTCCTAGAATGTAATCTAATCAACACCCACCTCATCTGGCGGATTAACCACTCATCATCTCTCCCATTAGAAGGCCAGTGTCTTGCTGGGAACACAGAGAGCCATTGATTCCTGAGCTCAGGCTGGCTTCTCTTTGATTTTATAATCAGTTCCTAGAGATTGTAGGGGAGCTTTGAATTCCAAGGCTTGGGGTCTGGGAGCTCTTGAAACAAGCCTTTGAAGCAGATCTTCTGCCTTAGGTTTGAGAAGGGAGGACCCAACTGGGTGTTGATGGGGGAATGAAGTTGTTTTCATGTTCTAATATAAGGAAACCGATAATTATCACTGCTAGTGTAACACCTTGGGGTTTTTCCTTTTTCTCTTCTTTGTTTTTGTCTTTCATGTTTTAATGGGGGGCGGGGTTGTGTCAGAACAACCGTAGGGAGCTGGTTCTCTCCTTACCTTCCTGAGTCTCAGGGCTGGATCTCAGATCAGCAGGCCTGCTTCCCTACTTCCTGATCCATCTCACAGGTTCTGCTTTCCCTTGTCGATTCGTTCTATGGCTTCTATAAGAATTATTATTAGTTTGTTTTCTGTTTGAGAATTCTAAGCAAGTTAATGCTAAGAGACAACCTTAATCTTTCCAGAAACCCTCACCAAGGGTAGTGCCCCTGTAAACCTCCTATTGTACAATGACCTAACACGTTTAGTGACTCCCAGCGATGGGTCTGAATAAGTAACAATTGCTACAGTTCAGGTTCAACAGATAAAAGGGAGGAAGAAAGAGCAACAGACAGTTCCTAGGCCTTTAAACATTGCACTTTCAAGTGCTGAGGACTCTGTACTTAACAGGGAAGGCCTTGGGTGCATTATTTCTGTACATGCTAATCCTTACAAGCTCATATACCACCCCCCGCAACTTTAAATTTGAAGTTCCTCTATTCCAGCTTACTGTTGTAAGACTACATGGTACAGTACTGCCATTTACACACACCACACATTTAAAGATGTGAAGGTGCAGGGAATATTTGTTCACCCACGCTTAAACATGACTCCTAACAAAAACACTCTTGTTAATCAAGCCCCAGAACCCCAGTTTTCCCTGGGATCTTGAAGAACGAAGAAATAAAAGAATGGAAAAGTGATGAATTTGAGTTCATCAAACTTTCAGAGCAACAGAATTGCAGATGTCTTCCAATTTACTGTTACTGGTGTTTAAGACTTCTCATTCTAGCAAGGATGGAACAAATATTAACTCAATAGTATGTTACTGACAACCAAGTGAAATTATGCCTTAATAATGCTTGCATCATGTGTATGCTGCAGTAACCATGCTGTGACTTGGAGAGGGGAAATTATCTCAGGAAAAAACACCAAAAAAAAAATAATAATAATAATACAGAAAAATCTGCAAAGCTTAAAAAATGAATTTGCAGAGATAAAAAATATTCAAATATTTCCACTTAAAATTGTCTAAATTTTTAGCCTGCAAGTTATTTGTATTTTCTAAGTAAAATTTCCTACCCAGTGAACACACACACACACACACACACTCCTCCCAGCCCTCCTGAGGTCTCTCTGTTCACCCCCCTCTCTCACAATGGTATGCTCTGCATTTGATCGTAAACTGGAGGTGCCAAGCTGTGACAGCTTCTTCAGCTCCACGGCCATTTGCTCCAGCCCAGGGTAGGCATGTGTTCAGTGATGGTCTCCTCTTCCACCCACAGGGGCAAATTGAAGTAGACAGTGAAACCATCTTCAAGTTGGCAGCCCTGGTGTTGCAGGTAAGAATTCACTCACCATTCTAACCAGCTCCCTTTTGTTTCTTGGTGTCTAGCTTAACTGCCTGCAACTCTGAAACTCTTGCCAGGCCAGAACCCGATGGATTTTTCAAACCACTAAACGGTTTATCAGTGAAAGCTGTGACCTGCTGAATTCTGTTTTCAGATCATTTGCATGAACTAGCATGTGATAATGTTTCTCAAAGACATGAAGAAGTTTAGACCGCACCAAGGAAAGATTTAAGCCCGTATTCCTGGAAAAAGGACTCCCAGTTACTTGAACTTGGGAGGCAACAGTTGTTAGAACAGCTGTAATTTTCATTTAAATTTAGCAACTTTTGTACACGTTTTCCTGAGGTTGTGTAAAGAACCCTTTAATTCTTAAAGGCGCTGGCAGCTGAAAAACAAAGTCAGTTCCTGTACTTGTTTAAAAAGTAAAAAGAAAGCAAATAATGTGTGTTGACTTACCTGGGTCATAGTCTAAAAAGTGCATCCCATCTAAAAAATCCGGCACTGCAGTGCAAGAGTATTTATCCTGTGGTCTTAGAAATGCAATAGAGAAATGATTATCTGTGCTTCATATATACATATGAAGAATATATATATATTATATATATAATATACATATAAGTCACTTCTGTTAATGTTAAGACACATCTCATGTATACTCGTATTTTCTTATCAATAGTGACCATGTGGGTAGTGCTCCTTAAGTACCTTTCTTAACAAGAAGCTCTGGGTTTTGTGAGAGGGAAAATAACCAAGAATAAATCATTCATTGAGCTTAGCATAAATACATATTGATCATGTCTTTATTTTTATTTCAGGAGAGCAAGGGAGATTATACCAGGTAATGATTCCTTTTCTGATCTTACTATGTAGAACGAGGTTCCCCAGTTGTGAAATGAGTTATTTTAAATAATAATGGATGCAAAATGAAAAGAGAGGGGATCGGAGGCTGGAGCCTCAGATCTCCTCTTCCTTCACATAGAGACCTATTCTTTTGTGAATGACTGGAAGAATGAAACTTTCTCACAATTTTTAAGGGCAAAGTGACAGAGAATTATAATCAGAAGCCCTCCAAAGTTCTAGTAGTGTACCACATCAGTTATTGAGATGAAGAAATCCACGAAAAGCTTTGTTAAATTGTGCTTTTTTTAAAAGTATATAATGATGCTGTGTGTAAGGGGTTCTAACGTATGCAGACACAGATTAAATCCATCAGCTGCTTAGTTAAGGGATTAATAGGGGCTTTCTTTTGCAGCTGCCCTGAAGGGGCCTCACCCTTCATACACTTGACCTAGCTGCTGTATTGTTGCCACACAGACACTGGGGCTAAGTTCCTCGCTGGCCACATCAGCAAAGATTGTTTGTGTGAATTCACTCTCACCGGTGCAGCGGTCCTAGGTAGAAAATCAGACATTGTCAAAGCTGGAGGGGAGCCTCTGATGGGAAGCAGTGCCCAGGTCAATGACCCACTGAAAGTCTGGTCTCTGCCACGCTAGCATTCCACTTCTGTAAACTTCACCCAGAGATTATTTACAGATCGCCTGGTACTCATTCCCAGCCAAGACTTTGAATAACATGCTCAGTAATGGACTGATAAAATAATGCCTTCCAAGCTTGACAGCTTCCTGTCCTTGAGGAATAATCCACTCTCCTGAGTGATAGAGTAGGGGTTTCCACTTAACACCCCATCATTCAGTTACTCACCACTCCCTCTCATTGAGAGCATTTGATGTGTGTGTGTGTGTATGTGTATATGTATGTTTATGTGTATTGTTGTATATTCATTATACATGGGGACTGATTCCACAGCATTTCACAGCACTAAATCTCCCTCATCTTGTCTTTATGCCCCTATTTCTAATCCCATTAATCTTCTCAATCTCTCCTACTTTCATATGTACATACACTCATACATGTATATGACTTTGTGTATCCATAAAGTCTGTGGTTGTATAGGGCAGTTATGAAGTCAGTTTATGATGGCTTAGGCTCTGTCATGTGGATCGCCTACTCTCCCTTCCCCACTCCTGACTCTGTGGGATCTGAGCAGGTGTCAGACACCCTAAGCCTCAGTTTTCTCAGGAGTCAAGGGCAGCCTAGCCTATAGAACTGCTGTGAATGAAATTTGGGAAGGTCGCTGGGGCAATGTCTACAGTCGTCAGCTCTGACTACACCTCAAATGTTACAGTGGTTACTGTCCCTTTACTCGGCGTCAAAATTCTGTGTGGTGTCATGACTACTTCTGAGAAGAGTTGTGGAATAAAGGTGGGTCCGTGAAAGTTGTAACAACGTGTTCAGGGACAAAAAGGGAAAGATTTGTCTCACCAACTTTCCTTGGTGAGAGCCCAGGACCTGACAGAGAAGAAGGCTGCCAGGGACTCACCCGGAGGGATGTGGATAGTTCAGCTTCGGATGGCACAGTTGCTCTAGCTGACTTTGCTCCAACCAAGTCTTATCCAGTCCTTCCTTATGTCCAGCTGGTTTCCAGCAGTTTCCTTGAGGAGCCCTAGGCTGAAGATAGGTCACACACTGTCGTGAAATTATCCGCCTCTGCCGAACAGTAGAGAGAACAGGGAACTGAGGCTTGCACAAAGTCAGTGTCACCCCAAATGAGGCTGCGTTTCCTCATCTGTGAGTTGGGGTCTGGAGGAAGTTAGTGGTGTGGAAGAACTATGAATGACAAAGACATTAATTATTGAGAGCAAGGGTGGAAGACTAAGAAGCCCGAGCAGCTGTCGCTGAAGGTGACGGTGGACCAGAATCCATTACCACCCAGCCCTGTCTAATCTCCTCCTGGTGGGCAGTGTGTGGTCTTCTGCCGAACATTTTTATAGAACTAATCATGTAGAAAAATCAGCCAAAATAAAGTACAACCAGCGGATGTCATCATGGTTAGAGCAAAGACTATAGAGGCAAATGGACTCTGCCATGGACTGCCTGTGTAATCTAGAAAAAAATTACTTACCTCTCTGAGTCTTAGTTTCCTGGTGTGTAAAATGGGACTTCTAATTGTCGTAAATAGGCCGTAGGTTGGTGGGAGGATTGAATTCCTACTTGCGAGATGCCTAGGGCTGTTCCTGTAGTCATTGCTTTAATATACCATCAGAATTTAGCTGTTGCTTGCTGGTCCTGTTTCTGTTGTTAGACAGCGAGCGTCTCGTGTGGCCTAAGCTTGCCTGAAACTCACTGTATAGCCATAGATGACCTTGACCTTCTGATCCTCCTGTCTCCCCTTCTCCATTGCTGGGATTGCAGGCATGGCCATCATATCTGCCTAGTCGTCCATCAAACTGATGGACATATGTACCATTCCCCTGATACACCTGTGAGTTGTCGCTTAGATTTTAGCTGCTGTAAACAATGCCAGGGGCGGGGGTGGGGGTGGGGGGACGGACGGACATCTGTGTATGTCTGAAATTATTTGTGTTTTTTTAAGACTACAAACTTTACTTATTTATTTATTTATTTTACATTCATGTTTTTATAGGGGGATGTCACAGCTCACATGTTGTCATCAAGCTTGGTGGCATTCATGCTTGAACCATTTCCCCCCTTGGTTAATAGCTCTCAGGCATCCAGAGGAGTTCCTTTCCCATGGGAAACAGTCATTTTTATAACACCACCATAAACTGGGAATATTCCCTCCCCATTTGAAGGTAGGTGTTAAGCATACCCTTGTTCTGACCCCTGCAGTGAGGTGAAAATTGAAGTCACTCACTCTCCACTTACAAACCGAAGCGTCCCACCACTTAGTTACTCGGTAATGGCTAGGCTTTCAGGCTCTTAAAAACAGAGCCAAACAAAACCCCTTTGCCTTTAGGAACTCACTTGTGGCTGGCAGCTCAGAGATAAAGCCTGGCTGGGTCAGCTTGCAGGAATTCTGCCTCTGTTTGCCTGTGTTGTGTTACCAAAGCGCTTGCTATCTTTACAGTGTAAGGACTGACTTAGAAGTTCAGAGCCGTTAGCCAATGGAGGCCAGCACCCCACTGCTAATGCACGCTCTGAGAGCAGGGTTTCCTCCTGTTTGCGATCAGGTTAACTTAAGTACTTACTCTAAAGGATCCCTGGCAGGAAGCGAAATAAGAAGGGTGGTGTGTGTTATTTTTAAAGGCGTTCTGGAAGAAGAGTTTGAGCAAAGCCTGTTTGGGGGCAAAATAACATGGGGACTAGAAGGAGGAAGAAGAGCAAGCAGCAGAGGTGCGTGGTGTGGAGAAGTGGTTGGCACGCCAGGTTAGGGTGTTTGTATGCAGCGGGAAACTCAGGTTTCGGAGGTAAACAACAGTGACCACGCACAGGCTCTTTATGTCAGTTTAAGAAAGCAACAGCAACCAGACAGCTCGCAGAGGTCAGGAGCTGTTCTGAGGGCCTGAGTGAGCCAAGGGGTATTAGTGATGCTCCAGAGCTTTGGAATTTAACCATTTGGTTCCACATCCCTTGATGGATATAGTAGCTGCCCTGTCTGAAACTCCGTTTATCTTAATATTGAATATGTAACAGCAGCCTGCTGCGGCTGCTGTATTATTACCTCCACCCTCCTTGCAACCCTGTGAAAATGGCATTATTGCTGTCCCACTTCACAGGTAAGGCCACCAAGCTTTGGAGTCCTGGACAAGTCAACTGTGTTGCAGGTTTCCTTGAATCTCAAAGAAAACACAAACTTACTAGCATAGTTAAGATGTAAATTGACACTGAAACTGACAGAATTGAACACATCTGTCTTATCTAGGACAGGGCTTTAATGAAGCAATAAGATCTCATGGCGGCTGGAGAGATGGCTCAGTGGTTACAAGCACTTGCTGCTCTTCCAGAGGACCTGGGTGCAATTCTCAGCACCCACATGGCCGCTAACAACAGTTTGTAACTCAGGTCCCAGGTGATCTAACACCCTCTCTGGCTTCCATGGGTATTGGAGTCATGTGGCATACAGACATCCATGCAGGCAAAACACCCATATGTGTAAAATAAAATCTTCCATCTCAAACTTTTTAACATAAGAACTGATGGTGTATGGAAAGAAATTCAGCATACCCACAGACAGAGAGGAGTGTGTTTCTTCATGATGTTTGCTTAAAGTTAAACACAGGGGCTGGATGGAGATGTCACCCTTTGGTAACATGCAGGAAGCCCTGTGTTCCATCCCCAGAACTGAATAAAACTGGCCTGTTAGTGCATTCTTGGGAGGTAGAAGCAGGAGGGTCAGAAGGTCAAGATCATCCTGGACTACATGGTTAATTTGAGGCCAGCATGGGCTACATGAGGCCCTGGCTCAAAAAACCAAAAGTTAAACCAAGTTTCCCGTATTTTCTCCAAGTTTTCAGTCTACTCATATATACTGAGTTCTCCAAGAAGGGCCACACCAGCAGTGTTTAATGTCTGAACAACATGCTGTGGGCTTCATATCACTAGCCACAGTCCTGTGGGGCATCAGGGACTTTGCGTTTTATAGTTTATACATTCTGTACCTCAAAATACCTTAAACATCTGAAGGATGAGATGCAAAGACAACAGAAGCCTGAGTAGGTCAATCCTGTTCTCTTGACCTATTGAGACTTTCTCTCCAGGAGAGTGGACCAGGCCAGGGCACTCACGACAACTATGTGAGCCTGGAGTGAAGCTCAGTATGGTGTTGACAGTAGCTGTCACAGACATTGACCAGTCAATCTTCCTTACCAGTAGAGAGTGGTGGACAGGAACTGCGTATATCCTCAGAGGCAAGCCATCCCTGGAGCTAAGGGTGACATGGTAGGGAAGGCATCTTGCATTCCTGCTGATACATGTCTGCATGTCTTTTGGTGTGGTTCTGGAAACACAGAGTCATAGCAGGAGCTGTAACATAACCCAGTGCTGCCAGCTGCACCGATGTGGCTACCACAGCTAATCCACCTGTCGATGGTGCGATCTGGATGGGCCGAGTCACCCGAGGCAGGAGGAAGTGACAAGGCTCCCAGGCCTCAGGTTGATTGTCCGTAATCTCCATTTCTCTCGCAGAAGGTTCCAGATTCCGACTTTCCGTTCTTTGGGAGAAACGAGCACTTGTGTAAACTCTTATTCTCCTGCCTCTGGTTTCCTAGCTCTGGATTTTAAGAATATGGGTCAGCCCTGTTAACCGCATTCTCCATGTGCAGCCAATCTCTGAGACTTCCTCATTACACACATTGAAATTTCATAACTATTAAATAAGTAGCTCCCCAGAGCCCCTGTTGACTGTGGTTCCTCCTGCTCCTATCAATATGGCGAGAGCTAAAATATTTTTATTCAAAATATTTACAGACTTTTGTGTTAACCTGCTTTTCAGCCTAAACAGTTCTTATAGATTTTATTTTTCCTGCCAGCTATTAAGAGTTGACAGTTCAAAGCAGACATGACAAGCGTCCTCAGCAAGCTGGATAATGGTTGGGAAAATCTCTCATCACATTTTCATTCTTAATCGAAATTCTTTAGACTTAAAAAAAAAAAAAAAGTTGAGAGTTGACCCTAGTCAAGCCTGCAACCTTTCAAGTTTGGCCACAGAAGGAAAGGCAATGACAACGGAGTTCTAGCTGACCGACAGAGCTTTCTAGAACACTAGCAGATATCCTTCGTCAGGATGAGTCTTTGATAGAGGTTTGAGAGAGGAAGAATGTGACACCAGCAAACGTATGTGACTGTGATGTTGAAAGAGGAATGTCCAGGTCATCTCCCACCAATTCTCAAACTGCTTCCAGCACAGAGGTGGCAGGTCATTTGTCATTTCCTTCCCCCCTGTAGTTTATTACAGACCCTTAGGGTTACCAGATTTAGCAGACAGAAACCTAGAAGGCCAAGTTCAACTGGAATGTCATTAAACTAACAAATAATATCCAAAGTATCTATTCTGGCAACTCTAACTCGATTGTTTACTGAGCATTCTCCTCAATGACAATAATAATTCCCAGGCCAATAACACAACGGTAAAGGTACTTGCCATCAAAGTGATAACCCGAGTTTAATCCCTGGGGTCCAAGTAGTGGAAGGAGAGAACTGACTCCTGCAAGTTGTCTTCTGACCTCCGCACCCTTGCCGTGGCAGGTGTGCCCACACCCCCCAAAGACACAAAATAAATACATGAATGTAATCTAAGACTAAGCATAATGATAATGGTTCACCTACCAGCCTGCTCCGAAGGTGAAGATAGAATAAAGTGTTTGCTAGGGTCTTATTTGGAGCACTGTGACAGGAAAGGAAGGCAAACATTTACTGAGCACAAGCTGGTGCCATCCTAACATCTATTACAATATTCTCCAGAACAGCATGAACATGTCACCATCCCTCCTTTTAAAGTAAATTTGGAAGCTGGGGCATGGTGACACATGCCTTAACCCCAGTACTCAAGAGGCAGAGATAGGAGGATTGCTATGAGTTCAAAGCCAGCCTGATCTACATCGTGAATTCTGGGCTAGCCAGGGCAGCAAAGTGAGATTTTTGTCTCTAATAATAATGATGATAATAATAATTTGGAAACTTGGGCTTACAAAGGTTAATTTACTTTAAAAGGTGTAAGGCTGGCAGGTTCAGCACCATGTCTGTCTTCATGACGTGACACTTCCCGTCATGATGATAACAGACTAAGTTTTTAACTGTAAGCCAGCCCCAATTAAATGTTTTCCTCTATAAGAGTTGTCATGGTGTCTCCTCACAGCAGTAAAAACCCTAACTAAGACACTAGGCGAGCACTCTACCAACTGAGCCTCATCCCTAGCCCTAAACCCAGTTCTAAATCCCAAACCTTATTGATGCAAATAACAGGTGTAAGGCTGGCAGGTTGGTCGTTTGGTCTTTTTTCAAGGTATCCCTTAGTTGCTTTTGAGTCTGTGCTGGTGGAACAGGGGGTGACAGGAATGCACCTCAAGCCTCAGTTTACTTATCAGCAAATTAGAAATACCACCTATACCTTGGGTTGGTATGAAGACAAAATAAGTTCACATAAACACAATGGTGAGCATTCCTTGAGGAACGAAATGCCCAGGGTTGGAATCCTTTAGAGAGGATGATTGGATTTTTCTTTTTTAATTGTTCTGTGGAGGCAGAGATGAGAGATCCTAGGAAGCTGGAGACCAGAGGCAGCCTAAGACTAAATGCTCACACCTGAAGCCCCATGAAGGGGTTTTTCTTATGGTGATAAAAGGGGAACCTAGCTTCAGCAGAGGTGCACACAGGTCTACTTAATTCTTTCTTGCTTTGTACTCTGCAAATAGCTACAACCTGATTTGGCTTAACGTATGACCTGGAAGTGACTAAAAGGGGTTGGGAGGGAACTCCAAGAACAGTGAAACTCTACAACTTAGGAGAGGAGGAGGGACCCCATCTGTGCAGTCACTGGACTTTTCCCAGCCCCTCCCGGCCTCACCTTCCCCTCTTTGGAACTCTCTGTTCCTCTTCTCTCCTGTGGCTGAGCTCCAAGTCTCCAAGATCAAACTCTTTGGTCTCAAACCTGTTACTAGTTACCACCCAGCCTTGGCAAACCTTGAAACATGGCTGGGCCTCTTTCCTATGGTCCAGGTAAGTGAACAGAACTCACTGGGGCAGGACCTGGACCCAGTGAGTTCTGTTCACTTACCTGGCTGATTGGAACTGTGCTCTTTACATTTTTGGCCCATACAGGTAGAAGATGAAGGCAGTGCATTATCTTAGCTGATACGAAATTGACTCAAATCTATAAAAATTGTTTTTAAAAAATGGCTACAATAAATAATCAGAAATGGTACCAGGTTGTGATGGCACAAGGCCTTCAACCCCAGTACTAGGAAGGCACAGGCAGGCAGATCTCTGTGAGTTCAAGGCTAGCCTAGTCTACATAGTACATTCCAGGATAGCCAGGGCTATGTAGGGAGATCTTGGTCTCAAAAACCAAACAAACAAAATGGCATTAAGATCTGGGAATACAGCTTAGTGTTATAATGCAGCCTATGGCATACAAGGTCCTGGGGTCTGTCCCTGGTTGGGGTGAGGGGAAGGGAAGGGCCCTATATTTTCAGGCTAAGGATATAGCTTAGTTGGTAGAGTGATGGCCTGGCATCCTTGAAGCTCTGGGTTCTCTTCCCCAGCACCCCATAAACTGGATCTAGTGACATAAGCCTGTAATCCCAATACCTGGGAGGTAGAGGCAAGAAGTTGAAACGTTCAAGGTCACCCTTGGCTGTGTAGAAAGTTGTCTGCCCTTGTACAGGATTGACTTCGAATGAACTTGCTTCCTACAGTCTTCATCCTATCCCAGGTCTAGGTTCCCAGACCGGAAACAGATAGGTCATGGGGTTAGGACCATTACAGTGCGTACTTTTGGTATGTGTCAGTATAAAAGCTGGGCGTCAGGGATATTTTGTGTGGTCTGATGAGCTTCTGTGAGAAGTCTGACTTCTGGGCTTGGCTGAGTTTACACTGTTTTAAGATCACATTGAAGATAGCCATGACCTGGTATTGTCATATATTTAAAACATTTTTAAAAAAAAACCTGAATTTGGAGCTGGGCATAATTATACATGCATGTATTCCTAGCACTTGGGAGATGGAGGCAGGAGGATCAGGAATTCAAGGCCAGCCTCAGCTACATGGTGGGTTCTAGGCCCTATCCCTTCTCCCCCCCCCAAAAAAAAGAGCAAAAATTGACTGAATTTGGTATATTTTGATATTAAAAGACATGCAGTCTGTAGTTTGGTTTGATTTGGTTGAAGAAATGCCGAGTGAGAGAAGGTAAGACATTAAGTCTTGTTACCTGTACTGAAATCCTTCATGCAGATAGTCCGGTTTAAGTTAATCCTGCTTAATCTAGTTTTAAAAGCAGGCTGTCACCACCCAAGAAACACACATTCTGATGGAATTCAACTAGGGCCACCAGAATAAGGAAATCTGAAGCCTCATGCTAAAAGAGGTCTGTCTTCCCCTTGCCAATGCTGTCCCTTCCTGGTTTTCTGTCCCCTCCTGTAGGACCCTGGGAGAGGTGACAGCAAGTGTCTAAAGCATGTGCATGGAATTACAGCTACATCATCCTTATTGCGAGTTTGTTACTTCACCTCTTAAGTTTCAGTTTTCCTATCTGTGAAATGGGGATGATAATGTTCACAACACGACCTCAGACCAAGGGTTTGATCCAAGCTTTGCCACCCTATGACTATGGGCTGTTGTTCTCCAGGACTGCCTTAGGAGATTGAGTGATGCCATCATGCTGTGTCCCTGCTAGGTCACCCAGAACTTCCTGAAATTGCCCTCCTGTGGTGGGCATTCAAAAGCCTGGGTCAGCCCTCCTGGTCTTTTCTCTCATTTCAGATAGGTGTTTCCTGACACTGCCCATATAACCTGTTTTGTGTTGTGTTTATTCTACAACACCGACTCCTAACCCACTCAATAGGTACAGATTGCCAGCCTTTGTGATTTAGCAGGTCTTGAATGGAGCCTGGGAACCTGAATTTTTATTTGTTTGTTTGTTTGTTTGAGACAGAGTCCCACATAAGTCAGCTAAGGCCCTGACTCACCTTGTAGCCGAAATGGCTTTGAATTTTTGATTTTCCTGTCTCTGTCTCCAAAGTGTTGAGATTGCAGGTGTGTACCACCACATCTGGTTCATGCATTATTGGGAATGGAACCCAGAACCTCGTGCATGCTAGACAAGCATTCTTCCAACTGAGCCACATCTCCATACCCAGAACCTGAAAATATGACAGGTCCGAGATGCTTGTGTTATGTCCTGATAAAACTACAGCAAGTTAAAAATACAAGTCTGGGCTGGAAAGATGTTAAGAACACTTTTCTGTTCTTGCAGAGGATCAGGTTTGGCTCCCAGCACCCACATCATACTTTACAACCATCCGTAACTCCAATGCCAGGGGATCCAAAGCCCTTTTCTGCATTTCTCAGCCACCAGGCAAGCACGTAGTGCACAGACAGACAAATCACTCATACATGTAAAATAAAAATATCAAAATCTTGTTGTTGTTGTTGTTTTTTTTCCCGAGACAGGGTTTCTCTGTGTACTTTTGCGCCTTTCCTGGAATTCACTCTGTAGACCAGGCTGGCCTCGAACTCACAAAGATCCACCTGCCTCTAAAAATATCAAAATCTTAAAAAAAAAAAAAAAAGTAAAAATACTTCTCAAAATTTTTGTGTTTTGTTTTTCTGAGACAGGCTCTCACTACGTAGCATGTGCTGGCCTTGATCTTACAATCCTCCTGCCCCAGCTTCCAGAGTACTGGTATTTCAGGAGTATGCTACTCTGTCCATTTATAATTGCATTTAGTACACCTAACCTTCTGAGTGTCATAGGCTAGCAACCCAGTACTGGTTGTTTACTGTGCCAGCTCCATAGCTGAGTAGGACCCACAGCTTGCCACTGCTGCCCAGCAGCATGAGACAGGAGCCGACCTAGCCAGGGAAAAGGTCAACACTGAACATCTAAATCATGCTTTCACACCATGCCAAATTGAAAACTTGTGAGTTGGTCTTGTGTCAGGGATTGTGTGTGTTGTGTGTTTGGCACATTTACCACCCTTTTCTCTAGGAACTAGTAAATGGATATATGAGAAGGTCTGGGGCTGTGGCTCAGTTGGTAGAGTGCTTGCCTGGCATCTGCAAAAATCTAGGCTTGATTTCTGAACTCCCGAAACAGGCTGAGGTGGGTCATGCCTGTCATGCCAGGAATGGGAGGAGAGAGAGAGAGAGAGAGAGAGAGAGAGAGAGAGAGAGAGAGAGAGAGAGAGAGAGTCAAGACTAAATGAGGCAGGATAATAAGCTAAATTTACTGCTGAAGGCCAAATTCCACAGATTACTGAAAGAAATGGGGATTTATTTATTTACTTATCTTGCGGGGTTGGGAATCAAGCCCAAGGCCTCATACATGCTAGACAAGCATATGAACCCTGGGCCACATCCTCACCCATGACACAGGATTTTATACAAGGGACGGCGTTCTGTCTGCCCAAGAGGAAACTGGAGTGGACCCTTTGGCGTTCAACCCCCTGCCCAGTGTCCATCCATACCTGCCTAGCAGTTAAGGAACTGTGTCTCTAAGGAGTAGCCAAGGCCCTTGTAATAATCGCACCATTCTGTAAGGTTATCCTTACACACTGGCTCCAGCGAGGACAGTGTTTGGATTGGCCAGACATAAAAGTAGACTTTTCTAACTGTCAGGGTTATTAAACCTCTCCCATTTGTTTATGAGAGCTGGAAACCTGGTAGGGGTGGCATAGGGTTTTCGCACATACAGAGAAGAAGGGGACCCCTCAGCACATCGTCTGCCAGGCCATGCCAAGGCCTGGAAGGCATTGGGTACCAGTTCCGTTCTCCAGCAGCACATCTTTGTGTGGACCACAGGATTAAATAGAAGTCCCAGGTGGATGACTCTGCTCCATCCCTGGAGGCCTGCTTGCAACCCTTCCGTTCATTTCTGATAGTTAGGATAGATGGTACACTTAGAGGCAACAGGCCTCAGACTAGAGTGTTTGCACACACACTCTGTGTGTGTGTGTGTGTGTGTGTGTGTGTGTGTGTGTGTGCTCCTTTAGATAAGGTCTAGCTCATGCTGGCTTAGAATTTGAGGTCCTCCTCTCTCAGGTTCCCAAGTTCTGGGATTCTAGGCATGTGTTCTCATAGGAAGCTCAACCAGGTAATTTAACTGTAGTTTATTTTACATCCACATATACATTTTGAACTATGTTTGGGTGTCAGTGTCAAAAGAGGTTCATTCCCAAGTGAACTTTTTTAAAGGATTCATTGTTTTTTATTTCTGTGTGTGTGTATTTGCATGTGGTTTTTATTTCTGTGTATGTGTACCTGCCCTAGTGTATGTTCATATATGAGTGTGGGTATCTGTCCACAGGATCCAGAAGAGGGCACTGGATCCCCTCGAGCTGGAGTTACAGTTGTGAGCCCCTCAACATGGGTGCTGGGAACTGAGCTCCGGTCCTCTAGAAGAGCAGGAATCCTTCTGAATCACTGAGCCACCTCACCAGCCCCTCAGATTAACTTTGGAAGAGTTACTTCTTTGTTACATGAAGTTTCTGCAGGCATTCCTGCTTGGTCCCTGAATTTAAACTTGTCCCTTTTTATGCACCTTGGCTTTGGGTTTCAAGGGCTATGGCACTGATAAGGTAAAATGTGGGGTCTGGGCTTTGCTTTGTTTTCTATTTTATTTGTGGGGGACAGGGTTTCATGTGTCCTGGGATGGCTTCATGGACTATATCACTCGGGATGACCTTGAACTTCTGCGCCTCCTGCTTCTGCTGCGGGTCTCATGTGCCATGCTAGAGATTAAACCCAGGACTTCATGCATGTTAGGCAAGCGCTCTACCAAGTGAGCTATGTGCCCAGCCCAGTTTTGTTTTCTTTCAACTGCCCTAGAAACCCGGGTTTCCCCCACACCAGGTACAAACAGCAATGATTGTTTTGTGCTAACAAGCGCAGTGTGTTAATTGCCGGCACTCCCTTCCAGGCCAGCCTCTGATGGCAGGTGGCTGAGAGCAAGCTTGCAATTTGCCACAAGCAGGTGCTCACAGTTGCTGGGGTGGCTCTTTCCTACACACCACACGTGTACTTCAGCCCATGCAGAGGGTGGCTTTGGTTTTCCCAGCCTTGTGGCTTCCTTGAAAAGGATTGGGGATGTCACATTCCAATCGGGGCTTTCTGGGGTCAATGAGGAAAAACATACAGCTCAGGAAAAGAAGCTGGGAATTTGCAGAGAAATCATTACTTGAATGATGGATTCATCGGGGAGTCAGAACAGCTCCCTTCGGGAATATAGAAAGAGAATGCCGGAATGCCTAAGGGCAGGACTCAGGCTGGTCAACCAAATAAAATGTAAGCCTGTCCTTAAAAAAAAAAATTAATCACATTTTATTTATTTTATGTTCACGTTTGTGGGTACATAGAACACATATGCCACATTACACTTATGGAGGTCAGAGGAAAGTTTCTTGGAGTTCTCCACCATATAGGTCTAGGCATCTAACTCAGACCATCCGGCTTGGCAGCAGGCCCCTTTGACAGCTGAGGCATCTTGTGGACCTGCCAGCCTGTTCTTTCAACTCCCCTGAAATGACAGAGAAAAACCTGTTGGTGTGATCACTGAGAGACAAGGAATGTAGTCGCTCTTTGGGCTTTCTGTCTGACTGGGACCTTGAGAAAGCAGTACCTCATGACAGTTCTGGTCAAGTGCATCTCTGTAATCACATATCCATCGCCATCAGGGTCAGGAATGTCTAGCCAGGGTGAGCGGATTTATTGCTAGTGAAAGGCAGAGACATCCCCAGGAGGTCTCCTCACCTCCCCAGCTGCTCTCAAGCCCTCTGTCTGCACTCGGGGGTTGATCCAGGTTCATATAAACAGTGCTGCCTGGACAGCCGAAGGGAGGGGCCCTCTGCTCTGATGCCAGCTCTAGCTGTCCCTGCAAGCTCCATGGCTTCACTGGGTTCCAGGCTCCCAGGCAAAGTCCCCGGGAGGGTGAGCAAATAATGACCCAGGCACTGTGGTGCACTCAGACGTGAAATCCTGTTTGGTCCTAAATTCTGAACACGATCGGAATTAACCCTCTGGAGTAATGTTCCCTTGCTGGATTCGCTTCTTGCTCTGTGGGGTCCCCACCCCCTCTGGCTTGTCTATCACGGCACTCCCGTTATAAATGGTAGCTCACCCTTTATCAGCCCTTCATCCACTTGCTGGTCATGTTTGATAGGATTTGTGGTGGATTATTACACTGAAGAGCATGTCAAATGCACGGGCTGTATACAGAACAAATTAGAAATAGCACGTCCACAAAACCACAGGCCCTAGGACTCTCTCCCGCTACCACCATTATGCCTCACACCCTGCCCCCATCCCATGCCAATACAATGCCATGTCTGTTCTCAGAGGCATTCGCATTCTGTCAGGTTTCATTTTGCTTGCTTTGGACCTTCTGTATACGGAATTGTAAAATTGTTTTGAGACAAGGTCTCAGTATATAGTCCAGGCTGGCCTTGAACTTAGAATCCTCCTGTGACAACCTCTCAAGTATTGGATTACAGGAATTCATCGCCGTACCAGGCTGTGATGTTTATTTGCCCAGTATCAATCAGATTCATCCATGTTATATGTGGCTAAACTGTATTTTCTTTGCTATGTGCTGTTCAATTACATGAATAAACTGCAATTTCATCATGTCTACTATTAGATGTTGGGGAGGGGTTGTTTTGTTTTGTTTTTTGTTTTTGAGATACGGTCTCATGTTTCCTGGCTGGCTTATAACTGGGATGACTTTGAACTTCTGACATTCCTTGCTTCTACCACTAGCATTCGAGGACTACAGGCATGTGCTGTCACCCCCATTTTTTGGAATGTCCACAACCAAACCCAGGGTTCACATGTGCTAGGCAAGCATTGTACTGAGTTACATTCTCAGCCCATATTATCAGATGTTTGCATTGATTTCTTCCTTTTCTTTCCTTTTCTTTTTGTCTTACTGTAAACAGTGAAGCTGTAAACCCCACTCGAATGTGTATGTTTCTAGGTATGCAAATTTCCAAACATTCTTACTAATTTACCCTCACAGTAGCCTGGATCAGAGCTCTCTTTGACTTTTATCTAGGGATAATTTAGATAGAATCAGAGTTTCAAAACCCTGATTGTCTGGCATCTATCAGGAGCTCACAGAAGGTGCAATTTGCTTTGACCCAGAATTCTAAAGTTGTTGAATATTTTTCTTCCACCCGTTGGCCATTTGGGTTTCTCCTTTGCTGCAGCTCGTTGAAGGGCTGGCCTCGTTTATCTGCCAGGCTGTCTTGCCTCAGTCCTCCTTTGAGTCTTCCATGGGCTTTTGTTGTTGTTGTGAATGTTAAATGTCGAAGCTCAGCATGCCTCTGTATCAGCAATGACTCTCTGGAAGTGTCCTGTGCTAAGTAAGTCTGTGCAGGAAAGTGGGGGTCACGTGGTTACAGAGTGTTCTGCACAGCACACCAGATTTGAAACTTGTAAAAGGAGACCTTTGGGATGTGAACGAACGAGTTCTTTTCCGGGAGTGTGTGTGTTCCTTAAGCGTCCTGATAGTATGCTTGTGGAAATACTTACCTGTCTCCTTCATCCATACACTACTAACAATTTACACTGGTGATTAATTATCTTAAACTGGAAGCCAAGTTAAGCTGAGAACACACACACACACACACACACACACACACACACACACACACACACACACATTTCCGGGGAGAGACTGCAGATTAACAATAGCAGTCTGCTGCTGTGTTTTATATGGACAGTTGTTGAGTTAAATTCTGATATTTTATATAAAACTCTGCAGAGTTGGACTTATTTGTTGTTGTTGGCTCACTTACTTGTTTGTTTTTAAACACAACTGTCAGGCAACATTCCTACCTATTTATCAAAAATTAACTCTCTGAGTTTGGCAAAATATGATCGCTTTTCCCCAGTACCCAACCTCCCTTTCATACGATTAGAACTTTGGGGCTTCACACGATGAAAATCACACAGCCAGCCACCCTTGCTACTAGTACACCATTAAACAGTGGTCAGCTGGATTAATTAGGGAAGGGAGTGGATTTCGGCTTCTGCCATGGGAGAGAATGGGCACTTCTTCATTTTTTGTTACGATGTGGTGATGCCCTGAATTGGGCCATGTGAGGCTGGCCACACCTCAGAGATGGCAAGGTAGCCAGAGAAGAGACTGAAATCCTCCATGTATGTCCAGGTCTAACTTTATGGAAAGAAAAGTCAGCAAAAAGTGAGCTGCAATTTCCCCTTAGACATGTGATCAGAGTTGCCAGAGAATTATTTAGTAAATTACATGACATGTTCTATTCCTTAGCAGTCTCAGGTAATTTTGCCAAGTGTAAGTTAATGTGTTTTATATGTATGTATGTGTGTGTGTATGTGTGTGTGCATGTATGTGTGAACGTGCACATAGAGGCCAGAGGTCACCCTCAGTATCACTCCCCGGAAACTATCCACCATGTTGTTTGGAGACAGGGTCTCTCACTGTCCTGGAGCACACCAAATAGACAAAGTTGGCTGGCCAGGGAGCCCCAGGGCTCTGCCTGTCTCTACCTTCCCAGCACTAGGATTGCAAACATATACTGCTGTGTCCAACTTCGTTATGTGGGTTCTGGGGATCACACGCAGGTTCTCCTGTCTGTGCAGCAAGCACTTTACCAGCAAACTATTCCCCCAGTGTGTTTTAAGCATGTTTAAGGCTACTGGGCCAAGATGGGTTTTTGGTATATTAGGTGTAGTAAGTAGTACAGTTTTGAGTTTTGAGATTTTCAACTTTCGGTGGGGTCACGTTATCTTCTTGAGGTTCCCCTTTTCCCATGATCCAGTGTCTCCTGCTGTTTGTCTGGCTGTTTCGGGGTTAGCTTTTTGGAGTAGTCCCATGGTGCATCCTAGGCTTGCCTCAAGCTCATGATCCTGCTTCAGCCTTCAAGTGCTGGTGTTACAGGCACACCCAACCCCACACCACACCCAACACCTGCTTGATTTTCTAACGCCCGTCTTTTTGTGTGGCTCACATTACCCGTTTGCATCTGAGATCTCCAATGTTTATAGTTGGAAGGACATAAGAAAATGAAGCCTTCGTGTGTAAAAGGTATGTTTCAAAGAGCAGTAAGATAGAATTCTCAGAATTCTTTTCTTTCCCATGTTTTATTATTTAAGAGCAGGTCTTACTGTAGGCCTAGGCTGGCCTGGCCTGGAAATTGCTGTGTAATTTAGGCTGGCCTCAGACTTGGGAACCTCCTCAGTTTCAGCCTTCCTAGTGAGTGTGTCATCAGACCTGAAATCTGTGGTGGCAGCACTTCCTCTTCCTCTTCCTCCTCCTCTTTCTCCTCTTCTTCCTCCTCCTCTTTCTCCTCCTCTTCCTCTTCCTCTTTGCTTCATTTTCTTGGTTTCTTTTGATGCTGTTGCTTGTTTTGCTTCATTTTGTTTTGAAGCAGCATCTTATGTAGCCCAGGCTGGCCTTGAACTCACTTTGTACCAAACTACTGATCCTCCTGCCACTAGCTCCCAAGTGCTCCGATTAAAGGCATGCACCACACCCCCAGATTGTTGGGAGGACAGTTGTTTTCTAGTGATCCCAGTGGCCTCATACACACACTAGGCAGGTACTCTGTCCCTGAGCTATGCACCCAGCAACCTCAGATTTTTTTGTAATGTTCTAATTCAGGGTTTCTTAAGCTTGGCTCTACTAACAATGGAATGGAGCAGTTCTTTGCAGGTGGGGGCTATGCTGTGCCCTGTAGTAAATTATTCTAGCCTCTACCCAAAACATACCAATAATATCTTCTTTCTTAATTGTAAATATTTACCCCTGAAGGGCAAAAATCACCCCAACTGAAAACCACTAATCTAGCACATACCTTTAATCCCAGCACTTGAGAGGCAAAGATAGATGGATCTCTGAGTTTGTGGCCAGCCTGGTCCACAGAGCGAATTCCAGGACAGCCAGGGTTACATAGACAAACCCTATCTTGAAAAAAGAGAAAAGAAAAGAAAACCAGTAATCTAAGTGATATCTTAGATCTCTTTCCTCTTTTTGTTCTTAATGAACTTTATTTTTAAGAGCTTTAAACTTAAAAGAAAATTGAGCAATAAGTGCAGAGTTTCTATATAGCTCATCTCCTTCCAATTCATCACTTCTCCTAATAGTCGTATCTTGCAGTAGTATGGTGCCTTTGTTATAAAAGTCCATAGACAAGTGTTATATGGATCTACAGGTCCTGACAAATGCATAGTGTTGTGTATTCTCTTTTACAGCACCATATAAATAAAATCACTGCCTTAAACACCTCCACCCTCCACCCTCCACCCCTATGATCCATTTCTGCTTTGCTCCTGAAGCAGAGTGGAGTATAGATGCCCATGAGGTTCCAAGACCTCCCCTTCCTTTCTGCTAAAATCTGGAGACACTCAAGTCCCTCATAGACAGTAGTCTAGTGTCTGCATGTAACCCACACACATTCCTGTTTGAATCACTTCTCAATGAATTATGCTCACTACCATGAAACTGCTATGTAGGTCATGGTTGCTCTATTGTTTATACCATAATGACCAGGAAAAATCAGTCTGTGTTTGGCACAGACTCAGTCAGTTATTAATATTTTCAATCTGTAGTTGGTTGAGTCCATGGGTATAAAGCCTCTGCTTGTGGACAACTCATAGTTGGCTCCTCTCTTTAAAAAAAAAAGCTATATTATATTTTTAATTTATGTGTTTATCTGTGTGTCTGTGTGAGTCATGCATATGTGAGTGCTTGAGTGCTGTGTTTGTGGAGTTCAGAAGAGGGTGTTGAGTCCCCTGGAGCTGGAATTTCAGATGGTTGTAAGTTACCCAAGAGGGATGCTGGGACCCAAACCTGGGCCCTCTGTAAGAGCAATGTATGTTCTCAATGGGTGGATCGTCTTTCCAGCTCCTGCTGGCTTCTCTTTAAACTAGCTGGAACACCTTGAAATAATCCCCACGGAGCTTTCCTATTAATGTGTCTGTATTAGTTGTCCCTCCATGGTTGATTAGTACAGAAGAAGGCTCTTCATGCATGAATATTCATTGTTTAGAATGATAGCTCACAATTAACCTTTGGAAATTTATTGATTTATTCAACCAGCCTTTCTAGACAAATAACGCCCACATTTTACAACAAAGGAGGATAGTATAAATATCACATCGTATGACTGGGATAGGTTCTAGCTGACTAGAGTAAAAACTTGAGAAATCTTGGCAGAATGACATCTTCAAGACCAAGATTCATCTTTGAAAACTCTAACACAGGCAGTATTTGTCATTTGAAACACAGAGCTGTTTCTCTGGATAGGCGCTAGACACAGAATGAGCTTGTGTTTGGCAGTCATTCATTGATTGCTTAAGTGCCAGAAAAACTTCAGTGTTTAAGAGGTTCGCGTTTAGCAGGGGACATAGGTCCAAAACTATCTTAAAGAGCCAGAGCTCCGAGTGTCCATTAGTACTAACTCTCATCGGTGAGCTTGTTGGATAGAACGGTGGATACAATGCCTCCCTTGCTTCCCCCACCCCTACTCTTTCCTCTCTTGTCTTGACTGTATTTTTTAACTCTTTGGAAATTATTTCTTGTTTATTTTATGTGTGTGAGTGTTTTGCCTGATTGTATGTGCGTAGTGCCTGCTGCCTTCAAAATTCAGAAAGTGGGTCAGATTCCCTGGAACTAGAATTAATTGATGGCTATGAGCTTCCCTCCATATACGTGCTGAACACAAGTCTTCTACAAGAAAAGAGCTCTTAACCACTGAGCCATCTCTCCAGCCCCTTGCATTTTTATAACTTAAAAGTCAATACATCATATGAAAGTTCTCCGTGTTAGGCACGCATTTTATGCTTATTGTCAAGTGAAGTAAATTTATGAGAAATAATAACTAATAATAATACTGAAGTCTTCATTGCCACAAAATTAACTATAAAACAAAGCTCTCCTAGATGCTAATCTTGAAGCATGGGTTCTAGAAACATGCCTTGTGGTTCACCTGGATCTGAAATTCATCAGTATCCAGGGGTTGCTGGCGATGAGTAACAGCAAAAAGTACTGTCCTATCCCAGTGTGGTGGCTCCTGCCTGATATCACAGTATTTGAGTCAGAGACTGGAGGATCATGAACTTGAGAGGCCAGCCTAGGCTACATAGCAATACCCTGGCATCCAAAATCCCGAGAGAGAGAGAGAGAGAGAGAGAGAGAGAGAGAGAGAGAGAGAGAGAGAGAGAGAGAGAATGTGTGTCAAAGGGCTTTGAAGGACGGAGCCTGAAATTATTAAGAAAATAAATATTATCCTAGGAGTTGACAGTTGACCTTTAATATGAATACGTTGGATTGTACTCCATTTTGATTTTCTGGAAGCACAAACCAGTTTTCCAAGATTGTCAGTTTGATTAAACCCTGCCGCTCAGATTCCAAGTGAGTGGAGAGAATTATTCTTACGTAAGAACAGGAGCCAAGTGACTTTTTGTTTCCTGTAGTGAAGCTCAGTGTTTCCCCTTCAGGTAGGCCCCACCCTCTCCTTAGGAAAACACATGGAGAGTGTGTCTAGCCTGCTGCACCTTCCTCAGCATAGACATCTGGCAATAAAATGGTTAACGTAGACATTGCTGTCGCTCTTTGGTTATTTCCCTGTCACCCTCAGAAATGCAACAGGCCAAGTCAGCCATGTTTGGAAAGTTCATCTCTGTAGAAATCTCTAGAATCTCTAGAAAACCAGAAAACAAAGGGGAAGCTTTTCAACTAAGTAATAGGTGTGAGCAATATCTAATACTAAATGGTAGGTGTAAGCCACACAGATGGAGTGGAGGCCATGTTTTGATCTCCAGTTTCTTGCTCTTTTCCTTTCTTCTTTTTCTTTTGGATCCCTACCATAATATGGATGTGCGCTTGGTCTGTGAGAGCTAGATGAATGATTTGAAAGGAAATTCACCCGGGGTCTAGTCTGGGTCCAATGTAAGCTCCTCCACAAGCAGGTTCGTGGGCTTCATTATCGTGGGTAGTGCGGTGGTTTTAATGAGCTGTCCCCCATAGTCCAGGCATTGGAATACTGGGTCCCCAGATGGCGGCTGTTTGAAGAGGCTTAGAAGGTGTGGCTTCCCTGGAGGAAGTCTGTCACTGAGGGAGAGCACTGAGGTTTCAAAAGACTCTCGCCGTTTTGCGTTCACTCTCTGCTTCCTACATTCAGTTCCAGATGTGAGCACTCTGCTTCAGCTGCCACATCTGCTGCTTGCTACCATGCTTCCCTACCATCATGGTGACGGACGTTTATGTCTCTGGAACCATGAGCTCAAAGTGAACCTTTCCTTCTATAAGTTGCCTTGGTCGTGGTGTTTTATCACAGCCACAGAAAAATTACTAATACAGGAAGTTAGTGTGAAAATGCCTCAATGATAAGTTTCAAAACCTGCCAGTGTGTGTGTGTGTGTGTGTGTGTGTGTGTGTGTGTGTGTGTGTATGTGTGTGTGTTAGTTATTATTCCATTGCTATGACCAAATACCAGACAAGAATAACTTAAGAAGGAAAAGGGGGGCTGAAGAGATGGCTCTGAGATTAAGAGCACTGGCTGCTCTTCCAAAGGTCCTGAGTTCAATTCCCAACAACCACATGGTGGCTCACAACCATCTATAATGAGATCTGTCTGGTGCCCTTTTCTAACATTCAGGCAGAACACTATATACATAATAAATAAATCAATATTTAAAAAAAAGACGGGAAAGGATTATTTTGAATCGCAGTTTGAGGATGCAGTCCTTCATGGTGGAGGTCATGGCAGCAAAGTCTTGACAGCGTGAGGCAGCTGGTTGCATTGTACCCATAATCAGGAAATGAAGACAGGTGAATGATGGTGATCAGTTGGCTTTTTCCCCTTTATCAATCCATGACGTCAGCCCGTGGGATGGTGCTACCCACATTCAGAGTGGGCTTCTGCTCCTCATTTAAACCTTCCTGGAAATCTCCTGATATACACACCCAGAAGTATGTCTCCATGGTGGTCCTCAAACCTATCAAATTGACAGACAAGATTAGCCATCACAGGGTATGAGGGGCTGTGCCTTTGAGAGGTTGAGAATGCAACCTAGGACATCCTAGGACAGTGCCTTGGGAAGACAGCTGGGAATCAGGGTTAGAACACAGTGGTTAAGAACCCGGCCTTCTGAGCCAAACAGACGGGCTTCTAATGCATGTCTCCTCTACACAGTAGCCATGAACAGTTAGCAAGTGAGTCAGTGTCCCTCACAGCTTTACGAGGAAAACATGGAGAATAATAATGCCTTCTGCATGAGAAAATTGGCATCCAGCCTACCATGAGGAAAATAATGTCTCTAAATGTACTACATAATTCCTGGTACTTAGCCTTTCAACAAACTCTAGCTAGTGGGAAGAGAGGAAGATAAGGGAGTTGGGGAGAGGAACAGTTAGCATGATTCTGTGTGGAGAACACCAGGGTTCTTGGGGTTGGAGCCACCTTTCCATGTATGTTTCCAAGGAGCTAATAGACCTTCTAGAACCATGTTTACTCCTTCCTCAAATACTCAGAGAAGCTAGAGAATCTGTTCTCTCATATAGCATATAACCAGCTCTCACTGGCTCGTATTCCAGGATCTCCACAAAGACCACACCTTTCTCTTGACTGCTCGAATTTGTCCACTTTATACAGAATTTGTCAACTCTACAATTATAGAATATCTGAACTGTATATAAGTGCATTTTAGTTTACTGTGGGTGATGTGGGGGGTCTTGTGGGTTCATGAGAATGAGTTCATCAGAAGCATGTTTTCCCATCATCCTCTTATATTCCAAAGATTTCTGCAGAAACTAACTTTTCAAACCTGGTTGGCTAGGTCCATTGTATTCCAGGGTGGTAGAGAAATAACCAAAGAGTGACAGCAGTGTATGTGTAAACCATTTGATTGTAGGATGTCCATATTGAAGAACTTGTAGACATTCTGTTGATGGTTCAATGGTGACTGGTATTCCAACACGCTGAATATTAGGAGCTGCTAGAGTTGACTAGGATGATACTCCCAGAACACAGAAAAGCAGGCAATGGAATATGAATAATACTGTGTAAAAGGAAAATATGAACTATGTGCAATCCCATTCATCCTATGCAATAAACTTTATGCTCACAGAAAGTATTGGAGGCTTGAAAGTATATGTGATTGTCTCATTTGAGGGAGGTCTCTAGTGAGTGACAGAGACCAAGGTCCTGTAGTAACTATTCAGATTTCTTCATTGGGAGAACCTGACTGGATATCTTTTCAGGTGACATTCTGATATCACTGCATTGTGTTTCTTCCTAGTGATGAGAATGCCAGGAAAGATTTGAAGACACTGCCAGTCTTTCCAACCAAAACCCTCCAGGAACATCCATCACTCGCTTACTGGTAAGCCAGGACCGCCCCAAGCTGTGGCCATGGCCTGCACTGAGCACTGGGTACTTGGCAGGCATTCAAGAGAATCACCTTTTTCTTTCAAATTACTTGTACTCCTTGTAAATGTAGTCTCCATGGTTTCGGCTTCCAAACTGTGAAGACGACTTTACTTTGCACACACACAAAAATACTAAAGATGATAAAACATTCTATTTGGAAAGCTTTAAACATGAAAACTGGAATACATTTTCCAAATATTCGGGGAAATTAGATACAAAGCCCACATTGCATTCTAACTCTGGGACCTTCTGAAGAAATCACTGATAAGTGAAAGTTTCTTTAAAAAAAAAAGGTGGAGGGGGGAAGAGGAGGTGATGATTGGTCTCAGAGAGATGCCTATAGTCTCACAGGTTACACCTGGGGTGTGACTGGAAGAGCTACCTGAGATGTAGGGTAAAGTTGGGTCTGAGGAAGGCTGTAACTTCAGCATAGTCTCTCTTCTTACAGAATAAAACTAGACTTTTCTTTACAGCACTGTGTCCAAAGTGGTGATAAGAATAGTATTTCAAATAGTGTTTAGACTCAAAGCAGGATTAATTTTCTGAAAATACCTTTTTTTTTTTTTTTTTAAGAACAAGTCAGTCTCATATAGCCCAGGCTGCCTGAAACTCTTTATGTAGCTAAGGATGACCTTGAACTTCTGGTTTTTCTGCCTCCACCTCCTAAACGCTGTGATTACAGGTGTGGGCCACCATGCCTGTTTTCTGTGGTCCTGGGGATTGAACCCAGGGCTTTGTGCATTCCAGTCAAGAACTCTACCAACAGAACTCCATCTCTTTTTAATTGACAACAAGAGAATAGTTTTGAGGCTCAAAATTACCTCAATAATGTTCTCCACCTAGTATTCAGTAATTGTACTTTATATCTAGGATGATGCATCTAGAATATTGGTTTTTCTATTTGAGAATCATCTTGTTTCCTTTCCTAGTAAATGACATTTTAAAGATATGAATATGAATTATATAACTATATTAAAAGGTAAAGATCATAATGGAAGTAGTCACGTGCTGAGCTCGTGGAAAAGAGTCCTACAGAAACAGCAGAGGATGCCACTCTGGCTCCCAAACAAGCGTGCTCCTCTCAGGTTTTCAGTGGCTGCCTGACAACAGAGAGATGGAATCCGGGTGTCGGAGAGTCACACGTCACCTTGCTTATTTCTCTGTTTTGCAGTGAAGACAGAGTGATCGAGCATTATTTGAAAATCAAAGGTCTGACTCGTGGTCAAGCTGTGGTCCAGTAAGTATCATTTTTTTCTTTTTGCCTTAGACAAAGTTTTAAAGAAAACATCTTGGGGATTCCATACCTGAGTGTTACAGTTCCCATGCTTCCCAGTGTGGGACAGGTAACAGAGAGGGAAGTGTTGGCCACCTCGGGAATGGTGATGGTGGTGATGGCAAGAACTGGGCATAGGTAAGGTGACTTAGCTTTAGAGTTCAGGCACAATGGTGCCAAGTCTTCCAACACTTTCAACGAGAAGACAGAAATTGTCTGTGACTTGACTTCGGATGGAACTCAGGATACACTTGCTGTGTTGGAGTTCTGCTTCTTCTGCCAAAAGTAGACCATAGTCATTACTCAGAGACAGACAAACAGACAAACAGACAGACAGACAGATGATTGATAGATCTATAGATGATAGATAAATAGTTAGATAGATAGATAGATAGATAGATAGATAGATAGATAGATAGATAGATGATAGATAAATGATAGGCAGACAGATAGATAGACAGACAGATAGGCAGGCAGACAGACAGACAGACAGACAGACAGACAGATAGATAGATAGATAGATAGATAGATAGATAGATAGATGGATAGATAGATAGATGATAGTCTTCTGTAGACAGGCTGACCCTGAGCTCACTAAGTAGCTAAGGAGAGCTTTGAATCCTGGCTCCGTTTACCTCGCCATTACTGGGACTCTAAGTGCCACCACACCCAGCTTCTGCCATATTCTTTGACTGTATAGAGTTACCACTGATTTATTAAGAGCTCTTCACTTGATACAATAAACTTCTAAGATTATAAAAGGCAGTCTGCTTTAGCTCATGACTGTTCCAGTAACTGGAGAGGAACTCTTAGGGCCATAACTTTAAGAGAAAGAATAAGAACTGTTGAGAGTGGCATAGGTCATGTGAAAAGTAAGATGAGGACCCAGGTCACCTGTCCCATGGAGGCATCCTGAGGATGACACTGATATTCACCCTCTCTCCCCTCTCCCTCAATGCTGACTTCTGAGGGGTTTTGGTGCTTTGAGACAGGGTCTTATGACCGGCCTAGAACCTCCTGAGTGCTGAGGCTACAGTCATGTGCCACCATACCTGGCTTAAAAGTTGATTCTTACTGTTTGTGTATTAAGTGTTTGCCTTAAAAAAATATTTGCAGTATAGGGCTGGAGAGATGGCTCAACAGTTAAGAAAACTGGCTGCTCTTCCAGAGGTCCTGAATTCAATTCCCAACATTCATGTGGTGGCTCACAACCTTCTGTAACTGAGGATTCTAATGTCCTCTTCTTGTGTACATATGTACATGAAGAAAAAATACCATATGCATAATATGCAAAAATTGGCCAGGTGTGGTGGCACATGCTTTTTATCACAGCACTCTGGGTTCCAGGCCAGCCTGGTCTACGGAACAAGGTTCAGGATAGTCAGGGCTATACAAAGAAACCCTGCCTGGGAAAACCAAAAGCGAGGGGTGGGGGTGGGGGTGGGAGGGGTTGGGGAGGTGGGGTGGGATGGGGGGTGCATAAATAAATAAATCTTTTTTTAAATTTACAATCTGGGTGTTTTGATGCAATCTGTAAGTTGTAGAAACCTTCACTGTATTTGTTTTGTTAAAAGCCCCTGACATTTAGATAAGGTACAAACCATATTACTCCCTACAGTGGTTTATTATTCTATTTCTGCTTGAATCAATGATCTTAGTCATGGCTAAAGGAGAGAAGGAGAAGCCAATTGTGTTTCCTGAAATCAGTTTCCCCCAAAAGGCCCTTTGGCCGTGTTGATTAACTCACGACATGCGTCTATTTTCTTTAGGTACATGAAAATAGTGGAAGCCCTACCTACCTATGGAGTCCATTATTATGCAGTGAAGGTAAGTGCTTCTCATGTTCCAGAGCTTTCCACAGTGCTCACCAGGCTGTGCAAGTCACTCAACAGCACCGGCTGTCTAAAAGAGCACCTACATGTGTATGTGAGCTGTGTCTAGAATTTGCAATGTTTTGTTTTGTTTTTTTGAGACAGTGTTTCTCTGTGTAGCCTTGGCTGTTCTGGAACTTGCTCTGTAGACCAGGATGGCCTCGAACTCATAGAGATCCAAGTGCTAGGATTAAAGGCATGCACCACCACCACCTGGCTTTAATTATCTTTTGAAAGACTTTTTTATTTTCTTTTTCTGTGTGTGAGTGTATGTCTGTGCACTATATGCATGCAGTGCCCAGAGCGGCCAGAAGAAAGCATCAGATTTCCTGGAACCTGAGTAAGAGGGTTGTGAGTGAGTGCCTAGAACTGAACCCTGGTCCTGTGGAAGACCAGCCAGTGCTCTTAACTATTGAGCCATCTCTCCAGCCCCAAAATTTCAGCATTTTAAGTAGAATTGTTTTCATAAATGTTTTAAGTCTATTAATTTTTTTATCAAATTATAAAGCACATTGTCTTTGTAAAATGCTACACTCAGGTGCTTTCCCAGACGTATTTTCTCTTAGTTCATTCTCTCTCTCTCTCTCTCTCTCTCTCTCTCTCTCTCTCTCTCTCTCTCTCTCTCTCCCCCCCCCCCCCCCTTCCCTCCCTCTCTCTCCCACCCTCCCTCCCTCCTTCTCTCTCTCTCTCTCTCTCTCTCTCTCTCTCTCTCTCTCTCTCTCTCTCTCTCTCTCTCTCCCCCTGCCCCCTTGCATGCTAGGTATTGAACTTAGGACCCGTAGCATGCTAAATTCCTACTGCAGACCTTCCCCTGCAGTTCTAGGTCCTTCTCTCATCTACCCGCAGTGATTTTGTTTTCGGTTATTTGCCTCTCCAATGCTCCCAGCTCTTTATCTGCTCCCTTCTCTGAGTGACAGTCATGCCAGTCTTCAGTGTTTCTGCAAACCTCTGTGGGAACTGCTGAAAGTTTTGCAAAACTTGCAGTATCACATCCTCATCAGTGTGCTTTGTCCTCTTACACTGGTAAGCAGGAAAAAGCTGGCTAAGAAATATTTTGATGATAAAAGATGAAGCATAGAGGAACAGAATTTTGTTTAAGAGAAGCGTAATTTTATAACTGATTAGCTCTTCAGTGAGTTTTAATGTCATGACAATGTTGACATCTTTACCATTGCAGATGTCAGGAAATTGGATAATACACACTTTCCTATTGAGGACACCTGTGCTAAAAATGTATATTAATTTAATCTTAATTCTCACTGATTATGCTTTGCATGCACACAGGCCTAAGCCTATATTTTTCTTTCCCTCTGTCAATACATTCTTTTCATTGGAAAAACCCAATTAAAAAAATTTAGAAACACATTGTATTTATAATAGAATATCATATATATCCACTCCTCACGTGTATCTCAGACTGATTATTCATGCTGGGAGTTGTCCATCTCCCCAGAAGGTATTCTTCCTTCTCCCTGTTCATTGTTGATTGTACTCTGAGCATTGGGCTTTAGAGCCTCTGTCTTTCCCCTGGTAATCCCTGGGAAACTCTCCAGCCTTTATAGCTGCTTGTTAGCTAAGGGAACAAGGAGTCTTTTTAAAATCATAACTAACTTCATGCTGGATTAATTCTTGGTTGAATTACATTTTTTTCATCCTCTCCAACAATTTAATCAAAGAAGTAAGGCTTCATTCTTTTGGATGATAATAACAGTATTGGCTTTTGTGTGTGTATATTATTTGAAGAGACATTAAAAAAATATTTCAACAAGTTACATTTCTCAGTAAGGTTCTATTTACCAAGGCAGATTTATTTTGGCTTGATGGCACTTGTTAAGGAAAGAAATTGATAAACAGTGCTTCCCCTGTAGAAGACTTTCCAGATCTTTGGTCTCATGTTTTTGTTTTTTGTTTTGTTTTGTTTTCTACTTTTTAGGATAAGCAGGGACTGCCATGGTGGCTTGGGATCAGCTACAAAGGAATCGGCCAGTATGATTTACAGGACAAGGTGAAACCTCGGAAAGTAAGTAGGAACCACTGCAGACACTCAGAGAAACCTTGAATATTCTAGAACCTACAGCATCATTTTCAGGGGCACCTTGAACAACCTCAGATAGTAAACTTTGCTAAGTGAAGCTGGTACAGAAGCTACTCGTGTTAAATATAACTTTTAAAAAGTAACTCATTTGTGCACGGTCTACAAAGTTCCATAATGAGCCATCTTTTCATCTATTTGTTGAGATAGGTTCTCATGTGGCATTAACTGATCCTTCTTCCTCCACCTCCCAAGTGCTAGGATTGAACACTGTCTGTTCTGAGGTCATAATCTAAACTACGCACTAAGGTTCGCCTACAAAGCTAACCACAACTCGGTTTACAGCCCCCACACTTTTGTTTAAATCCAAAGTTTTTGTGGCAATTATTTCTCAGTGAATGGTTATAAGCAATCTTGCTGCAATTGCAGTTATTTTTGCTGGTCTTTGTTTTCACTGTCTTTTATAACAAACATCTGCTTTCTGTAGAGAAAAAAAGAATTCATGAGCTAAAGGGCCAGAATCTATCAGATTCGGGTTTTCCAAAGCTAAATAAGTTACTGTTTATCATCATATGCTTGTAATCCTAGTATTTGAGAGGCAGAGATAAGAGAATCAGAAGGTAAGGTCATGCTCTAGAATGTTGTGACTTGGAGGCCAGCTTGGGCTACATGAAACTCTGTCTCCAAAAAAAGCTGCTATGAAGCTGCCACTCTCACCTCAAGTACAAGTGCAACATGTACATTGTCACCACTGATGCATCTGTATAGATCACCACCCAGTGGCTATTGGTCTCCTTATGTGCAGTGAGATAAAGACCTACTCACACTGCTCTGGGTGAGATTGCTATCCTCCCTATGCTCTGCTGCCATCCCTGCAGGCTGTAGGAGTGAAATGGTGGCCTCTTAATAACAAACCGTGGTCAGCCTACCTGCCTTAACTCACGCCAGCATCACAGTCTAAGACAACCCCTGTGTTTTGCTGTGTCCTTCATAAAGCAACCCTGGAAACAGACCACGCACTGTGTATGTCTTCTGAGGCTCCTTCTCTCCTCAATCAATGCTTACAATCTCCTTAAGTTATGAAAATTGAGCACTCTTCTTGACCGCGTTGCATGGTTGGGACATTAACATAGATAATACGATGGGTGGCATTGGGCAGACCATGGCTCCCCTTTCCGTGCTCATCCAGCTCTGCTGGGCCAGAACTTGTTGGGCACCGAGGCTGCTTATTAGAGAACTATTAACAAAAGCAATAAAGCAGCATTCAACCACCGTGTCCTCCTGTACAACCAGCTTGTAGTTTCTGTCAGCCCTGTGAGCAACATCCATTGGATAAGGAATACTGTGTGTTATTTTCCATTTTGTAATGCTGGGATCCAATCCGGGGCCTTGTGAAAGCCAGGCAGTCGCTACACCCCCACCCCACCCCCACCCCCACCCCACCCCCATCCTCTTGCCACTTTTGAAAGCTGCCTAGCGTTCCATTGTGTGGATATACATAATCTTTTTAGCAGATTCTCTCTTGTGATCCTCCTGTCCACCCTCCACCCAATCCTGGGATTACAGGTGTGAGCCACCACACCTAACTAACAACCAATTCTCTTTGATGGACATTACAGTTTCCGTTGTGGGTGGGCAGAGAGGTCAGGGTACAGAGCATAATAAAGAGTCCCAGCCAAGCTGTTGCTTGTCATGTTTTCTTAAGGCATAGCTCACCCGTGTTACTATGTTTTTGCTCATTAGTCTGTCCTGAATTTTACCCTTTTAATAAAGAACACACAGGACTCTTGCTGGGTTTTACTAAAGTTGTGTGCAAAATAGAACTTAAGCCAACTCACAGGGCAACTTATAATCAACTAGCATGGCTTGATAAGTATGAAGTTCTCACAACATGGAAATGTTTCTTTAAAAAAAAAATAAAAATAAAAAACAAGCAAGCTCAGCGTTCCTCCCCTGCAACCCCCCCCAGTCTCAGAGTTCTTTCTCCCTTTTCCTTTAATACATCTGTGTTCCCACTGCATAAAGAAACAAAAAACGAGCAATCAGATTTTCTCCCCAAGTCATGGTGAGTCAGATCTGCACAGCAAATGCTGAGCTTCATTTCCTCTCCAGGGCTTCTGACTCACCGGCCTCTCCTTACATTCACAGCTTCATAAAAATCGGTACGTACTGCTTCACGCCGATCACAATCAGGCCTGCCTGTTCATCCCAGAGTCTAGACAAGGGTCAGCAGCCACTTCCTTTTATCAATTTGCAGTTTTCCTCTTTCGTTTTCAAGATCTGTCACACTCGATTCTGACAGGACATTAGAGCTCTCTCTGGGTGCTGTGGCTTCCTCGCCCTCCCCTTCTCCATCACTTCAGGTATCCAGGCTGCACTGTGGCTTGTTCCCCGCTTCCTTTTGTTAAAATCTGATGGTGGGTCTTGCTTCTGTGGGCTGATTGCTTTCTGTAACCTGCTGATTTGAGCTGGGGTCAGCAGTGTGCGCTCTGCAAGGCTCTCTCCTGGCCAGCTTGCCCACATTAAAAGAATGTATAATTTAAAGGGTTGTGAGCAGCGACACAAAAGAAGGCTCATGCGTCAGCATCTGGCCATGCAGCAGGTTCTCCAGTGGCCAGGAAAGAATCGAGGTCATGCTGACAAATGAACAGAACGCAGGCTGATGGGCCAGCCTCAAGATGCTGGGCCTCCCAAGCCATGTGCCTACCTTGTTGATGTAAAAACACAGCAGGAGGAAGATGTACCAAGGACCAGAGACTGACGCCAAAAGGCTGGTTTTTAAAGGGGTTGTTCAAGGTCTGTCTAGATGATGTCTGTTAATTATTGCCTCTAGATGTTAGGGACCGTGTTTGTTTTTCTACCAGGGCACTAGCAAGTGCTCTTCGTTTATTCGAGCTTTGACTTTTTTGTCAGTCTTCTGGCTGAGGGGCAACAAGAGGATTCCATCAGGGAAGCACCATGATGTAGGCCAGGAGTTGGGGAGACATTCTAGACCCTGGCCCTGATGTCTATTCTTGGTGTGATTTTGGTTCTGTGTGTGAATGTGTATGTGTGTGTATGTGTGTGTGTGTGTGTGTGTGTGTGTGTGTGTGTGTGTGTTGCCATGCTGAGGATCCAAGCTAGAGCCTCAGGCAAGCTAAGCAAGCACTGTACCACTGAACTATATGTCCAAGCCTTATCTGCTGTGTGATCTAGGGCACAGTTTTCATCTGTCTTTAGAAGAGTCTTCCTTATCTGCACAACCGTAATCCCACAGACTTCACGGGGAGGGTGTGAGAACAAAATGTGATTATATTCTGTCCCATGCCTAATAAGCAGATATCACTAGGTAACTGCTAATCATTCCTTGGGAGTGAGGAAGACAGACAATTAAAGAATAATCGGGAAATATTTTTGGATTACTGACAGGGAAGGCCCTGACATTGCTACAAAGCAGCCCTGGTATAGTAGGAGTCCCTATATTCAGGTACTTGTAAAACCCTTCTCTCCCTGGTTCATTATCCATAATGCATGAAGATGTGCTATATATGAAAAGAAAAATAATGGACTAATGACTTTACCACAGGGTCTCCTGCATCTCAGGCTGGCCTTGAACTTCCTGTGTAGACAAGAGATTTTGAATTTTTGATCCTTCTGCCTCCAACTTTCCAATGCTGGGATTACAAGTATGCACCATCACACCCAGCTTATGTGGTGCTGGGGTTCAAACCCAGAGGGTTTCATGCATACTAGGCAAGCACCCTACCAGCTGAGCTACATCCCCAGCCTCTCTTTGTGTTTTTTTTTCTTTTTTTGCTAGTTTAGCATTTTGAGAGGGGATAACATCTTTCACAAGAATCTAGACAGTGCATCGGTGAGTGAATAAGGCGTTAGTGTGCATGTCATGACCGAACTCTAACCCTACAGCAGGACTTCACCTGGGAAAACGGCCTGTAGGAGAGCAGAGATGCAAGGCTGACATAGCATTGCTAGTCAAGGCCTCATCTAGACCGTCCTGACGAAGTGCCTTTCAAGATTAGCATCTTTTGACATTGTAGCATGATGAGAGAGCCTGTGGTGAGCTCCATCACTAAACCTTCAGTTAACTGATTTTTTTTTTAACTGTCGGAATTCCCTTGTGCCTGGAGGCAGGTGTGTTAAGTAATAAGCACAAAGGCCTTCTGTTCGCTTGTGGTCGCCTTCCTAGGCTCATTCCTTGACTTAAAGGCACCACCTCGATTATTTTTCTAGTCACAGGCATCTTGACCGTCTCCACTTCTCCTTGCTCTTCCCACCACCAGCTTGTTACCGTGGACCACCACAGAGAAGGTCCTTCTGTCCCAGAGCAGGTTAAGTTAGGAGAGCGGGAGAATGCGCGCCGTCCAATCTCACTTTCTACATCACTACAACACACTGGTTGGTGTGGAAGAGAAACACCGGATTACAAAATGTGGTCAGGAGACCCGTCCATCCTGTTTGGAAAGTATGTCATTAAGCTTCAGCCACACCAATAATCAATCTGATTGTTAGAACCTGCAGAGCCAGTGGGAGGTGACCGCCAATCCTATAACACGGGCTTGAAATAAGAACCAGTTCTGCGTTCCACTGACCAGCTGGCTGACTTAGAACCACCACGTAACCTCTCTGTGCCCTCCTCATTTTCTCATCTATCAAGTTCAAAGAATCCTCTCTGCACTCTTACCTCAGAGTGCCGTAGGCACCCACTGGCCTAAAGGAATTTATTCAGAGTGGATGCATGCCCTCCACACCATACTTGCTGCGGAGGATGACATCTCTCTTCCCCTCTATGCTTAAGCACAGTTAGGGTCTGTAATTCTATGGTGAGAACTTTCCAAGCGTCTGCTGAGTATTGTCAAAGAAGGTGAAGGGCATTCCGGAGCAAGCCGTTTGTCCTTCAGGGAGGCCCCATCTCATGGCCAGGGAGGCTGGGAAGAATTGTCTTGATGCCGGCAGGCCTTGGCCAAAACTATAACTCAAACTGTTTTGTGACCAAAAAGAAATGTCAAAATATACTCTGGAGGAGGTAAGCTGTGGCCACTAACCTATTTGTTTCTCCAAAAAAAGTATTCTAGAGAGATGGTTGGTGAGAAATAAGTAAGCAAAGAAATCAGATAATTGCAAACTGAATTGCCTCTGATAGGAACTGATGGGCTGGAGGGACAATCATGGGACGGGGAGAGACATCTGGTATGTTCAGGGAAGGCCTCCCTGAGGAAAGTGACATTTAAGCTGAGACCTGAATGGTGAGATTCTTGCAAAGTATCTGGTGGCTTCTCGGAAGGAGAGAAGATAAACCTTTAAAGGAGACCACTAACCACACCTTCAAGAATAAGAGGATTCCTCGTGTAGGAATGGCGGGTGTTCTCTGAAGAGGAAATGGCTCTGCAGAGGGGGAACCACCACATGCCCACTGGCTCAGTGGGCAGGATGCTTGCCTAGCATGGGTGAGGTCCTAAGTTTGATCCCCAGCACTTTATAAACCAGGCGTGATGGAGCACGCCTCAGATCTGAGCACTCAGGAAGCAGAGGCGTGAAGGTCAGAAGTTCAAAGTCATCCTCAGCTTCAGAGCAACTTCGAAGTCAGACTGAGAAACAGTGAGTCCCTGTCAGAGAGGTGGGGTGGAGGGAGAGGAAGACACGGAGAGAGAGCATTCGTGATCATCTGTGGCAACACCCGGGAACAGCACGGTGCCAGGCCTGGTTGTCTGACACGCATGTGCAGTGTGTCCCCATGCAACTTCTAACAGGGAGGGAGTCCTGGGAGGTTAGAGACCTGGCCACAAGAGACTCTTGGGTGAGATGATACCACTTTAGACATTTGGGTTTTTTTTTTGGGGGGGGCAGTTTCGAGACAGGGTTTCTCTGTAGCTTTGGAGCCTGTCCTGGACTAGCTCTGTAGACCAGGCTGGACTTGAACTCACAGAGATCCACCTGCCTCTGCCTCCCGAGTGCTAGGATTACAGGCGTGCGCCACCACCGCCCGGCAACATTTGGTTTTTATATGACACTTTTTTTTTTTTTTTTGGTTTTTCGAGACAGGGTTTCTCTGTGTAGTTTTGCACCTTTCCTGGAACTCCCTTTATAGACCAGGCTGGCCTCGAACTCACAGAGATCCTCCTGGCTCTGCCTCTCGAGTGCTGGGATTAAAGGTGAGCACCACCACCGCCCGGCTCATGACACAGAACTTTTTCATCTAAACTTATTTGCAAATAACCAATGTATTTAATTGATTGCATATAAGGTGTGACATTTTATGTACATATGGCTATGAGATCACAACTAAAGAAAGTAATTTTCAGACTCTGAGCATGTTCTGTTGGGATCTCTCTCTCTCTCTCTCTCTCTCTCTCTCTCTCTCTCTCTCCCTCCCTCCCTCCCTCCCTCTTGGTTTTTCAAGACAGGGTTTCTCTCAGTAACAACAGCCCTGGCTGTTCTGGAACTTGCTTTGTAGTCCAGGCTAGCCTTGAACTCACAGAGATCCCCCTGCCTCTGCCTCCTGAGTATTGGGATTAAAGGCGGCGTGCACCACCACTACCCAGCCTGTTGGAAAGTATCATCTCTTATGGAAGTATTTTTTACCATAGCTGATGCTCTTAGCAGGACCTCTTTAGTCTGATCAAGTATTGTAAGTCTCTCTACCAGATAACATTTATTTTTAGAAAAGTACCTGAACAATTATTTTGATACTAAAAGTATTATCTAATTGAAAGAAACAGAACTCAGAAACTTACTATTTCAGAGAAAAAAACTAAAGCATCTTATTTACATATTCTAGCTCTCAGAGCCTAGATATAGAGCAGGATATCACCCTCTAACTCAGCGTTCTCAACTGCAGCTGGATTACTGTTTCCTTTGGCGTATGGGACTGTCCTGTGCATAGTGGGACAGAGAACAGCGTCTGTGTCCTGGCAGCATCCTCCCTTCCCATGTGATCACTAGCCAAGTCTCCTCTCATCACCAGAGGGCCTGGAGGTGGGGGGGAGGTGGGGAATAGTGCATTTATCATGAGCTGCAAACCATTAGTAAGTAAAGTTGAGGGATGTGCCAGTTACAGGGGGCATCTGTAACCCCAGCGCTTGGGAAGCTGAGGTGGCAGGATCAACATGCATCTAAGACTAGCCTTGTCTGTGAAACCAAACCCCATTTTGAGAAGGGACTTGGTCCTGTTCCACAAAAGGCTGCCACATTTGCCTCCTCTGTTCTTTTTAATCTGAAGTATAAATATTACTCTTTTCCTTCCTTCTCTCCTCCTCCTATTAAAAATACAAATGCCCCCACAGATTCCTCCCTGACTGAAAAAGGAAATGATGTGCTGTGGTGCTATGCTGGGGGTTTGGAGCCTGTCTCTGGTTGTATGTAAATCCCGGATCCATCCCTGTCGGCCAGGTAGTGGCACCTCTGTGATGCCACTACCCATTTTCTCCTGGATGGGCTTCAGTTTAAGATGGAGCGTCCACATCTGGCTCTTGGGAAGACTCAGTGCACTTGGTTTTCGGTACTTCAGAAGGCATTAGCAGTATCTTCATCCACCAGGTGTAACCTTTGTCGTGAAACCCAGCAAGTCCATGATGCCCGGTTTGCTTTGTTTCACACCACACTGGAGGAATCACCCTCTCCCCCTATCCGAGTGACTCATTGTTTGATGTACCTTGGCTGTGACTAGCCTGAATTTAGTCATTTCCATGTGAATTTGCAGTTAAATGATTAACCTACAGTACAGTGAGCAATGAAAAGTCCTAACTCCTGTGACATCTTTTCCTACCCTACCTACTGTCAGACCTAGGTGGTGCTTACTTGCAGTTTGCTATGATTTAAAAGAGAACTAGATCCTTTCTGTCCAAGTCCTGCCCCCTCCCCTGGGGCGGGGGAGGTCTTACGACCCTCAAGCAAAACTCCCTGCCCTAGGTAGGCAGCTCTCCAGCATTCCTCTGCATGCTGGGGCACATTCCTTCTTCCTGGCTACTCCAGACAGAAGGGAACTTGCTACTCAGTCTGTCTAGGGGGCAGGCTGACATCCCATCACTCCGTCTCTCTACTCATCAGTGACAGCCAGGTACAGGATAGAGGAACAGATTTCTTCCCTTCAGGATGCATCAGGAAACCACCCAAGAGATCCACAGGGCCAGCCCAGTGGCCAGCCCAGTGTGGTCATAGACAATGAGACTCTCAGAACTGGAGGCCAGATGACACAGCTATGTCAACAGAACAACTGAGCTGTTTCCTCTGTGGAGAGACAGATGTGGAGCCAGATAGCTATCGCTAGCTCTGTTTCTGCTCTTAAGTGGCTGTCGTCCATTTAGTAACAATTAGCCAAGTGTAGAGCAAGCCCTTCACCGCACATTAGCTCAACCACTCACTGATGTATATTCCAAGCCAGGCTCTGGGCCAAGTACCCTATAAACAGAAGGTTGTATTTGGATAACCTTTGGAGGCAGGCATCATTGGTCCATTTAACAGAAAGAAAACTGAGGCTTAGCAAAGTTATGTACCTTGCTGATCAGCACAGCTCCAAGTAGTGGATCCAATTGCAAACCTAGACAGGCTGGTATAGTTCCTGTGTGTGCGTGCCATGAGGGACAGGACCTGCTCACTGTTCATCAACAAGTGAAAAGCCAGGCGGTGGTGGCGCATCCCTTTAATCCCAGCACTCGGGAGGCAGAGCCAGGTGGGTCTCTGTGAGTTTGAGGCCAGCCTGGGCTACAGAGTGAGATCCAGGACAGGCACCAAAACTACACTGAGAAACCCTGTCTCAAAAAACCAATAAATAAATAAATAAATAAACAAACAAACAAATAAATAAATAAATAAATAAATAAATAAAAAAGTGAAGAGCCTTACCCATAAGAGGTGCTCAAAACATACTGTTGAACTGGGCTTGGTACCTCAGGCCTTTAATCCCAGCTCTTGGAGGACAGAGAAAGCTGGATCTCTGTGAGTTCAACGGCAGCCTGGTCTACATAGTGAGTTCCAGGACAGCCAGGGCTATGACTAACAACAGTAGCAACAAAATACTACCATTGAGAAGGAATGAGTCAAAATCTACTGGTATACACCAGACCTGCTTCCTAAAAGTCCTTCAGGACCCCCACCCTTTTAAAATATCAATCCGTTTTGTTTGGCTTTTTATATTTTATTTATCTATTTATTTGTGTGTGAGAGTTTTGTTTGCATGTATGTCTGTGTACCACATGTGTGCCCGGTGCCCGAGGAGGTCAGAAGAGGGCATCGAGTCACCTGGAACTGGAGTTACAGGCAGTTGTGAGCTGTCCTCTGGGTGCTGGGAACTGAACTCGAGTCCTCTGGAAGATAGCCAGGGCAGAACCATCTCTCCAGCCCCATTCAGAAATCTTTGTAAGAGGTGGAGCTGTGGCAGAGGTGTTTTCATCTCGTTTTTCAAGTGTGTATAAAGGAGTGGGACCTTAATCACCTAACTGAATAGTGATTATTGATTTCAACAAAATGCCTTGAATATTTAAGATGCTTCTTTCTTTGGATAATGTATCATATTGTGGCCAATTTTTTCCCTAAAGCCTTCAGCTTCCTTTGCGTCTAAACAGGAGAGAACTTCACGTGCATACAGAACTTTACACAAGTTCATTTTCACCAGAGTGTTTGATGCCACCATGCTTTTCTAATCCAGTGCTTAAATTCTTGGTTCTCCCTTGTTTGAAGACAGATGATAACGACTTTGAGATGTCTTCCTATTGTGATTTCTTGATTATATCTTCATTGACATGATTTATGTTCCCACACTCCTTTCCCTGAATTATCTGTTTATTTACTTTTGCAATAACAAAGTAATCCAAGATTCCTGGCTGCTACCTATTAGTATCTGCTTCCTTCTGTTGACTCCGAAGGAGACAACTAATCCTTGAAAATGAGTCTAGAGAGACATCTGCAAGACCTAATTAATAGTCTTATTTTCATCCTTCAGCTATTTCCCTTATCCAACTAGCAGCATCAGTTCTAAAAACAACAGATTCTCAGATGCATGGTTTCTATGAAGTGCACATTGACAATGAACACTGATTTAAGACAAACAGGGCCTTTCCGCCGTCTGAACCCCACTGCAAACAAATCACGTCCCCTTTCTTCCTGTCTTCCTCTTTCTTTAAAGTCTTCGAGATTAATTTTGACTTGAGCCATTTTTTTTTTCTGTTTTAGTAGGAAAATTATGTTTGTGCCCGCACATGCATGCATAACGTTCCACTCTCTTAACTCGTAGGGTACTATGCCGTGCCCGATACCCTGCCATACCTGACAGCTAGCTCTCCAAGCGTAGTAAATCTGGAGTGTACAGTTGCTTCCATTTTGCCTCCTTTGAGCCTGAATCTTCTCAAGTTCAGAATTCCCTTGGCACCTTCTGCATTTCTCAGAGATAAAGAGTCTTTCTGTGTGTTTCACAGGCTACTTCTCTAAGAAAATTTAGAACCAGTCAGGTTGCCTTGGATATTTCCCTAACCAATTCTCCATTCCCTTTTCCATCGGTCTGAAATCTGCCCATGGTTTTGACTGGAGGGAGCCTCTAGTTTATTCTTTACGCTATGCACTAGAACAAGAGCAGAGCCCTGGAACCCTAGTTGAAATCCATAGTTGGTAGTCTCTTAGATCTGGCACATTTTACACCCTTAAAGGGCATCCGCCAGGGTGTTTCTTTCACCTCCTCCCTCCGATGGCACTTTCAGAACCTCATCCTACCCCCACCCCACCCCACCCACCTCCCGCCCAAAGCAAGCACTCAGAAACATTGAAAAAGTGCAATAGAAGAATTATCATACACATTTCAAGAAAAGAAAGAAAACTCTATCAAACAAAACAATCTAACATCTAGCCACCGGCTAGACCGAGCTCAGGTACAATAAAAAGTGTTTGTAGCAACTGTAAACATTGATAGGATCATACTGATAGTCCCATGGAATTTCTAAAGAATCCCCCAGACCACTGAACAGATGGACTGGCATTCCTTTTGCCGGCTTTCTCAGAATTTGGAGGAATAAGTATTACTTTAATAAATTTAAAGACTGATTTTGAAAAAAATTATGAGAACTCAGGCAAAACCACACATGTAGACACTGACTAATTCTGTCAGTTTAACTTCACCCCAGCTTTTCTCCAGCTGAAGTTTCCTGTCCCACTGACTCCTTGTACATGCTACCTAGAGTCCACCACGGTTAGCTCAGTTTGTGCCCTTCCAGGCCACTTGGACACGGCTCCAGGAGAGTATGTATCTAAAAGCAGCTTTTGCCGTAAACTTTCGAAATGTGGGGGGAGAAGGGAAAGAGCCCTTCTCCCCAAAACCTTGCCTGTCTCCCATAACTTCTTTTGCGAAGCTGGCTGCTGTGTAATTATTTCCAACTCTCTGTAAATAAGTCGAAGCCCTCCACTTTTTAAGTAGGGTTTCTCCTTGCTGGGCGCCAGCTTGCTCCCTGTTCTGGACGGGCTGAATGGAGTCAGCCTAGCATTTCCCATTTGTAAGTGATAAGAGGGGGAGGTGGCAGCTCAGAGATCGGGTTTCAAGTGGAGCCCTGGTTTTATGTGTGTGGGAATGGACAGCAAAGGAAAACACAGCCCGGCTGCCTCTGACTCTTCCTGTCGAACCTGTTCCTGTGCCAGTGAGTAGACCTGGGTAAAAAGATTTTCCTCAAACAGCCTTGGGTGAAATTCGTGCCTGGATTCAAAGTCGGCTCACCTCCCAGGAAGTACCGTGGGAGTCCACGCGGCCCCATTTTGGAGCTCTTTTCTGAGAAAATCTACCCAGAGAGAACCTGGCTCCCCTCTCCCTGCCGGGAAAGAGTGTGCTGGGGAGGTGTCCCTCGGCAGAGTGGCTGATGTCAGTGGTGTGTCAACCGTGGGAGGCTCGGTTTGTGAAACCGAGTTACACCTAAGTGTCTTATGAAACTCGATTCAGAAGGCACCGGAGCTGCCATCGGGGTAGGGAGGCAGACAGGATCCCGGGGCTTTCTCTCACGTTTCTGTCCCGTTTGCGGGAACTTCTGGATTGAAGGAAATGACCACCTCAACTCCACAGACACCTTAGGACATTGGTATGTAGCTTTATGTGTTTACTAATTCTTTGAAACTGGTGAATGGGGCAATTGCAGACAGCTGTGTGTCCTTGGTGCACGCTGGTCTGTTGTGCTGTTGGGGTGGAAGGTCCATTCTGAACACCACGTCCCCATACAGCCCTACAGCTCAGCCCATTCTTCCTGCGGGCCCGCGTTTGTGAAAAGCTTCTGTTCTTCAGGAAATGTGGTTTGCTGACTGTGTGCCGCACAGCAATGTTTCTTAATTAGACAACCAGTTATGTACTTTGAGCATCGTGTTACTGTGGAGGCAGACCCTAGGGGGTTGAGGCTAGAGGAGAGGACCACCCAGTCCAAGATGAGAGCTTGTAAAGCCTGCATTGGCCGGAGACTTAACGAAGGGGTTGAAAAATACAGCCAGGCACGCTCACTCCTATCAATATGCAGTTTTATCAAATTATTTGGTTTTTGAATACACATTTCCAACACAATTTCTTTCTCCATCCCAATGGCAAATCAATCCTGAGTCCAGCGTCAGAAAGACAGCTGGACAAAGGCGGAGGTTGGGAACTCTGAACACACCTGGAGGCGCTTAACTTAAGAAAGCTGCAGAATCAGCCCTCACCCCCACCGGAGCCCTGACGGGATTCCTGGCACTCAGCCTGTGTCACTCAGGGGGATTGAGGTCTGGGTGAGCAACTGCTTCGCAGAGACTCACCTCAACCTGGGAAATCTCTTTTACTTTCACTTTGCATGCCTTTGAAATGTTATCTCTGATTTGTATAGAAACATCCCCTCTGGTAGCTTTCCATGTAAGTCTGAAGTCTCCATCCTTAAGCCGAAAGTCTGTGCTTACAGTAATCGATGCAAGTTTCCTGTCATACACTTGAGTCAGAGGAAAGACTGAATGTGTGTTCTGCGGATGCTCAGTTTTATTGTTCAAGGAAGATTTACCGGGGAGGTGGCATTTACTAGGTAAACATTGCTGTCAGAAGAAAGAATAAAATGGTTTCGGGTTATAGTTGATTTGTAAAAAGTTGATAAATCACCAGTTTGTGCTTGACCTCGTCGGTGTCCCTCGGGGAACCTGCAATCATTTGGTTAAGAGACTTAGGAAGGACGACAGTAATGAAAGCTACATGGTTTCCTTACTTTCTTTCAGTTATTTCAATGGAAGCAGCTGGAGAATTTGTACTTCCGTGAGAAGAAATTTGCTGTGGAGGTGCACGACCCACGCAGGTAAAGAGAAGAGTTTTGTATGGGATGCTGTGAATGTGTGTACATAGCTTTTTGTATTTGCTTTTTATTTCTCTTGCAAATTTACCTCCTAGTGGAATCACTGAGGTCAAAGAGTAACTGTGCTTAACCTTTAGGGCAACTGTCAGGCGCTTCCAAAGCACACGCTGCTTTACATCTCTACCAGTGACGTATGGGGTTCCAGTTTCTGTACATTCTCTCTAGCACTCATTTGTGTGTGTGTGTGTGTTTAAATATAGTATTTATTAATTTTTTAGAACTTCATATACATACATACAGTATGTTTTGATCCCAATTTCATATGCTTCTTTTTTTTTTAAACCTACTGAGTCCAATGTTTGCTGCCCATGGATCTGGGCCAACCACTGGAGATCTGGGGGGGGGGGTGTTAAAGCTACCTTGGTAGTATGAACTAGCTGTGGGTGTTTGCGCTGCATTTTCCGTCGGAACTAACCATAGCCAGAGCCTCTTTGCAGGGGTTTATTGGCTGTTTAACTTCTTAGGAGAATTATCTATTCTGGTGCTTTGCTCATTTTTATTTGAGTGTTCCTGGGTCCTGGAAAAAAACACACACACACACAGTTGTCAAAAATATGCATGAATGGAGAGCAGGACGTAGGTTCTCTGAATAAGAAGAAGCACCTTTCAGAAGTTACTCTTTAAACTCTAGGTAGTGCTTAGAGGTCAGAGGGATGGGAGGTTGAAACCACTGTGACAAAAAGATGACCAAGGAGATTAACCAGTTCCTACAAAGGACATTAGAGCACTCCCCCCACACACCCCATGCCCTTCTGCCCTCTGCCCTCTGTCTTCCCCATCCGGCTCCCTCCTCCCCGTGGTTGTCTTTCTCTCTCCCTCTCCTGCCTTTTCCTGCTCTGACTCTCTTCCTCGCCTGCCTTTCCTCTTTTTTACCTGGTGCACAAGCAGCAGTCTGGACTGTTGTGGGGCTTGCACGTTTCCAGCCAGTATCATCAAGTTCATCTTGCAGGCTGAGTCTCCCTAGGTCGGAGGTGCTCCCTCTTCGCCTTGGGCAGGTGCCGTTTCTGCAGGCCTTATGACTGTCTGTAAATGACCGCTTTTATCTTCTGCCGCTCGCTCGCTTGATCGCGGTAGCCCCGCTTCTCTGTGGTTTCTAACCAGATGTTTCTCTACAGCTTCTCATTTGACTAAGCCCTTATCCAGCTTTGAGTGTGTGAGAGTTTAGACAGAGATTGCTTGGGGCTGCCTGGTTTTGTTATAAAAGGACGACGTCAGAACCCCAGCCCCTGTGTGTAGCGGAAGGACAGAGAAGGAAGGTGATGTGTGACGACATTGCCTGCTAGGTACACACCGTGTGCTGCTGGCCCCGGGGATGGATAACTCGTGGTTTTCTTCACGTTTTAGGATTTCGGTGTCTAGAAGAACCTTTGGACAGAGTGGCCTGTTTGTACAAACCTGGTATGCAAACTCTTCTCTCATCAAGTCCATCTGGGTAATGGCCATCAGCCAGCATCAGTTCTACCTGGACCGGAAGCAGAGTAAAGTGAGTAACCGAAGGTGTAGCTTTGGGGACAAAGTCCAGTCCTTCTCCTTCCTGTTCTAAAATGACTCTTCCCAGAAAACATGTAAGAAGAAAATGTTTTAAGCTTTGCTACCAACTGTTCTGTTTTTTTTCATGTATTTAAAGGATGGGCAATGTATATAGCTGATTTAAAAGCTGTGAGGTTTGGCATGCATGTGCTTGTACAGTGGGGACATTGCTGGTGACATGTTAAAGTTAGTGATTGAATCCTGCATACTTACTGAAACCTCCCATGTACAAAAATAAAGTTTTCTGTTGTTTCTAAAGTGCCAGTTGAAAGGTTTAAATTGCCCTGTGTTGACATTTTTTGATTACATAGTGACCTAATCATTGTATTGATTTAAAATGTGATTGTGCTCATTTCATTTCAATGTTATTTACTTCATAGGCAAAAATTCCTTCAGCCAGAAGTTTAGACGATATCGCAATGGATTTAACAGAGACTGGAACACAGAGGGTCTCCAAACTGGTGACCCTGGAAGCAAAAAGTCAGTTTATCATGGCAAGCAATGGCAGCCTGATATCCTCAGGTATTACCTGTTCAAGAAAATATAAGCCATCTTCTCTCTCTCTCTCTCTCTCTCTCTCTCTCTCTCTCTCTCTCTCTTTCTCTTTTTTGGTTTTTTTGAAACAAGGTTTCTCTGTGTAGTTTTGGTGCCCGTCCTGGAGCTCGCTCTGTAGACCAGGCTGGCCTCAAACTCACAGAGATCCTCATGGCTCTGCCTCCCGAGTGCTGGGATCAAAGGCGTGCACCACTGCTGCCTGGCTCTTTTCTCTCCCTTTATTTCTTTCTCTTTTCTTTCTCTTCTTGGTTTTTTTTTTTCCTTTTCTGCTTGTTATAAATCATTTCCAAATACATCTTGTTGAGGGAAAACATTTTTTAGCAAAATGCAACAGTCTGCAACAGCTTCAAATAACATTTCAAACTTTATTTATTTTGAGATAAGGGCTCACTGTATAGCACTAGCTGGCCTCAAACTCACAGAGACCCACCTGCTTCTGCCTCTTGATGCACCGTCATCCCCAGCCTTTCACTATTTTTAAAGAATATGAAGTTAAATTGTAGGTAGTCAGGCTGTATAAATAACACGAGATGCGAAGATACTCCGTACCCAAGGCTATCTGGAAAGATGTTTGCTCTCTGCTAGGTTTCGATGCCACTAATTCTCCACAGAATATATAATTCTATACAGACACAACTGCAAGTTCATAAACTGTAATTGTTGAGCCCAGTCTTTCCTTTGTGGAAATTCTGGAGTCTCTTGTCACTAAGTCTGGGTAACTTCACTAAGTTAACCTGTCTCACCTAAGTCCCTCTCAGCTTGAGGGGCTGAAGCAGCAGGGGTAGGATGGAGGAGGGGGTTCCTTTGCATAGAGCAGTCCATTGCCTTGCTTGCTTACCTCCTAAAAAAATATTGAGTGGGACCAGCTCAGGGATCATTCTCCCTTCACTCTTAGAAAAAAAAATGTCTCCTGTGTGTGCCTGAACCGCAAAGCGTTCCATAGGGTCTTCCAAAATGACTGACCCACAAAGTGCAGAAGACATTTTCTTACCGGGCTCTTCCTGGTGCCCAGAAGCATGTGAAATGCTTCCTGGTTTCCTTTCATTATGTTCAGAAACAAGGAGAAAAGAAATAAAACCAGCATTTTGGAGCAGCTTTGCTCCCACAGCCCTTTGTCCCTCAGTGAGGAAGGAAGCGGGGCCTGTGTGAACCTCCCCGCCCTGCCCCCACTCCAGGTTCTCAGGACTCAGAAGGCATGGAGGAGCAGAAGCGAGAGAAAATCCTCGAACTCAAGAAGAAGGAGAAACTGTTGCAAGAAAAACTCCTGAAGAAAGTTGAGGAGCTGAAGAAGATCTGTCTTCGCGAGGCCGTGAGTGGCCTTGGCCTCTCTGGGTGTTGGGTGGCTTTGTAGCCCAGGTCCGTTCTGAACTCTTGACCCTGTCCTGTTTTACAGGAACTCACGGGCAGAATGCCAAAGGAGTATCCATTGAACATCGGCGAGAAGCCCCCGCAGGTCAGGAGGAGAGTGGGGACCGCGTTCAAGTTAGATGACAACTTACTGCCTACTGAGGAGGTACGAGCATGGCGAGGAGCCATCCTGTGCACAGACAGGAGAGCCATCTGTTCACTTTCCTCCATCTGCACCCTCCGATCCAAGTCAGTGCTGTAGACTTTCCTCCAAGCCGTGGAAATAGAGTAGACCAAACTACACTGTTTCTTTCAGGCACATGCTGAGCAAAACTGATTTTATTTCTTGCTGTTTTGTTCCCCGTGTCACAGGGAGCATTAAATAGACCCTGTGTGTAAGTTATACACAGTATCACAGAAATTAAGATGGAATTTCAACTTCAGACCCTTTCACTTAAAGCCATGTAGCCTTCACCCAATGGTGTTTCATCAGCCTAAAGTTTCCGTTCATCAGATAAGTGCAAACAGTGGTGGAACTCCCCTCTGGAGGGTGTAGGAAGGATCAAATGAGATAACACATATACAGCATTCGGTATAATTAAGTTAAAAGATTTGATGGCCACCAGAGTGTGCTTCCCGATTGCATATCACATGCAATTATGCCATTAGGACCCGCCCCATGGTTCTTGCAGGGGTTTCACCGTCTCAGCCTCCATTCGTAACAGAGTCAAGTTTTGCTCTTTGCTCAGTGCTTGCCTGTGCTCTGACCCAAGCAGCGCACCCTGTGTCGCTTAATCTTCAGCACGCTTTTAGAAAGTAGTTTCTTCCTTTTACAAACCCAGAAAAACCAAAGTATTAAGAGATTATTTGTGAGTAGTATATTCAGTCATGCAGCCAGGGACAACCAGAAAGAGCAGTTGGAAGCCAAATGACGTGTCTCTAAAGCTCCCCGTGTCAATGTAAAATTCTGCGTGTGTGAGTCACAGGTTAGCATCTCTTTCTGAAAACTGGTCCTGAGCCAGCCAAGTCAATGCACGCAAAGTCATCTTCCTCCTTAAAAAGGAAAAGAGGTTGGGCCCATGAGACGGTGAAGTTAGGGTGGGTGAGAGATGTCGTCTCGGAAGGTGTCTGAGGATGCCTTTGTTATTAAAACTTGGAAGACTTCGTTTCCAAAGGGCGTATTAGTCAAGAACATACAAGGATCTTTCAACTGTTAGCAAGAAATACTGTGAGAGAGTGACTGTGCGTGTGTCTGTAAAAATAAAGCAGTGTCATTGTCTCAATGCAGGATCCGGCTCTGCAAGAATTGGAGAGCAATTTCCTGATCCAGCAAAAGCTGGTTGAAGCTGCGAAGAAACTCGCCAGTGAGCCAGACCTCTGTAAAACCGTGAAGAAAAAGCGGAAGCAAGATTACACAGATGCCGTGAAAAGGCTACAGGAGATTGAGAACGCCATAAACGAATACCGAATCCGGTGTGGAAAGAAACCCAGCCAGAAAGCCGCAGTTACTCTGCCGGGTTAGTAGGTGGAAGCTGTCAGCAGGCCCTGAACCCAGTTCTCCTGCTGGGATGCAGCGTTCCTTCACTTGTTCACTTGGTGGAAGGCAGAAGGACAGCATGCAAAGCAACTGCCCCAGGGTAAAAGTGGTTGAGTTTTCGGTGTCAAAGGCATGCGAACTTGAGGTTCAATGGCGGGCTCATCGCTGCAGTTCTGTAAGACAGGTCTTGGACTTTCAGGATGAAGGCTCACAGGGATGCTGCCCATGATAAAACAGACTCCTCTCACTGGACCGGTGTCACTGCCCCAGACACCTTTCCAGATGCACGCTGTTAAGAATGCTGAGCTGTAGACGGTAGTTTCTGGGAAGTACTTGAATGTGGCAGACCTTGCATTTTCTTAGAGGCCCAATCTCGCGTGTGTGTAGATAGAGAAGAGGTCTTACAATTATCCCATTTCAAGAGAGTATTTACATGGTAAATGGTAAATGATAACATGGAATGCAACAAGATGAGAGATAAGATTATAACCACAAGGTAATCCTGACTTTGTATAAACCTGCACACAGGATGACTGATTGGGAACTGTTTTGAAATACTAACAGCCATAGAGTTCAAGCAAACAGAAGTTTCTCTTCTGTTTCCAAGATTCTCGACGTCATATTTCTATGAAGTTCATATTCAGAGAAAAAATGGAGAAGTCTTTATTACATTAATTTAGAGTCTAATTAACTTTATGCACATATTAATGTGGTTTTTAGACAAAAATCATGACTGAAATCTGATAGTATTTCTTTAAACCAAGCCTTTCCCCAACTTTAACACATAAACACCCGAGAAACTGAGGCCATTCCCCCACTGGATAAATGTTGTAATCATAACTGGCAGTACCTTACATCTTCACTGGAATATGAAATAACTATATATTTTCTGTTTGATAAACTGTGGTAACTGGGTTTCGAATAGACCAGGCTTAGGGCCCATGTTTCACAAAGCTGAACTATGACTTTCGGGAAGTGACTATACAGACATTAGCACACAAATGCTCGTCCACTACAGCTGGAGGATTTAAATGTGCGATCCAGTTGGTTAGATGGTGGTTACATTCTTTGCCTCCAGACATGGGTGATTAACAGTGTGCTTAACGTTCATGGCCATTTGTCACAGCCAACTCACCCTCAAGCTGTGCTGGACCCAAATGTTCTTTTTGGTGGCTGACATTTGGGCAGCAGATGGTGCCATTGGTTGAGCATATATTGGTTAGATGTTTTTTTAAAGTGTACCCAACAGCTGACTATACTGGCACCTCGCCTTCAAGCTTCACTGTGGGTCTAATTAAGAGAGAGTCCACCTGGCTCTGATAAAGATTAGCATTTGAGTTTGAATGAAGACAGGACCTCCATAATGGCTTTAAAGCTTACATGGAGGTGTTATATTTGGTTAAAACCTTCCACCAAAACAGTTGACGCAGAATATGGAATGATTTGCGAAAAAAAAAAAATTATATCAACATATCTGAGATGTCTCTTTTTACCAAATGGGTAAAAGAAATGCTCAGAGCACTGTGGCTATCATTTCCAATCAGACAGCCAAGTACGGATAATAAAACTAGTTGGTATTTTTTTTAAGATTTATTTATTTGTTTGTTTATTTATTTATTTATTTATTTATTTATTTATTTATTTATTTAATGTATGAGTGCTTTATCTGCATGTACAATTTTATGCCAGAAGAAGGCATCAGATCCCACTGTGAGCCACCATGTGGTGGCTGGGAATTGAACTCAGGACCCTTGAAAGAGCAGCCAGTGCTCTTAACTGCTGAGCCGTCTCTCCAGCCTGTGTAGTTGGTATTTCTCTAGCATTTGTTGTGTGCCTGGAGCTGGCTAAGGTCTTCGCGTCACTAGTCAATCAAGTGGCTCATCTCAGCACTGTGCAATAGGCCCTGTTATTATCCCCATTGCAGAGAAGAGCCAATGATCCTTACTGAGATGAAGCAACTTGCCCAAGCTCCTGAAAATGATAAATGACAAAAATGACATTTAAACTCATCTTCCAACTCAGTGATTCTTAAGTAGGAACAATTTTGCCCTCCATACCGCCACCCTAGAAATATTTGATGATATTTGCAGGCATTTGGGGTTGTCAAAATTGAGGGTAAGAGTGCTGCTTCAGGTCAGTAAATAGACATAGTTTCTATAATGCACAAGGCAGCTCCCTAGAACAAATATGGAATGCAGTTTCCTTACAATGCATAAAAAACATTGCAAACCAGTTTAAGACCCAAACTCTGTGGATATTAGTCCTATTCTAAGTGATACAGTCAGGAGCTGAAGATGTAGCTCAGTCGGTATTGCCCAGCATACATGAATATTAGGTTCAGTTCCCAGTACCACATGAAAACAGGCATTGTGGTGTATGCCCGTGATCCTAGCACTTGGAACACAGAAGTATCATTAGTTATGTAGAGAGTTCAGGAGCAGCCTGGGCTTCTATATAAGACTGTGTCTCCAGAGAGAGAGAGAGAGAGAGAGAGAGAGAGAGAGAGAGAGAGAGAGAGAGAGAGAGAGAAGAGAGGAGAAAGAGAAAGTAATGGAGAAAGAAAAAGAAATATAATCTGCCCTTCTATCCTCAGATTCCACATCCATAGATACAGCCAGCCTCAGGTCAAAATATTTGGGGGGAAATTGTCTTTGTACTAAGCACATATTTGATAAAACTACAATACAACAACTATTTATACAATATTCATACCATATTAGTAATAGAGACAGTATTCACAGTATCCAAGAGAACTTGGGACACCCTCAGATTTGTTGGGGAGACCAGAAACCAGTCTCCTCTGGATACTGAGGAATGACTAATCCATTATAACATCTGCACAATAGGTCAGATGTTTTTACCTCCAGTAGAACGTAAGTGATTCCGACAACAGCTAATTATTCTTAATGCGCTGTAATTGCTTACATTTATCTAAATGAAAATAAAATGCACTCCATTGAAAATTGCTTCGCTGAACTCATTCTGATTGTATAAATGCACAATTATACTAAAGATGGCTATTTTTATTCACAGAAGACATAATTCCATCAGAAAGTAGTTCTTTGTCCGACACCACCACCTATGATGATCGTAAGTAGCTTCCTTTTTATTTAAAAATATTAGGTACTCTGAAGTGTGAAGACCATTTTTTAAAACATTTATTTTTATTTATTCGTGTGTGTGTGTGTGTGTGTGTGTGTGTGTGTGTGTGTGTGTGTGTAGACCATGTGTGGGGTTACTCAAAGAGCTGGAGTTACAGGCCATTTTGTGAGACTTTCTGACATGGGTGCTAGGAAATGAACTTGGGTCACTTGTAAGAACAGCAGGCACTCTTAACAGCTGAACCTTGTCTCCTGCCCCTAAGGAAAAATTTTAATTTAAGTAAACTTGGGTATAGGATGCAGCTTAGCCGGTAGAATGCCTAACATGCATGATGCTCTAGGTTTGATCCCCAAGACCAAATGATCCAGGTACGATACTGCATACCTATTGTCCCAGTACTAGGAAGGTAGAAGCAAGACCAGAGTTCAAGGCTTTCCTTTGCTGCATAATGAGTTCTAACCATTAGATTCTAACAAAAAAAAAAAAACCAAACAAACAAACAAAAAAAAAAGTGAAAGCCTACCTGTCTCTCTTTGGGGAAAGGTAGAATAAACTAACTTTATTTATACAAATGATTGAGGAGAGAGGTCTATAATTGTCATCTTCACAGCATATTAAAACAGGACCATCCAGTCAGAAATCTATAACATGAGTAAGTCTGTCTGTCCATTTTTTTTTAACTTTGTAAAAAACTAAAGACTCAGATCTGTGTTAGTCACACAGTCCTTCCCCTAACTCTTTCCAGTGATGATGTTTTACATATCTGGAATCCAGCATCAAATCAGGAAATTATAGTGTACACTTTGCATATCACTGCTTTCTGGAGAAGTGGGAACTGATTTTATTTTACTTAGGAAGAAAGGCACATTTTATGAGTTAGATTTCCTATCATTTTTGCCATTTCCTATAAGTAAATAATGTGTGGTACAGTGGCCGATATTAGTTCAGTGTGTTTTGGGATGGAATGAGTTTCATATCAAGGGACTGAGTACTTTTTTGTAATCCTTTATACGGAATCAGCTGATTGGCTTTCTATCTGATGTGATTTGAAGAATTCCGGGAAGCCACTGCCCTGCACCAGGCCCCACTGCTTCTTCTCTGAACTTGGTGGTCAATAAAGTAAAATCTCCCAGCTCCAGGAGCCTTACTTTGAGCTGTAATCCGACACACTTGTCATTCGTTTTTTGAAAGTGTACAGGTTGGTGGTGAACATACCATGTCTGCAACAATGTAGCCCATCCCCCATAGGATAAGCCTGCAGCCTCAGAGGCCTAAGGTCTTTAAAGGGGAGCCAAAACCTCTTTTTAACTCCCTTCTTTTTAGACAGGGTCTCACTAGCTAACTCTGGCTTGTCTGGAACTCACTATATGGACTAGGCTAGTCTCAAACTCCTCCTGCCTCTAACTCTCAAGTGCTGGGCTTAAAGGCGTGCACCAACACACCTGGCAAATTGCAGATTTTCTCTAATAAAAGGTTTTGAAAGTGGCACTGTCACCCATTGTACCTGAGTGATTTTCACACTTACTCACAGTGCTCACTCTAAACTGAGAAGAATTGGTTCAGATCTCAGTATTTCTTTTTTTCTAACATACTAATTATAAAGCTTAACTTTACAAAATTCCCACTACATATTCCTACAAATATAGTCTTGAGAAGAACTGTTGTTCATCTGATCCGCCAATTTCTTTGTAAAAGACTGACAAGCTATTTATTTACTAATTTGCTCATCTGTATTCATTTGCTTTTTGACTCCCTTTAGCCAATGACTCCTTCACTCTTGCTGGGCAGCGACCAAGTTCAGTACCTCATTCTCCAAGAATTCTACCCCCCAAGTCTCTCGGTATTGAGCGAATCCACTTCAGAAAATCCTCCATCAATGACCAGTTCATGGACACCAGGCAGTCCAGGTGAGCAGTCATCATCTTCAGGCTGATGCCTTGAAACAAAGAAGTGTCATCTCTAAAATAGTGACCCATTTTCCTTGCTTGTTACTTATACTTGCAGACGATGCTCTATTAGGAAACTGAGGCAGGAACACTAACTCAGAGGTTTGTGGTTGAAAGTGAGCAGAAGTGGTTTTTTTTTTGGTTTTCCGAGACAGGGTTTCTCTTTGTAGCTTTGTGCCTTTCCTGGAACTCACTTGGTAGCCCAGGCTGGCCTCGAACTCACAGAGATCCGCCTGGCTCTGCCTCCCGAGTGCTGGGATTAAAGGCATGCGCCACCACCACCCGGCAAAAGTGTTCTTAAGAGTGCTTTGGAAAAAGCTCTTGGCTCTTTCCTTGCTATTAAAGGCTATATGATTTAGATCTAGTTGCAAGGACTTTAATGATCAAGATTGGGGGATGATGTTAGCTTGAAATAAGCAACTTATAAAAAAGCTTGTGACTTCAAAAGGTTTGAGGCCATGATCACCTGACCCCTTCCTTTTGGGTCTGTGGTTAGGGGAGCACCATGGTAGGGAGCATGTGGTAAAACAGAGTACTCACCTTGGGGTAACTGAATCACAGAGAGACAGGAAGTAGCTGATTCCAATTTCCCCTTCCAGGGGACACCGCCCCCCTCCATGTCCTAACTTCATCTCATTTGTCACACCCCTGCCAAGTTTCCATCACTTTCCAGTAACCTCACAAGTCACAAGCCAAGCTTTCAACCCATGCATCTTTGGGAGACTTTCAGGTCAAATTCTGGCAGGCCTAGGATTCCATAGTTTAATTTTATAGCTTTGGCACTAAAGAAACTACCAATCCGTGGACTGTTTAAATAAATTGTCATAAAGCCACATGGTAGAATGATTGTGAATTCACTAAAATTACATTGTAGAGTCCTGAATGGTGACTTATGCCTCTAAGTATAGCATCAGGAGGCTGAAGAGGGATTAATTACTACAAGTTTGAGGCTAGCCTGAAGACTAGCCCAGGCTACCAAGAGAGATCCTGTCCTCAAAACCAAAACTAAACAAATTAGTGAATTAATTAACAGTTAAATAAAAAGTATAAACAAAAATTAGGTAATATGAAAATTTTATATGCAACTTCAATTTTTAAGTAAGTATTGAAAATACAAAGTAAGATCTCTTTTTGTTAAAAAAATGTAGGTATTTGTGTGTGTGTATATATATATATATATATACACTTAGGAAAACATATGAAAAAAATTTATGTGTGTGATCTCACCTTATGGATACCCAAATCTTTACTTTTGTACTTCTGAGCTATAATGCACTCGGCTTACATTCACAGGAAGTAGACGGTTCTTTGGGAAGTTTCCTTCTGGGCAGTGGGGAGCTGGTACCATAATCTGTGTGTGCTAATCATGTGCTGCGGCACCAGCGTTATGCCTTCCCCTTAGACAGTTACGTTCTTAGCATTCTGGGAAGTAGAAAAACATGATTTAAAGATGATACGCGTTAGTCAAGTACCAGTGGATAACAGCCCATGGGCTATATCAACTCAGCCACCATGAGCTGAGTCTTTAAGAAATTATTTCCAAGAAATTGGAGGGAACAGGTCAAAAGTGATAATACTTGGCGATGTCTGAAAACTACATTAAGTTTTGTTGGAACACAGCCACGCCCATTCTCTTCTATATTGTGTGTGTGTCAAAACCTTAACTATTTACTACTAGACGTGAAAGAAGGGCTTGCTGAGCCTCACTATAGTTACTCTCAATCTATCCCATTGAACATCCTCTTACTGACAGTGTGCATGTCTCCAAAGAGTCAGACCACATGTGCTTCTGCTAAAAATCATCCAGGACCCCTCAGGATGCTGACCTCTAGAGACCCTCCTTCTGTCCTTCTTCCATGCTCTCTTTCCATTCCCTACCAGTAAGTTTCATATCGATGTGTAACAAGTTTGCCAGGAGTATCGGGAGACTCCTCATTTCTTCAACCCCTCTTCATTGCAGAGAAATGCTGTCCACCCACAGCAGCCCATACAAAGCACTAGAGAGGCGGCCCCAAGGAGGACGGAGCATGCCCACCACGCCTGTCTTGACTCGGAATGCCTTCAGCAGCAGCCACCTAGAGTAAGAGCTTCCTTTCTACCGCTTCAGCTCCGTCAGTTTTGGCTTGAGTGCTTGTCTTGCTTTTGCCGTGTTTTTAAACCTTCTAAAGTGATTTTCTACTTCTTGGTGGCCCTGACTCATTCTAGCCCATTTTCCGCTAACAAAATTTCTAATTTGGGAGTTAAACACTGTGTACTTGATTCCTCCAGGTATATATTGGATCTTTAGTACTTTAATTTCCCCAACTGGATATGACCATTCATCGTTCCTTGCAGTGGAGCTTTGCAGTATTAGCAGGGTTCTGTACTAAATGTTTTATCTTCTTTTATTTTTTTAAAGATATTTATTTAGCAACACCATTTCATATAGTCCAGGTCGACCTTGAACTCACTGTGTAGCCAAGAATGACCTTGAATTCCTCACCCTTCTGCTTCCACCACCTCAGCACTGGATTACAGTAGTACCCCTGGCTTATGTGGTGCCAAGGTCCAAACCCAGGGCTTCGTACATGCCAGGCGAGCACTACCAACTGAGCTCTATCCACAGCCCTGTAATTCTTTACCCATGCTATTTTAGTTAGTGCCCATAGCAAGCTTATGAAGTGGATATTAGGTACCATTTTCATCTCACTTTACAAATGCAGTATCTTACCCTAACTCTTATAGCTGATGAATAGCCAGCCGTGCCATGGCTCAGCACCTGATTTAGGCCTAGGCTCCACTCCACCTTCTTCTCTTCTTATGTAACCTAACACTATATGAGAGGAAAGGAGCCTCCAAAGACCTGTTGGAGGGCATCTTCCAGCTTTAATTCAGGCTGCATATCTTTATGCATACACACACACACACACACACACACACACACACACACACACACATAGCTTCAAGGAAGGATTTGGCTTGCACAATAACAGAACCTGATTCCTCCCTTACAAAACATCATGATAAGAACTTATGTGTGATATGAACAGGTAGACTCTGTTGTGTAGTCAAATTTGGGAACCTGCAAAGTCCAACTGAATTTAGAAGTGATGAATCCATTCAGCATTTTCCTTTCTCTGTGTTGCACGTGTTCCTCTACATGCACGTATGTGGGTGCTCATTTGCATGGCTGTACATGTATATGGAGACCAGAGATCAACCTGGGGTACCTTCCTCAATCACTCTCCACCTTTTTTTTTTTTTTTTTTTCCTGAGACAGGGTTTCTCTGTGTAACAGCCCCGGCTGTCCTGGAACTCACTTTGTAGACCAGGCAGGCCTTGAACTCACAGAGATCCACCTGGCTTGGCCTCCCAAGTGCTGGGATTAAAGGCATGCACCACCACTGCCCCACTATCTTGTTTTTTTATGATGAGGTCTCCCATTAATCCTTAAACTCACCAGTTTGACTAGATGCGAGCTTCAGGGATCTGCCTGCCACCACCTCCCTAGCGTTGAGATTACAGGAACTGTGTGTGTCCTCTTTACATGGGTTCTGCAGTATTGAACTCGAGTTTCCATGCTCACACAGCGAGCACTCTAGGACGGAGCCATGCCCTGCAGCCCTCAGCCTAGTGTTCCGTTCTCTTCTTCGGGCCCTTCTGTGGCACTCATCTCCCCTTCTCTTCCTTCAGACCCCACTCTTCATCTCAGCACTGCCGCCAGCGGAGCGGAAGCCTGGAGTCCCAGTCCCACCTGCTCTCGGAGATGGACAGTGACAAGCCATTCTTCACCCTTTCCAAATCCCAAAGAAGCAGCAGCACTGAGATCCTCGACGATGGGTCTTCCTACACCAGCCAGTCAAGCTCCGAGTATTACTGTGTGACCCCTGCTTCTGGCCCTTACTACACCACCCAGACTCTGGACACCCGAGCCCGGGGTAGGAGAAGGTCCAAGAAACAGAACGTTTCTACTTCCAATTCAGGAAGCATGCCCAACCTAGCACAAAAGGATACTTTGAGGAACGGTGTCTACTCAAAGGGTCAAGACCCACCTCCTTCTGGTTACTATATCTCCGGATATGCACCATACGCCGAGTGTGACCTGTATTACAGTGGTGGCTATGTCTATGAGAATGACACCGAGGGACAGTACAGTGTCAATCCTTCCTACCGATCCTCCGCTCACTATGGATACGACCGCCAGAGGGACTACAGCAGGTCTTTCCATGAAGACGAGGTAGACCGCGTGCCCCATAACCCTTATGCAACTCTCCGGCTGCCAAGGAAGGCTGCCGTGAAATCTGAGCACATCACCAAAAACATCCACAAGGCCTTAGTTGCTGAGCATCTGCGTGGCTGGTACCAGAGGGCTTCTGGGCAAAAGGATCAGGGGCACAGCCCACAGACTAGCTTTGACTCGGACAGGGGATCACAGAGGTGCCTGGGATTTCCTGGGCTGCAGGTGCCCTGTTCTCCGAGCAGTCGAGCGTCTTCCTACTCTTCAGGTAAGATGCTTGGGGAAGCACATCACCCCTGGGGCCACCATATGTCATACTCCCAAACCACTCCTGCCCAGGGTCATGAAATTGGTCCCCAAGGTCATTAAGAGTGGTAGCCACTCAGTAGAACCGCAGTATGAACTGCCAACTTGGACAGTGCTCTGCAGCTTTCACAGAGCATAAGAGTCTGATGAAGCCATTTGTAGATGCAAGTCTAGGAAACAGATGCTGAGAACCTGGTCTCTACTGTTCCAGGTTGGTGCTTTCACAGCTTTGTGTTGTCTGGGTCTTAGTTGATAACCACATCTCTTCAATGTAGTCTTGCCATTGGAGTTTGACATTTTGAAAGAGTAAAGAAACACAGGAGCTGAGCAGAAGGCATTAAGGATCATGCATCCTTCCCACTGGCCATCAAGATGTGATCAATTCAAAGATTGAATATTCATGTACCTGCCTGCATAAGGCTTACAGTAATTCTGATAGACGCTGGTATTTTGTTAAGAATTTTTCTACATACTTTCTTTATCTTATCTCAGTATGTACTATACTCTACTGAATTGCTAATTGAAGGAATTTGAGGGCCTGGGTACTTGCCTGGAGTGTTGAAAATCTGATTCTATGTCCATCATCATTACCAAAGACCCCAGGAATTTTTATAGATAATTTTTGATCATCAAAACTATTCATTCCCTTTCTAACCTTTATACGGGGTTTGGCCACTCCCTCTGCTCACATTTGCAGAGCACCTGCTGTACACCCTAACCTGTTCTAAGTAGAGAAGTAGGAGCTGAGGAGAGCTCTGCCTGCCACAGTGAGAGCTCAGTACTGGAGCAATGTCTGGCCTCCACGAGTTCAGGGTCTAGACAGCAGCTGAAGGAACATATGAAAATTAAGTAAGCTTTGGATTTGAAGAAATGAATGGACTCAGGAAAACCTGGGTCCTGAGTTTTGCTGCTTCCCTTAAACATATGTGGGGATTTCCAAGCCTATGGAACAGCTAGGGTGAACTGTACCTTTAAGATTCTTAAGTTTGCTGACAAAGGACATTGCCATGGAGACTTGTATTTGGGTTCCATTTTGTTCCTATTTCTAGGACTTTGGACTTCTGCTAGGACTATCCCACCTATGACCACATCTAACACCTGAGAGAGGCTCCTGTCGTTATCTCTCATGGTTTATAGCTTTGACCTAGAGGATGCCTTGTCTTGCTCTTAAAGTTCAGGGTGAAGCACAGAAAGCTTTCACAGATCACACCTGGGCATAAGAATAAAAGCAAACAAGGGGTCTGGAAATGCTTGTGGATGGCTTTTGGTGCCCAGGGCTAGGTAGGGGAACACCCAGGGAAAAACAGGTATGATTCAAAACCCTGTCTTGGCTGTTGGCTTTGTATCTAGGGCAAGGGTGAAAACAGAGTTAATACTTCCTGGTTCCGACCTGGTATCAGCTCTGCTGACTCTACCACCAAGAGCATTCCTCCTTCTCCTCCTAAACCCCCCTTGGCAGTTTAAGATAGGATCTTACAGTGCGTCCTGGGCTGACGTCAAACTCAAAGGGCCTCCTCCCATGCCTGCCCTACCACACCTGGCTGAGAGCATCCTTTATAAAGAATTAAATGGATGAAACCAAGGCTCCCTGAAATCCCTTCTGGAATGTTCTTCGTTCCTGCCCCGCTTTATAGCTTTAGAGATATATTTCTACAGGCATGCATCATTCACACGGACAGCCGCATTTCCTGTTTCTGGTTAGTCAGATTTTGCACCACCTGAAGGCCTCGTGGTGACTCAGTTTCAGTAGTGACGGCAGCCGCCTCTCCTTGGCAGCTCTCCATGCCAGGGTGCTCTCCCTTGTAATAGGAGCAGCAGCGCTGTAGGGTGGGTGCTGTGGTTGGGTTTGTTATTATTCTCATTTTACGATTAAGGTGACCTGGTTTGGAGAGTTTGTATGACTCTACCAATCCTGGCAGATAAGAAAGTAGGGCTTCTGTCCCAGCTCCAACAGTATAACCCTAAGGCCTCAGAACCTTTACTTAGTGCTCAGTCTTGGAAACCCACGGTGAGGACCCTGCATCTGTTAGTGAAACTGATGTGGCATTATGGTCACAGATGCATTTTGAAGTGTGTCTGGTCTGTGGTGATTGCTAGTGGCTTGTGGGTGTGGAAAGAGGTCAGCAGCCAGGAACAGAACATGGAGAACAGGAAGAACCGTTCCCAGGGCTGCCTGTGTGAGACCTGGACATATGCACAGGGCCAGGGCCACTTGCGTAGCCAAGGCGTGCAGCAGGACTGGTTTTACAGAGAGGACGGCAGAAGCCAGTGCTGAGCCTTCAGTCAGGCTCTGCTTCAAAATGATGCCCTTGTCCGCTCCTGGTTCCACCCTTTTGCAAAAGTAGTCTCTTCCTCCTTCGGCTGGGTTCTCTCCCCAACCCCATTGCTTTTGATTCAACAACAGTGAATGTCCTGTCTTGCCAGTGGCCAGTGTTGCCTTTGGCAGTCAGGCCTCAACAAGTCACCGGCTGAATGGTTTTCCTTTACAGACCTCTGCATCTTCTCAAGTACCCTGTGGTCTGACAGCTGGAGCCCCAGAGTCAAGATTCTCTCCCTTCATGAGAATCCGCTCCCTTTTTTTTTTTTCTGGGCTACTTAAAAACATGTGTAATTGAAAATGTTTTGTCCTTCCTTTGGACTACTGTTAATAATAATATTTATCATGTTGTGAGTCTTTATTCTACACTAGGTTAAAGATGTTCATAATTTCCTTTAGTCTTGGTGGTGTAACCACAGGATATATATATATATGTCATTATCCTCTCTACACATAAGGAAAGTGAACCTTGAAAAGGATAAGCTATTTGCCCAAGCCACTAAGCCAACCAATTGAATTGACTGCAAATTCTGGCACAAATAGGGGTCTATTTCGGTGGCAGAACAGGGGCAAGGCCTGGACTGGTCCCCAGCACCGGCAAATACAGAACCAAACCTGGGCGTTTCACCTCTCTATTCTACACACACCTGACTGTGAAGCAACTTGAGCAGATTTCGCTTGAAGTATTTCAACTAATGTACTCTCTCTTCCCATTCTTATTTCTAGTGTCTTCTACAAATGCTTCTGGGAACTGGAGGACCCAGTTAACCGTGGGGCTATCTGAATACGAAAATCCAGTGCATTCTCCCTACACCAGCTACTATGGCAGCATCTACAATCCTTTACCCTCTCCAAGCAGGTGAGGAAGTACTGACCAGACTCTAGGAGCTTGCTCCTCTTCTGAGGATACCTGGCTCCTACACTAAAGTCCCAGTGTGAAGATATGTAACATGGGGTTTGGTCAACAAGAGCCTACAGGCCAAACCCAACTGCCACCTCATTCAGTAAATAATGTTTCATTGGAAAATGGCCATGCACACTATTCTCCATGTTACCTGCGTCTGTGCTCACACTCTGCGGACAAAGCTAAATGGCTTTGACAAACAGCACATGGCCAGCAAAGCCAAAACTACAACCAGACTTTTCCAGTTTTCGGAGCTCCATCTAGCTCATCCAAATTCAGCTCTGTCTTTACAGCTGTAGGCATTAAAGTCTCAGCCCACAGATGGGCTTTTTTTTTTCCTTCCATTTTAAGGGTGTTTTTAAAACTATATTGTGGATAATGTCCACTTAAGTCTTCTCTGGAAAAGAGAAAAACTGCAGGAAAAATACCTCTCCCCCAGTAAAGCTCTTTGTACCAAAGTCCAGCCAACAGTTGGTCAGTTAGATTTCACCACTTGCTGTCTTTTTGTGTTTGCTAAGACACGGTGGACACAACCAGCTGTTCTATTTGCCCTTTAAAGTAGTTCTTTGTAAACAGTAAAGGGAATGCACAGCACAATACTGTAGAGTGGGACTCTAAAAACTCCCTGGCCTCTCCCCAAATGAACGTGAAACTCCCCTGGCACAGATGATAGGCAGGTGGGTAGGTCAAATGATTATCGCATCATCTCAGGCCTATTAAAATGCATCAAACAGATTAGAATAAAACTTAACAAGTGCCCTCCCCCCAAAATCACAAACTTAGAATTACATGGTTTCCAATTCTTCTGCAGAGGAGGAATTAGCTTCATTCCTTCCTCTTACCCCAACAGTCCACACCTACAGGGCCGTGAAGACAAGCATTTTCTGGGTTCTTTTTGGGTGTTGTTGAAAATTTGATCTTGATGTTTAAATCCCATTGCCGCTTCCGGTGAAAGAGACTTAGAAGGACCAGAGCTTGGACGGTGTCTGTGCTAGCGAACTGGGCGGGTTAGCAGCTCCCTGCAGAGCCAGTCGGTGTTCCGGGCTAATTGGAAGTATTTGGTCTCCCAATCCTTGTTTTTCTTCCCCGCATTCCACCAGAGTTTTCCTTGGCTTGAAATATTAAGCCAATTGTCTCAACTCAACAAAGGGCGTGCTCAAAATAGACTTGGTGAAACTGTACTTCACAGGATGTTACACGGCTGGGACTTGGATAAATAGGGCTTTAAACTGAGTTTGCAGCAGGAACCAAAAGGTGCGGCCCCAACTTTGAGCAGAACCCTTACAACACAGTTCTCATCCCTTTGGCTAATAGATTTGCAAATACTTTTCGTGTTTGAACAATACTCTCCTCTCTGCTGAGTCAGTGCCCAAGATGTTTCTCATATCATCAGTGCTGCTTTCATTGAATCCAGGAACTGCTAAACATTCGGAGAAGAAAATCTATTTTTACCAAGTCTGCCTATGTATTTCAGTCAGACCGAGATGGCTGAGGAGAGAAGGCTGGGGTCAGAGGGGACATAGTGCACAGGAAATTGGAAGTTATTTAAAGCTCCATTGTGGTGTGGGTGGATGTGCACACTCACAGGCACTCCTTATGGAGAACACATGGAAAGTAACAAAGGACTAGAAGAGATAACAATGGAGCCATGATCCCACCAACCAGAGACAGTGTTACTAACATTCGACACATTTCTCCACAACCCTCTGTCCATTGAACATGATCATAACGATGCAGTAAATACAGTTTTGCATCTTATATTGTGTATGAAATTATACACCTCATTTAAAAAAATATAATACCTTAAAAATTCAATCCTATGTTGTTAAACTTTTTGTTGTTTGTTTGTTTTGATTTTTCAAGACAGGGTTTCTCTGTGTCGCCCTGGCTGTCCTGGAACTTACCATGTAGACCAGGCTGGTCTTGAACTTAGAGATCCACCTAATTCTTACTTACTAACAAGCCAAATACAACAATAATCATTCATAAAACTTCAGAAATTTGCCTTAAGATTGCATGATGCATTTTTATGGAAAGATATTTTTAAAGCTGCCATGGTAGTTCATGCTCTTGGAGGTGGAGACAGGAGGGTTGCTGCAAACTTGTGGGCAGCCTGGGCTACATAACGATTTTAAGGTCAGTCTAGGCTATAAAGTAAGACCCTGTCTCAAAAAACAAAGCAAACCAACCAACAAAAAGCACGATTTTTAGGATCAGAGACAGAATACATACACATGTGAAAATGTTATAATGAACCCTATTTGGTACAATTAATACATTAGTTATGCTAACAAAAGTAAGAGACACAAGAAATTTTATGATGCAGAAGAAAAACTCTAGATTGTCCACACTAAAGCCTTAAAATGCTCAGCAACATATGGGTGGGTTGTTTTTTTTTTAATAAGCTGTCTGTTATTTATAGAAAGCTAGGAGTTTTTCTTGGCAGCTTTTCCCTAGTATGGTTTGGTAAACTTGGCATTGGTGGACTCCCCAAAGCGGACAGGCGGAAGTCTCTTGGGCTAGGGGTGTCTCCGAAAGGCAGGGTTGTGTTTTCCTGCTGCAGTTTTCAGAGACCTTGTTTTCTTTCACTTCCTGTTTTCCTCTGCCTTTCCTCTTCCTGTCTAACGTCCCCATCACTAGGCACAATCGAGGTCCTCTGTCGCAGAGGATGGCTGTGACTCCGGGAGTGAGATCAGTGTTAAGCTCTGTCTTGCTCAGTGTAGCCAATGGGAGTAAGTATGATGTTCTGCCTGCTGCTGCCGTACAGGTACAGCAGGATTTTCGCCCTCCCTGGCTGCGGTGTGAGCTTGTGAAAACTGACTTTGCTTTGACATTTCCTGAAAACACTAAAAAAAAAACAAACAAACAAACAAACCCTGAATTGACATGGTATCTAGTTCCAAAGCTCTCTTTCCAAAGGTTCTTTTTTGTTTTTGTTTTTGACTCGGCTTTACTAAAAGAGTTTGGAATTGAAAACAAAATTCTACTAACTCTCTAACCTCTGTTAACCTACTGTTAAAGAATGTGGTTTGCTTAACTGAACCGTTTGTAGCATAGGCTGCGCTTGTATGAATACACCATCCAAATATATCTGTTTCTTTTTCTTTCTTTCTTTTTTTTTTCCTGGCAGCATTCAGACCATTTCCTGGGTCACTGGCAATTTATATTTGGCCCGTAAACCTCAGGATATGATGTATATATCCCAAGGTATCCCTGCTAACTTTAAGTATTTTTTCTTGCCCCTGAGAAAAACATGAAATTTATTCTTTTAATTTTGAAAAGTTGTCAAAATGTGCCTCTTTAAAGAGTTGAAATGTGATTTTTTAACAAAATTAAGAAGCAAGCATGTGTCCAAAGATTCACTTTTTTCCTATTATTAATAAGGGAACGAGCTGTGCTGCTTCAAAGGGAATTCAGATCAATAGAAGAGAGTGAGTGCTGGGATAAGATTGTGAAGTTACACACCGAACCAGACAGTGTCAAGTGGGGCAATAAACCATAACCCATAATATTTTCTGCTGCAAAGGATACATTTGTATTTCTTCCCGACAAATGCCTTTAAGTTAACATGTAACTTAATACCTTCTGGGCCCTAATAAGAGTAAATGAAAAGTAAACAAAGGCAGAACTGTCCTGAGAGATCAGCAACCTTTTACGTGCCTGTTAGACAATGCTCTACTGTGCTGGGAAAACAATATACACTCTTTGCCTCCTGTCCTAGGTTCTGGAAATTTTTTCTTAACAGTGCTTCCTTCTAACCTGTTGGACTGCTTGTATTGAGGGAGCAAAATAGATTCGTGTGGTAACTTTCCTGATTTCCTTTACCAGACAGTACGCAGAGACCACTCCGCTGGACGGTACAGATGGAAGCCAGCTGGAAGACAACCTGGAGAGCAGTGAGCAGAGACTCTTTTGGCACGAAGACTCCAAGCCTGGAACATTAGTCTGAATGCAGTTGGACTCCTGACCAAGCGCTGCGCGTTCTCACACTAGTGTGCCTTGCAGAGTGTGTTCCTTTTCTAGAAGGATTTAGAAACTAAAGGCCTCCAAGGGGGAAGAGAAGACTTAAGTGAATCACACACTAAGCCCCACAAAGCCCTGGGTGAGGACTTGCCTTTCAAACTCTAGGCACCAACCCATCACTAAGTCTGATCCCGTTGTGGGATTCTTGTCAAGAGAGTCGACATGAAGCCTTGACCCACAGCGAGCTCTTCTGAAGGGAACAACAGTCGTCAAAGGCAAGCCTTGAAACAGGGGGCGTGTGCAGGGAGTTTAGCCCATTGGAAAGGAGGATGGGATATTTCAGAGCACAGTTCAGAATGCTGAGAGAGGGAACCCGGAAGCTCCTGAGCCGTGGCTCACCATTACAAGGTTTGAACTCATGAGCTGACAGAAAACACCCTGTTTCTACAAAACAGATGACAATTTAGACAGTATTGGAAACTTACTTGAAGAGAAGTTAGATTTTCATGAAGTTCTGAATGAATGTAAATGTTTTAAGATATTACAAAGCGATGTTTTTCATAAGCACCATAATACGGATTCTAGTCATTCTGATTGCTGTAGCATCCTGTACCATAACTTGATGGTAGACAACTAGAGGAATTAACTGTCCACCTCAGCTCGGAGAACGTTCTTAAGGTACATATCACCAATCCCTATTGTGCTTCCCACCACTGACTTCTCAGACTCTCCACCTTGCCTGTCCTTTGAAATGGCAGGCTTGAGGTGGAAAGTTTGTGGAACCATGAATCTGAGAAAGGTTTTCAAGATGATGACAGAAAGGACCCAGAGGACAAAGCCAACTCGTATCATCATAGACGAATCGTGTGCCTTAAAGTGGTGAACAGTAGAGAGTTAAACCTACGATCTGAACTCCAGAAGTAAATCCGAGTCACCCAGTGACCAGACAAGATTGGCATGAAAGAATTTCCTCCAAGCTGCAGGAGAGTGAATCACGAGGCTTCAACTACCTCCTACCCCCTCTGGAGGAGCTCCTCATTGGCTGTTTGCAGGATTTTGCGGGCTTGTAGGGCAGCCTTGATCTCTGTCTCTTTATTCGGCTTCGGAATCCCACAAAAGGTGCTTCCTCTTTCCTCCTTTTATATGAGTTTCTTGTCCATATTGTGAATAGAGACATTTCTCAACAGCTTTTCTGGGACGTTTTTCTACTTGTATTCCAAAGCATGTAATATATACATAAAAATGATTTGTTAAACTGGTCCTTAGTCATTTGTATCATTAGAAATGAAGTTTGGGGAAAGTTTTTGGAAAAAAAAAAAGACACAAGTTGGAAAAAAAAATAATAACTTATTTCTTTTTGCATATTTGTATAGCCTTCTGGAATTGGAAACAGCCTTTTGCATATACTTCCACTGTTTTGACTTTTTGAGACCTATTATTTTTTTACATAGGTCAATAAACTGAAAGTGTGCTACTGAACATGTGTTCGAGTGCTTGCATTCATGTTTGGGGTGCACGAGAGACAGTTTGAGGTGCCCCATTTCAAGAAGGAAATCAGACAAGATACAAATTCATTTACTATTACAATGTTTTGTAGATTCCAAGATACACGGTTTTTTTAATATACGTACACCTGAAAATAGGGATCCTATCTTCAGCGTGTCTTAGTGGAATTGACTCTGGTTGGGTTTTGTTTTTCTTTTTTCTTTCTTTCTTTCTTAGTGATACCTAAATTTTGTTTTGTTCTGTTGTTTCAGTGTGGGCCTGAACCTACGTCCTTGCACACACTACCCAGATCCCCTCCCACTGCAGTAGACCTCAGCCTTACAATCAGGTGCCTTGGAATTAATCAACTTTGGTAGTTAATTGTTTCTCTGAGAATGACTGACGAGAATTTTTAGGTTTGAGGTTTAAAAACACTAACTGATTGATAATGAGTAATTTGTCTTCATTTTAAAAACAAGCCTTTTACATTGAAGAAAACATTTCAGTCTCCATCTTCTTAGCCTGTTCATTGGAGAGAGCTGGGATGGAAATGAAATGTCGGGAAAACTCAAGTGAGTGTTTCTGTGCACGTAGCCTACATGAAAATCCCCCTTTCCTGCTCAAAAGACAATATGCTCAGAATCAGGAAAACATAGCCTTCAAAGAGAAAACAGGACCAGACTTCTACAGAGAAGTTTCCTCACTAGAAGTGCCATGGCTGTGCCATAGGATCACATCTGCTTTTTGTAGAAATTGCTCACTCAAAAGCGAAAACTGATCAAGGCGAATTTTCAACATGTAAACATTGTCTTTTTTTTTTACAAAAATATTCCAGGCCGGGCGGATGGTGGCGCACGCCTTTAATCCCAGCACTCGGAGGCAGAGCCAGGCGGATCTCTGTGAGTTTGAGGCCAGCCTGGACTACCAAGTGAGTTCCAGGAAAGGCGCAAAGCTACACAGAGAAACCCTGTCTCGGAAAAACCAAAAAAAAACAAAAAAAAAAACAAACAAAAAAATTCCATACTCACAGAAAGCATTAGAAACACAGGTAGCATAGGTAATAATGTCCTGCAAGTGTTCATAGACAGAAAGCAATTGTTAATTTGTTTATTAGTTTGGAATTCTTTTTTCTTTCTTGCTTTCTTTTTTTGTTTTGTTTTGTTTGTTGGTTTCATTTTGTTTCATTTTTCGAGACAGAGTTTTTCCGTGTAAACAGCTCTGGCTATCTTGGAACTCACTCTGTAGATCAGGCTTGCCTTGAACTCACAGAGATCTGCTGCCTCTGCCTCCAGAGTACTGGGATTAAAGACATGTACCACCACTGCCTGGCTTCTTTTAATTTTAAGAAAAAAAAATTAGATTTATTTATTTATTATGTACATAGTGTTCTCCTTGCACATATGCCTACATGACAGAAGAGGGCATCAGATCTCAATATAGATGGTTGTCAGCCACCATGTGGTTGGTGGGAATTGAACTCAGGACCTCTGGAAGAGCAGTCAGTGCTCTTAACCCACTGAGCCGTCTCTCTAGGCCCCATGAAAAAAATTTTTTTAATTTTGTGTACGTGTGCATCTGCATACATGTATGTGCACAGGTGTGTAGATGCACACAGAGGACAGAAGGTGTCAGATCCCCAGGAGCTGGAGTCACAAGTGGTGGTGAGCCCACCCAGTGTACATGCTGGATGTGAACTCAGGTCCTATGGAAGAGTAGCAAGGCACTCTGTGGCTGTTCAGGTGACAAATGCCACCCATGGGTGCATTTATTTGAACACTTGCTCCCCTGTTGGTGGTACTATGTGAGGAAATTATGGGACCTTTAGGAGGCAGAGCCTAACTGCAGGAAGTTGAGTGACTAGAAGGACTCACAGCCTCTCCCTGCTGCCTCTAGGACTCAGCCTCTCCCTACCTCCTCTACTCCCTCTCTTTGCTACCTATGTGTGGATGAAAACGTAACCAGCCAGCTTCCTGCTTCCGATGCTGGGAAGGCACGGCATGCCATAAATCCTATAGATTTATAAGGTGACATAAACTGAATTGTTATGAGAAAATTAATCCAAAAAAAGTAAATTACTAGTTGATTAATAGAGATCCAGATATACACTGGTGTATATTGTTAGCTTCAACAGATGACAAACTACTCCATCCCCAGGCACCCTGGTGCATGCCTACATTTCCTGCAGCTGCAGGGGCTTTGGCAGAGGACTCCTTTAGCCCAGGAGACCAGCCTGGGAAAACTGATGAGACTGTGTCTCAAAAACAAACGAAAACCTCCTTGGTCAAGCCACTGTCTGAATCCTGACTCCATTCCTTTACACTGGAGTTTTCAGACTGTACCCTGAGTAGCACTGACCTGGAGGTAAACATCCACCAAGATGCTTCATCCATGCCTCTTGACGAGGTAAGTCTTTCACTGTCCTTTCTAATCTCAAAGTGCAGGGAGATGCAGCCCATTTCCAGAGAGAGAAAACACTTTCAGACACAGACAAACCCTGTAGGTAACAAAACACTTGCCTCACCTTTCAGCTCAGTGTGCTGGAAAGGGCTGGGGATGGATGGCGGAGTACTTACCTAGCATGAACAGTCTTAGATTCCATCCCCAGCAGGGCATAAACGAGGCATGGTGGGGGGGGGGGGGACATACAAGATCCCTGCACTTGGGAAGTAGAGACAGGAAGAGCAGGAAAGAATTCATGGTCATCTTTAACCTCACAGTGAGCCTGAGGCCAACTTGATCAAGACCTTGTCTCAAAAAATAAATAAATATAAATAAAATTTGGAAGCTCCCTGTCTCCTGTTTTAACCCTATCATCCCTCCTCTGGATTCCCCTAGGTCTTTGCTTCTGCTCTGCCTTCCTTCCAGCCCCAGTCATGGGCCTAGAGATAGAAAGAGGGATGTAGGAAGGGACCTAGCTGGACATGAGCCAGACTGACATGCATACAAGCTTGATGTGCATCTAATTTAGTTCTCTCGCCAGGCTGGGGAGGTGCACTGAGTATCTCCATGTTATAACAAGGGACCTGAGCCCTGGAGAAAGTCAAGACATACATCCTGACAGGTCAAACTCCATGTCCTAAAGTTAAGTGCTCCTAACGCAAGAAGCCAAAACGGACCCAAACCTGAAATGTCTGAAAAAGACTTTTTTTTTTCTTTTGTGTGTATGCGTGTATGTCTGAGTATGTATATATATACCACATGCATGCAGGTGCCTTCAGAGGCCAGAAGAGGACATCAATTCCTGAAATTGCAGTTACAGGTTGTTGTCACTACCCCCATGTGGTTGCTGGGAACTAAAACCAGGTCTCTGTAAGAGCGGCAGGTGCACTTAGCCACTGAGCCATCTCTCCAGCTCCCCTCCCCCAGAACCTGAAGCTTTCTGAGCATCAACCTGAAGCCACAAGTAAAACATTCCAGACCATGGATCTTCACTTTATATGGCATTTCATTTAGGTGTCCAGCATAGCGGCTTGTGCCTACAATCCCAGCCCCTAGGACACTAAAGAAGATTGCAAATTGAAGGCTAGCCTAGGTTACATAGTGAGACCCTGCTTTCAAAAAAGAAAAAAAAAAAAGGAAAGGAAAAGAAAAGAAAAATAAAACATACTTGGGCCAGGAAGATTTTCAACAGACTGGTAAAAATTGTGTGCTACATTCTAAGGCTGGCTCTCATAATTAATACGCCTAATTTGCATTTGCCAATGACAAAAAGCAGAGTCAGACCTGTGTGCAAGCATGGGTCACGTTAACCTGTAACTAGGATGTCACCAAATCTCAGCGGGCTTCTCACTAGACTTAATGAATGAGCTCACCCATGGACCAAATCCACTTCTTAAATGGTTCTAGCGAATGAAGTCTCTTGCTCCAGTGCATACATACTTGTTATAAGCACCCATAAGCAAAACGAACTAAGTATTGATTAGTAGCTCTGAAACTGCATATTGATCCTTCCCATTTTGATGATTCAGGGCAGTATAGTGATATGAAATATGGTGTGCTCTTTATGGAGTTGCTGAGAAGCCACCTTGGAAGTCAGCTCTGTGTGTCTGGGCACTCACAAAGAAGATTAGGCTCCAAGCAGAATCTTAGTGCACCCCAAAAACATCCTTAGAACACCCTCACCCTCTTTCTCCTTCATGGAGTCAGAGTCGGACTTCCTGGCAGGAGAAAATGGAAGACAAGTGGGAGACCTGCTTTGGTGGTGCTTACCTGGTGCACCAGGTAACACAGAGCATTATTCCATTCCTTCTGCTTTCAAGTACCAGCAGCCTTGGCAAGAACAGTGACCTGGGACTGGGAGGAGAGTAGGAGTTGACCCAATTTGGGATTTTCAGATCATTTTCTCCAATGCTGATCATTCATAAAAGCACCCAAGGCTGAAGAGGTCTGTAAGCATCAACTATGGCTGTGCTGCCTCCTGGAGAGCGTTGGGGAAGTATGTGGCTATGTTTCAGATTCACCCAGCGATTGGGGAATATGATTGATGTTGTAGAATGTTGTTTTAACTAGACAAAGATGTGTTACATTTGTTTATACTGTATTTGTTTAATTATGAAAAGATGTGTTGCACTTGTTTCACCTTGCCTGCCTAAGGCATTGATTGGTCTAGTAAAAAGCTGAATGGCCAATAGCTAAGCAGGAGAGAGATAAATGGGGCTGGCATGCAGAGAAAATAAATAAGAGAAATTAGGCTGGAGAGAAGAAATGAGAGGAGGAGGAGAGAACAAGGGAGACACCCAGGGCCAGAAGCAATGAGAAGCAGTGAAAGTAAGATATACAGAAGCAAGAACATTAAAAAGCCCAAGTAGCCCATCTTGACTGTGCATAGTGATCCTTTGAGAATCACTTAGGCTGTGTACTTAGGGGCAGGTGTTACATCTGGGTGCTGTGTTCCATAGCTTAAAACAGAGAGGAAAGAAGGGGAGACAACAGTTGTTAATGAGAGTCAGGCAAAATTATGTGTGATTCAAGGAAGAAAAATGGGCACCCAACACCTCACTCGTGTGCCAACTGCATATCCGTAAGTCACAGACCCAGGCAATTGGATAGAACGGGCTGTTTCCCCAAAGGCTTCAGTCTCATGAGGAAGAAGCATAACTGTCTAAATGACTTGATATGACTGTTAATTCTATGAAGACCAAGGGTGATGAGACACAATAAAGCGGGGCACAGATGCTACCTGAGGTGGGCGGGACACATTGGGTCCCTTTGAGGAGAGGCTGCTGCATGGGGTCTTTCCCCAGAGTTGGGAAGCAACATCTTAGAAACTAAAGCAACGTGAGGCCAGGCTGGCTAATACTGAAGACATCTGGGTAATAGGAAGCTAGGACCATGAAGAGAGTGGCTCAGAAAGGTGGCCAAGCCTTTGGTTCCATGACCACTAGAATTTCAGAGCCTCGTGTGTCTGATGCCTCATCTCGCGCTCTATGATGACCGTGGTGCTATTCAGAAAGCAGCCAGTGACAGAGCAACTGCTTTAAATGGAAACCAATGAAAATGAAAAGGGGAAAAAAGGAAGAAAAAGAGGAAAAGGCCGGGGAAGAAGGAAGTGGAAGGGCCGGAGGGCAGCTCAGCAGGGTGACAATCATAACCAATGATCAGGGAGAAAAGTACAGTCCTAGCAGCTGGCAAGACTCAGATGTTGTCTATCAAGGTGCGATTTGAGAGATTCTTGATGAAGGGTCAGGTAACAGCCAGTGCACTGGAATTATCTTTGCAAATAATGTGGAGGAAAATGAGCTGCATCATTTTCAACTTGTACCCCAAAGGCTTCTCTTGCAGGGAAGGAGCCTCACGTCATCCCATGCCTCTTTCTTGATACAAATACGCACACACACACACACACACAGACACAGACACGGACACACACACACACACACACACACACACACACACACACACAGACACGGACACAGACACGTACACAGACACAGACACACTTGGAGGGATATACATGCTCCCTTGTCACGAACCCGTTCTCTAGCTTGACCTTTCCTCGTTTTCAAGAGATACAGGCGTCCTGAAAAGATCAAAAGGTGGGAAATAGCAAAGATCTCATCAGGAATCCCAGGAGCTCCAGGCTGGGAGAGGCATCCCAACCACCCTTCAATTACTGGAGAAGCTTTTCGGGGAGTTGGTGGTGTAGGCACAGACACCACCATCTTCCTAAAGTAGTGGTTAAGGATATGGGCTTTGAAGTCTTGGAGACAGACTATCAGGCTTGGAGTCTAGCCCAGCCTGACTGCTTGCTGGCTAGTCTCCTGGACCTCAGTTTCCTCCTTGGTACAGGACTCACAAGGGTACTGCATGGGTTGTACAGTGTAATGCGTGCAACTTACACAGCATAGCATGTATGTACCCAGCAGGTTTTTCTGAAAATACCCTGTAGGAAAGCAGTAGGAGATGTCCCATAGTAAACATGATCTAGAAAGCTGAGGTTTTTATCTCTGTGTGTGTGTGTGTGTGTGTGTGTGTGTGTGTGTGTGTGCTTGTTCCTGTGTGAATGGGGGTATGTGCGTGTCCTGGTACACTTGCCACAGTGCCTGTGGGGATGCCGGAGGACAGCCTCTGGTCTTGTGTGAGAGTGAGGCTCTTGTTTGCCCAGCACTGTCTGTTTACGCCGTGTTAGACGCCCATGAACTTCTGGGGAATCTCCTGTCTCAGCTTCCCAGCTCACTGTAGGACCATTGGGTTCCAGATGTGCAGCTCATCACTCAGCTTTCTGTGGCTTTTCAGGATCCAAACTGAGGTCCTCATTGTTAGGGGGCAATCGCTTTAACCCAAAGCTGAGGTTTTCAAGGATTTAGGGTGCATTAATTTAGCCACTGAAATGACCATACGGAAATAATCGTTACAGCTGAGGGTTGATTCATGTCCCGGACTCCTAGAATGTTTTTTTCCTTATTTAATCATCACAGCAAAGTCACTGCTATTAATTCTGAACCAAAGCTCATGGAAGTTAAAGTCCTTTGCCCCGTGTGTAGTTAGGAAGCACTCAAGGGTGGATTCCAGCTACCACAGCAGAAGAGCGAGCCTTTGTGTGAGTTCCGGCTGTGAGTTCCGGTAGCTTAGAGTCCACCGAGTAGAAAGAGAGTAAGGTGAGTCAGGTGTTTTTCACCCTCCTCCTGCCTCTGCGGTCCTGTGAGGCCAGGGCAAAGTATACCTGTGACAGCTCAAGAGTGAATGCCACCTTAAATCAGCCGCCCAGGCACCTCCCCAGCTCCTGCCGGGTCAGGCCATGCCAGTTGGCCCAAAGACAAGTTCCTGCCCTTTCTACGCACATAAGAAAGCAAACAGGCAGGAGAGTGGGGCGGCAAGATTTAGCAAAAACTACAAGAGACCAGTTAAATTTGGAAAATAGTTCTAAGTGCCAATTTTTAGAATTTATTTTTCAGAGCCTTTGTAGGCATCCTGGGGGTGGGGGTGGGGGGTCAACCAAAGCTTAAGAGAAAACCATTTAGTGCCAGTAGAGGAAGTGTCCTATAGATCTGGGGTACTAGGTGGAGGAAAAAGGAAGACATGACCCCTCCCAGGTATGGTTGAGGAGCAGCTGATGAGAACAGCCAGAGGCATCAGGAAGGGTCCAGACTGACCTGGGGGGAGGGAGGAGCAAGCAGACCAAGAGAAGAACCAGGAGTTAAGAGACCTAGAGGGCGAGTAGCCAAAATGGCTGAGTTATATAGCGACCAGAGTCTCGGGGAAGGGAGCCCAGCCCCTAGGTTGGAGAGGCTTAGGGTAGGGGTCGGGGTGGGAGGAGCCACAGGTATTGAGTGAAAGCTGGGAGAGCTAGCCAGCATCTGGTTTGATATATTAATAAGCATAGTGTTAGCCAAGTGTCCCGGGTTTCTGTGAGACCTGACACCAGGCAAACCTAATTGTCAAAGCCTCTGTCCAGGGGGAGCTGGGACAGTACCGCACAGGAGCGAGACGTGTGCAGTGAGGAGGCACACACGGATGGTGTCCCTTTCCCATCCGCGGAGAAGGTGCCCGGCTCAGTGTGAGCTCTTCATCTGAACAGAACCTTTTAGGCTAGGCCAAGTTTCCTCTCTGAGTTCCGCTGTTCCTAGTCTTTCCGAATGTACAATATTGGTTAAGAAGGACACCTAGAGGCCGTCCTGCCTTACTGCAGGCAGGAGTTCCTGGCTGCCCTGGACTGAATTCAGACTTTTCAATGCTGTAGGAACAGGTGCTATGGGCTACAGGTGGAAGAAAACAAGCAAATAAACAAAACAAAACAAACAAAAACCCCAGTTTCTACTTTCTAATTCCCAACACCTGTGATTGCTAGCTGTGTTCTTGGGGAAGTTGTTTCTGTGTTTAAAATCATCGCTTTTATAAGGTAGAAGCAACGGTAACAGAATTCTAAGGATTCAATAACGTTGAGGACCTTAGAACACAGCAATGGCCATTTCCTGGGACAAAGTAAGCCAGGTATTGTTATTGATTCTAATGGGACTCTGCAAGGAAGAGGGTTGATAACATTTAACAGTTTAAATTTAAGTAACAATAAGATAAAACTTAAATATTAACAATGTTTAATAGTCACTGAATGCCAAAGCAAAGATTGATGTAATGTAAGGCATTTTCTCAGGTGAAAAAACATCAAACAAGCCTAGCTGGCAAAATTTTTTTTAACACAGTCTTTTATGAAATCACAATTCATACATACACACACACACAAATTCTATGATTTAAAAAAAGATTTTAAATACAGGATTGATATGACTGATATGACTGGATTTTCCTTTGTCTTAGACACCAAAAGGCTTGGCTACGTCTGGGACTGTGCCAGCACTTAACAAAGAGGGCTGAATGTCTTCTGTGCCCATTTCAGATACAAGAGTGAGAGCCCAGGATAAGTGCTCAGACATACTGACAAAAAGAAGGTCTCATAATCAAGTACAGTCTGGAAATTACCCACACTGGAGAAGCCTAGTGCAAGTGGTCTTTTAACGGACGGCCACAGTGCTGCGAGAAACCCAGGGCCTCACACACGCCGGGCCAGCCCTGCTGCACTGAGAGGCATGCCGACTGGTTGTGTTTTTAACTCTTTTTGCCTATTCATATATATGGGGAAGGGTAGGCAGAGAGAGAGAGAGAGAGACAGACAGACAGACAGACAGACAGACAGACAGACAGACACAGAGAGAGACAGAGAGAGAGAGAGAGAGAGAGAGAGACAGAGAGAGAGACAGAGAGAGAGACAGAGAGAGAGAGAAGAGAAGAGAAGAGAAGAGAAGAGAAGAGAAGAGAAGAGAAGAGAAGAGAAGAGAAGAGAAAAGAGGAGACAGAGTCTCACATGGCCCAAGCTGGCCTCCAACTTAATATGTAGCAGAGAATGACCTTGAATTTGTGATCTTCCTGCTTCTATCTCCTACCTGAGTGCTGGGATTACAAGTGTGTACCACCAGGTTTGATTTACTTAATTTTCCTGGGAACAGAACCCAGGGCTTTGCACATGCTGGGCAGGCACTCCCCCTGACTGAGCTACAGCCCCCAACTACTTGTTGGCAAAGTGATTTGGGCTTCGGTGTTTTCGACCTTAGGCTGTAATTTTACTGTATGTGTGGTAAGAAATAAAAACAAAGAACACGCAGTTAAGTTTGAATTTGAGGCAAACAAAGATGAACCTATAGTGTGCATCCATGTCCCATGTGTGTCCTGTTTTGTTGGGCAATGCCATACTTTGCCCCATCACCCAGGCAACCTGACAATTTAGTAAATAGAGCTATGATTTCAAAACGGTCTGGATTCCCTGGGTTAGGACTCTGGTTTCTGTACTCTGCACAAATCAGTAAATGGCTTTACTAGAGTAACAGGAAAAGACATCGAAAACCTGCTCAGTATTTTAGGTTTCAAGGCAGGGGCACAGGCTGAGCCTCCACTGGCGTCACCAAAGCCCCTTTGTGGTCCTTGCATAGATGCTTAAGTGTAGGAAATGCTCTGAGTGTTCTGTGTTGCCTGCCCATCCTGCAAATGGATTTGTTAGGTTTTGATCCCCGTCTACAGGCAATATAAATTACTTCCTTGGCAGAACAACAACCGACCTCCAACAATCTACTTCCATCTAAAGCGCAATGCAAATGATTGTGGATGTGTGAACTGGGGGCTTTAAAAATACCTGGAATCATGTTGCCCACTTGGTGCGGAAACATCAGTCAGTTCCATCTCCTTGGAGCTCAGTAAATTGAATATGTTGTGAGCAGTTATTTCTTCTAATAATGCAGCTGTGTGCAGATGCAGACAGAGATGTCTCTAGGTTCGCCTCTGTGTTAGCCACCATTGGAGGGTTTGAGGCATTCATTTTTTTAATTACAGAGGAGTGAAACATTAGGACTCCTTCGACTCCTAATTGAGAGCCTTCAGACCGAGGGAAGTGTTCCAGGTCCCTCCCAAATAAATAAATAAATCCTTCCCAGAGAATTAACTGCCTCTTTACACAACTGCCAACCTTAGAATTACTGTAGGGTGTGTGTGTGTGTGTGTGTGTGTGTGTGTGTGTGTGTGTGTGTGCTTTTAGATTTCAGGTACCCTCCTGTGCATAATGGTGCATACCTGTCATCCTAGTATCAAAAGGCTGGGTACTACAATGCAAAGCTTTGTCCTAAAGGGGGTGGGAGGGTAGGAAGGGAGTTCAGTCAGTGAAATGCTTAGCATGCAGGCACAAGAAGACATGATTTAGATCCCTAGCAGCAGGGCATGGGGGCATGTGCTTTTGATCCCACTACTGGGGAGGCAGAGAAAACTGGATATCTAGGGCCTTGGTGGCCAGCCAGCCTAGCCTACCTGGTGAGTTTCAGGCCAGTGAGAGACCTTGTCTCAAAAAGAAGGTGGATAGCACCTGGGGAATGATAACTGAGGATGTCCTCTGACTTACACACACACACACAGGCACATGCACATGCATATATGCACACGCACACACATACACACACACACACACAGGCATACATGCACAAAGAAAAGAAACCAAGGGCCACGCTTTATTTATTTTTTTAAAAATAATTTATTTATTCTTATTTTATGGACATTGGTGCTATTTCTGCATGTATATCTGTGTGAGGGTGTCAGATCTCCTAAAACTGAACTCTGGTCCTCTGGAAGAGCAGCCAATGCTCTTAACTGCTGAGCTATCTCTCCAGCGCCCCATGTTTTATTTCAATATATGCTTCACTTAAACTCTGAAGCTGTATCATTGCCCATGTATTGATTCCCCAGAACCTACATTAAAATAAATAAAACAAACAAACAAACAAACAAACAAATAAATAAAAGCAGGGCATCATGGCATGCGCTTGTACTCCTAGAGCTGGGGATATATGGGGAACTTCATTGCACACACACATTGTTAGGAGTTCTGTAAACACAGATGAGTCAATGGAATAACGTGAGCAACAGAAACCTATTGCCTGGCTGTTTGAGGCCAATGCCTCCCGAAGGCTGTGAAGGAGAGCCAGTTCCACGCTTCTCCCTCTAGTAGCTGATGTCGTCAATAGAGGTCTTGTTTGGCCCTGTATCTGTGCAAGCCCCACCCTGGCCTGTGCCTTCATTTCCTCCGGGCATTTACTCTGCCCATCTCTGTGGCCAACCTCCCTTTTTATAAAGACCAATTGTGTGAGTCTAGGACTCACCCGAACAACCTCAAATTTTTAATCTCCAGATGAGGTCACATCCTGAGATTCTAGGGGTTAGGTGTTCAAAAGAACTTTTCTTCTTGGGGACATAATTTCAAGGAAGAAGAAGAAGAAGAAGAAGAAGAAGAAGAAGAAGAAGAAGAAGAAGAAGAAGAAGAAGAAGAGGAAGAGGCATCCAAATCCAAAGGTCAACTTTCTGAGCTTCTGAAATGAGATAAAACTGTGAACAGAGACAAACACATAGAAGGAAGATGGCCACATGAGGAGGGATGCAGACCACAGAGCCTGTATGCCAACACAGAGCCTGTATGCCAACAATCATGGGAAGTGACCAGAAACCAGGAGAGTGACACAAAGCAGGGACTTCCTTTGAGCTTCTAGAAAGTACCAGTCCTAACCAATCCCAGACTCCAGACTTCTAGTCTCCCAAACACTGAGACAATCAAGTTCTGTTCTATTTTGTTTTAATTTTTTAAAAAATTATAGACTAACAGGATCGGTTTTAAAACAACAACAGCATCAGCTACTTAGCAAACATTTTTGCAGGAAGGGTTTTGCAAGGTCAATTCTCATTCAAAATTCCCTGAATCATGATACTAAAAGGAGCTGAATCGTATCTGCATGTTGAGTTCTGGAAAAGGAGCAATTGTGTTGCTTTGTCTTGTGCCTGCCCTCTCCACTCTGATTTCAGATTTCCCAGCTCACAGGAGCTCTCTGAGGGACAGACACCAGCACAATTTAAAGGTTTGGGTTTGGTTTGTTTGTTTGTTTTATCTTTTCCTCCTCTCTCTCTCTCTCTCTCTCTCTCTCTCTCTCTCTCTCTCTTGAATATCAGCATGTTATGATGCTAAAAGTTTTCAAATATCTCTTTTTCTTTGAGACACAGGGTCTCACTATGTAATCCTGGCTAGCCTGGGACACACTATATAGACCAGGCTGGTCTCAAACTCACAGGTATTTGCCTGATTCTGCTTCCTGAGTGGTGGAATTAAAGGAGAGCACCACCATTCCTGGTTCAGATATCCTCATATATAGCCCACACTCCAACTCTAGAATCCTTGATGAACAGGAAAAAGTACTATATATAGGTTCTATGAGGTAACAGCTAAGCCAACAGGGTTGGAGCTTGGTGATGCCAGAGTATGTGCTACACTTTCAGAGGACCCAGCTTCCATTCCCAGCACCTGCCCTCTTTTGGCCTCTTTGGGCACTGCATACATATATTATATGTACATAGATGCCTGCAAAAACACTCACATAAAATAAAAGTAAATTATTACTGAATATCTACAATGTGTTGGTAGTCAGAATACCACAGTCTCCAACTCAGGGTCTACCCCACAAGAGTTTGCAGTCCAGTACTAGGACTAGGCCAGGTTGATAGGTTGTAGTAGGACAGGCCCACAGGGTCTAGGAAATTGGCTCAAACCAGTTGCTATGGCATGTACATAACATACTTCCTTATGAGCCAACCTATAGTCTGCCTGAGGGCCTCACAACAGGCACTGTCAGAGTTCCTGATCATGCCCAGGCAATGAGGGATGACCACGCAATGCCACCAGATTGGGACACAGCTTGGGTGCTGGGAGGAGGGTATATAAGGTCTTTCCCGTTTGCTGTTTGTCTTCAATTGACTCCCAGGGTCTGTGTCATTGACTCCGTGCCTTCTCACCCCCTCCCTCAAGGGAGTCGTTAGGATCCACCAATATCAAGTAAATATGAAACAGTACAAAACGATGTGCCCTGGACCTAATTCATATGATGGTTAACACTGATTGTCAACTTGACAGGATCTACAGTTACCTAGAGACAAATTTCTGGGATTGTCTATGAGGGGTTTCTTAATTGGATTAACTGAGGTGGGAAAATCTACTCTAAATGTGCATGGCATCATTCTGTGAGCTAAGACAGAATAAAAGGAGAGAGGAGGCTGAGCATCAGCATTCATCTCTCTCTGCTCCTGACTGAATGCAAAGGCCTACTGACTCACACTCCTGTTCCTGTGCCATCTGTGGTGGTTTGGATGAGAGTGGCCCACATGTGCTCATATATTTGAATGCTTGGTCTATAATGGTTGGAATTGTTTGGGAAGCATTAGGAGGTGTGGCCTTGTCAGAGGAGGTATCACTGGGGGTGGGCTACAAAGCTTCAAAAGCCATTCCCAATTATCTCTCTCTCTGCCTCCAGTTTTCTAATAAGATGTTAGTTCAGACACTGCTCCAGTGCCATGCCTACCTGTCTGCCCACTGCCTTGCTCCCTGTCATGATAGTTATGGACTCACTCTCTGAAACTGTAAGTAAGCCCCCAATTAAATGCTTTCTTTGATAAATTGTCTTGGGTGTGAGTATCTATCTATTCACAGCAATGGAAAAAATAAAACACCTTCCCTACCTGATGGACTGTGCCCTTGAATTGTAAGCCAAAACAAGCCTTGCCTTAAGATGCGTTTGTCATAGCAATGAGAAGAGTCTTTAAAGCAATAAGGAACTGGGTGTGGGTACCAACTAAGATACTGCTCAGGTTAGAGTCCAGGTAGACTTTCTGGAAGAAATAACTTCTGTGTATATTTTCATGCAAATTCAATATTGCTACATCTTCTCAAAGAAAGAATGTTGTATTTGAGTTGACATACTAGAGAGGTTGAAGCAGGAAGATCCCAAGTGAAAGATAAATGGCGTTGGTGGTGGCGCTGGTTACCGCGTGGAAAGGTCACGGTCATGACAGAACCCAGTGTTAGTTTTTAGAGCTTTATTAGGAGGGAAAAGTGGGGAGGAGAAAGAGGAGAACCAGGCCTGGAGAGAGAGAAAGATGGTGGGGTGGGGAGGGAGCAGAGCAGAACAGGGAACAGGGAGAGAGCATCTGGATCCAGCTTTTTAAGGCACATACATAGTCGCCAGTGCCCTCTGATGACATAAGACACAAGACCCTGAGCTGCGTATGTGCAGGAGTGAGGGCAGGATCCTAACACCAAGTTCTCAGCCTGCCTGGCTACCCAGTGAGTTCAAGGCACTCCCAGGTAAATTATTCAACGCTGTTGTAGGCCCAGTACAGGCGTGACATCCTTAGTTTGATCCCTGGATCCCACATGGAATGAGAACTGACTTCTTGAAAGCTGTTCGTTGACCTCCACACACATGCTAAAGTATGCACATACCCGTACAATATCTCTCTCTCTCTCTCTCTCTCTCTCTCTCTCTCTCTCTCTCTCTCATCTATCTATCTATCTATCTATCTATCTATCTATCTTTCACACACACACACACACACACACACACACACACACACACACACACACGCACACACACACACCACATGCACAGAATAATAAAAATTAAAATAAAAAAACTGTCTCAACATAAAAAAGTAAAAGCAGAGTTTGGGGTACAGCTCAGTGGTGGAGTGCTTATCTGGTGTATGTGAGAGCTGAGGTTCAAGCCTTTGTACTGAAATTAAACAACAAAAAGATCATTGCTTTTTTGGCCTCTTTCTTTGGCCAAGTATCAGGGAATACTGGTGGTACCTGTCCAAGAACAGTCAGCAGAGAGCAGTCTGTGGTATTAACATTGTAGGCTACTTGCCAATTACAGGGTTTCCTCCTCAGCCCAATGGCTACAGGCTGTCCTTCCTCCTCTAATGGGTCTTTTATCTTCTGCTATCAAGTGTATCACATTAAAATAATTATAACTTTCCTAAAATCCCAAGCAAAGAATGCCTTACAGGGGGAGGTTTGTACAAATTGCTTGTTTATCCTTCTTAATTTGGAGGGGAAGCTGAAGGAAGAGAGTTCTTGAAATGAGACGATAAGTGGAAGTTGGGAAATATAAAAAGATTCATGTGTATTCGAAGTCTGTTGGCGCTGTCCCTAAGATGGCACGCAAATAACTGAAAAGATGGTGGTTCCTGTCCTGGCAGGTCACATGCTATCCTGAGAGGTATAGTGACTTGGGAATCATTTTACTAGTAAACATAATGATGGTAAGAACTGCTAGTGACTTGGGAGTCATTTTACTAATAAACACAATGATGGTAAGAGCTGCAATAGGTAAGCCTGTGGTTAGGTTCCGCTTGCAGTACTGCATTTCATCCTCACAGCATGTGGTGAGGTAGGTACCATCCTGACTCCTGTTTTGCAGATACACAAGCAGATACTTATTGCGTTTCACACTGGAGGTCATCTTTCAACTGGGAACGGGGACGAAGATTTGTTGCTGTGAGAAGGAGACAGTGAATGTAAATACACAGTACCCAACAACGTTGTGATCTAGGCTTACTGGTTCTTTTCTTTGGGAACAATGCCATTGGGCCACTTTAGAAATGAGCCCAATCACTAATGAGCCCCCTTGGTAACTAATATCCTTTGGCTAAAGTCCCATTTGGAAGAGCTTCATGGAATTCACGTTGTTAATAAACTTAAATTTCTGGTTTCAGTTAATGCAAGCAACTTGATAACCACATGGTAAATGGTAGATTTAGATGCATAAATTAGATACATGAAGCCTATCAGAGTAGCTGTAAAGGTCCAGTGGACTCCTCCTCAGAAGCTGCTGGCTTGACATTGACAGTTGGTCTGGCATAGTCTCAACAGAGGAATAAGGTTTTTGCTGGATGTGTACCAGGAATCTCAAGGGATATGCACATCTTTAGCCCAGTGTCTCTGTTGGGGCAGTATCACAAGTTACCATGGAGTAGACTAGCAAGGTAATCAGACTCTGGAGGAGAAAGAAAATAGCTTTAAACTTGGAGGCCCCAGATTCTGATCAACAATATATTTTTAACAACGAGAACCATGGCTTCCAGCGAGCTCTCTGCCTTCTGTCATTCATTAGGAATGTACCCACTGATGGGGCAACTGTTATTCCCTATTTTCACATGATCTGTGACCAAGAGTATGTGTGTATATCAATTTCAAACATGAACCAACAAACATTCTCTGACACGGGCTATTCTTGAATGAAAAATAAAGCCAAATTTGTATGTGTCTCAATCTTATGGGGATGGGGGCAGGGATAAGATGGCTGATACAAAATCACTCAGAGAGAATTTCTGTATGGCTTCATGCAGTAAATGTCTCCAAGAGCATTACTTCTACTTACGTTTAACTTTAGTAGACAGGTAAGTGGTTGTTCTTTGGTACACAGTGCTATTCATCTCCAATCCATAGTTCCATAACTGTTCTGAAATAAACACTGCTTTCCTAAGTACAGATTCTAAAGTCCCTTGTGAGGCCCCAGGACTCGGTGGCTCTTGACCATATTCTCCTGGTATTCTTCACTACCACTCCTGGTGAAGAAAAAGTTCAGTGTATAAATCTAAGAGGGAACAGCATGTGGTGGGTTCTACTCTAAGACATGTGGTAAGGGCAGTCTTACACACACACACATACACACAGAGAAAGAGAGAGACAGAGACAGGGAGAGACAGAGAGAGAGAGAGTGAGAGTGAGAGAGAGAGAGAGAGAGAGAGAGAGAGAGAGAGAGAGAGAGAGAGTCCTAATCTCTCTGTGACTGGGTGCCTACTTGGGAAATTCTTGCTACCTCTCAGCATTTCCTCCAGAAGTTTTTTTCTTTGCTATGAAGGGTAGTCTTCTATATTGCAGAATATTTAGCCCCATCTCTAGCCTCAACCTCTGGATACCAACAATACTCCTTCTCCATTTTTAATAACCAGAAATGTACCTTATCACTGACAATGTCTTCTGAAGGGGCAACATCTCCCACACCCCCTTTCAAGGGGAGAACCACTAATCTAACGGGAAGCATTGCTAGTCAAACTAGAGATGACGTGACCTTCATGGTGACAGTCTGATCTCCTCTTGGCCTTTTCATTCATGGGGTGGGCACTGAGGTAAAGAACTCTTAACCTGGGCTCTTTTTAATGTCTCTTAGGTCACATGGGTATGGTCAGGAGACACTATTCAGCCTTCTGGAATCCAGTCCCGTGTTTATTCTTATTAGCTGTGTAAAGTGGTTAAATCTCTCTCTCTAGGTCCCAGCTTCTGGATCTGTAAAATGGCAATAAGCATAGCATTCACTGTTGGAGCTGCAGATTGTCCTGTATTCAATATTTGCATCCCCTTTTTTCTACACTAAAACCTCCCAATTTTGAATTGTAACACACCCAGGTTAGAATTGCCAGAATTAGAAATAAAAATCCAGGATGCCCAGTTAAATCTTATTTTAAATAAGTGCTAACTAATACTTTTTAAAAATTGAAAGTATATCTCGTTTTCTATAGATTATCTGGAAGTCAAGTTTATTCACTGACCCAGCTCAGTTAATACCCTTCCAACCACAGGCCCTATTTGCCTCTAAAGCAGGGCTCATGACAGAGTCTGGATGGCATAAAGCAAAGTGTCTGGGGAGTATGGATGTTTGCCCGATTAAGCAGTGACAGACTCAGGAGAACTTGGGTATTGCTCTCGGCCTGCCCTTCTTGCTGCTGGCATGTGAGGATGGTGCCCTGAGTTAGAGAGGCCATCGTCCCCACCTGAGTGAAGACCAGACTTATTGTCCTAACAGGAATGAAGATACCCATTCCAGAGGGAAACTTGCACCCTCACTGTGGCTAGCCGACTATTAAAACAAAGGACCCCAAGACATGGGAATTTCACAGCGAGAAAAGGGCAGCCAGAGGCGGGGTTCATCTCTCAGAAAGAGCTTTCACACAGCTCTGACATACTCTCAGACCACCTTCTGGGAGAAACTGGAGGTCAGGCAACGACTCCACCAGGACCTCATCTTGACAAGGCTGCTTGCTTCTGCATGCCTCTTGCCTTCTCTTTAAATCTAAATCTCACTGTGGGGACCCTGAGCACAGACCTGAAGGGTCACTAGACCTTCTTCCTCTTCCCATTGTGGCCACATTGAATACACCTTCTCCCTCTGCTTATCACTCTTATTGTTGGCTTAACTGTTCTATGTGGGACAGGTGGCAGGTAACTTTAAGAACTCTGGTAGCCGGGAGGAGGTGTCAGACCAATGGCCTCCCTCCTGAGCAGCCTCAGCTTGTCCTTGGGTGGAAACCTAAATGACAATGTCAGTCTTTTCTTTTTCTTCCTTTTTTTTTCCCCCCACCTGCTTGCTGCCTCACTTCAGCTTTATCTTGTGCCTGGGTGTTAAGTCCACATCTCCGGTCCCCAGAGGAGGCTGCCTTTTATAGATCACATCAAAGGACCAGCACCCTGTGGACTCCAGAGGGGCTCTGTGCAGGGGAGATGCCACAAGGAAATGAGAGAAAAAGCAAGAATTCTGGGAAGATATTCTGCAACTCCCCCCCTCCCTGGCTAGCTGAGCCACACAGCGGCCTTCATTTACTCCAAGCTAACCCCACTGACCTGTCCTGAAACAACAGCTCCATCTCTGGGACCCCATCTCCTCGGACACCCACTTCCAGCACCTCAGGTCTGGAGAGAAGTGGGAACCTCTCTATGCATCTGCTCTACCGCATGTTTTCTCCATCACAGCTCACCTCTGCCCTGGGTGGGGTGGGGAGTTCTGCTTTGTTGCTTACTCACACAATCTTTTTCTTTCTTTTCGTGAAAAGCTGTATTTATTTAGCAGTATGTGTGTTCACAAACATACGCATGAGACCGGACACAAACGTGAAGGTCGGAAATCAACCGGCGGGAGTCAGTTCTCTCCATCCACCATATGGGTCCAGGGGCTGAAACCCAGGTCATCAAGCACTGACTGAGTTAACCTGCTGAGCCATCTCACTAGCTCTGCACACACAGCTGCTAATAAATAAGCTTCTTCAAAGGCATTTGGGGATGGTGATGAATGACATGGTGACCTCAGGTGCCAGTGTGCTAGTGGTCGTAAGGGGTGAGGTAGAGCCCATGAGCACTGCTTGGGCCTGACATGCCCTCTCCATCTGCTCCATCTTCTGCCTCTCCTTCCTCCATCTCCCGGTCTCTCTTTCTCTGCTTTCAAGGTACAGATTCTGCAGAATAAACTGGCATTTTACTTTGCTCTTTTTGTTATTGATCCCGCCACATGTCCTCTATGGGTCAGAACCTTGTAAGGGGAAAGGTAAAAGCCCAAACAGTAATTGCAACAGATTAAAAATCTTTTTTTTTGTTTTGTTTTAATTATTTCAGTTGTGATTGAATACAGGTTTTACCTCGGAAAGCAGCTTGATTGGTAATGGCTGGTTGGTATGAGGCTCTGCAGGGGATGTGCCTCGGTTAGAGATCTGGGATCGATTAGAGATGTCTGCCATCCACATGACAAAGGAGAGTGGTGTTTGTTATCCAGGATCTGTAACATAAGCCCCACTAGTAGTTGTCATTTGCTGCTGGGTCATGCCCTGAGATGGCCTTGGCAGGCCGTTTGGATACCTTGGTAGCGACTGAGTCGTTTTGCTGTTTACTTATCTTGCCTAATGTGCAAAAATTGATTTTGCACTATTGGAAGTTGTATTTTAATTTAAATCACTAAATAAGTGAACAGATTAAATGCCTGTCTCCAAGCTCTTACAAGAAGTGTAAGCTCTAACATTAATTCTGTTGCCAAGAAAGATGGAAAAATCTATCTGGATAAATTCAAGAGCTAGATCTACACCCAGTCAAAGTATGCTCCTGATTTCCTTATTTTTATTTTTTTTCCCATGAAGCTTTGGGCTGCCATATCTCTTCATCTTAGGAACACACACTTTGAAAGACATCAGAAGGCCATGATTACTGAAACCATACATGCCACAATACAGGGAAAAGCCTCAAGAACTGTTTAGTAGCAACAGTAATGGAATCATTTGCCTGCCCACCTTGAAAGCATCAACCACACCCAATGCCCCTCACAGATACCCTCTTTTTAAAAAAAAAATAAAAATAATTTATTTATTTTTATTTTATGTGCATCGGTGTTTTGCCTACATGTATGTCTATGTGAGGGTGTCATATCTTGGAGTTACAGACAGTTGTTAGCTGCCATGTGGGTGCTGAGAATTGAACCTGGGTCCTCTGGAAGAGCAGTAGGTGCTCTTAACTGCTGAGCCATCTCTCCAGCCCCCCACAGATACCCTTCTTGTTGCTGGTGGGCCACTATTATAGAGACACCACCTGACTCTCTGTAATCCTCAGATTGCATTTTAGTGGACCACATTTGGACAGAGATCATTTATTTTTCAATTTTAGAAACCTCCATCATACCTATAAGTATTTTTTTTCTCAAATGATACTAGTTTGTATTACATGGAACTACTTGGTTAAGCAAAGACCAGGAATGTTGGCAACCCAATGCAGTAATCAATAGTTAAATCAACCACCAAGAGATTTAATAAATAAAATATTAGAAATAAAACCAATGGGGTGAAATTTCATTGGAAGCACTTAGTGTGTGATACTTTCATTCATTTAAAAATAGAACCCAGGAGGTATGTGAAGTACTTAAGGAATGACATTTGTCACAGGGTCAGACTGACCTCAAATAACAGTGGTGGTGGCATAAGTGTGTACATGTCTAGTCGTAAGCTACTTAGGAGTTTTGTGGTTGTTGGGGCTTTCTGGATGGGCCAAATGTCCAAATTCTGAGGAGGGGGTGTTCAGATAGGAAATTCTGAAGACAGCTGAAGCTCTCCTGCCTGAAAACTCTGAGTTAATGCTGCTCGTCGGCTAGGCCTTCAGAACCAGGGCAAAACTGACTCTTCCTTTCTGCTTGGCCGTAGCATTTTCTCTCTCCAGTCCGTAGTTTTATCTAGACTGGTAAGGAAGTGCACACAAGGTGAATTGTGACTTTTGCAGGACAAAAACCAGCTACAGTATGGTTGGCTATTTTGGACTTCGATTTGTTATTTTTGGTTCAGGTTGTTCCAAAGACGCCACACAACCTCCAATGGCCTTGCCGTGTAAGCTGACACGCTGGTGGCTGCGTTCGATGGCAAGGCAATGATACCCATGTCCTGACTGAGTGGGAGGTGGACTTCCTCTGTGTACACACTGCTCGGTAGAAACTGATGAGAAGGCCAGCTCCAGACTTCAGTGCAGAAGACGACACATGAGTAGTGGTTTTCTCGGTGTTTCTAGTGACTGCAAATTCGTCCCATGATTTTATCATACATATCTCATACTTCTTCCCGGACACTTAGGCAACTCATCTTTCTTTGCACCCACATATATGATTATGTTTTGCATGTACTGAACCTTGAAAACATAGAATGAATGGATCTGGTCCTTGTCTGTATAAAACTTCCTGGTCCTTGGAAAATTGGCAGATCTTTCGGCATAAAGACCATAACAACCATGTATATTTTTTTACTAATAGTTACCACTTATCTATTTGAATTTCACCTCTCCTTTTTACTCAATGGAAGTGGGGGAGCATATTTAAAACAAAACGACAACAACAAAAGAAAAAAACTACCATTCAAAAAACCACTGGCAATACTCTCTCCAGTAGCCTTCCCAGCCTGTGGTTAGGCTATAAGAAGGAAACAATTAGGAGTCACAACAAATTCTTAGTTAATGTTGCACATAAAAAAAAATGAATGCACACAAAAATCCCCAGCAGCTGGCAGATGTCACAACATTGGGAGAAGAAAGCAGAATCATGAAACAGAACTAGCACCAGATGAAATAGAGTTAATGAGAGCATTCCTTACACCTACCACGCAGTACATGAAGTCGTGCTCTATTAGAAGAAGCACAGTTGATGGGCCACAAAGGAAACGCTGATGCAGGGAAAGAACAGATGAGGCTTCCTAAGAAGCTGATAGTGAAGCTGGGAAAGCAGGACAAGACAATGTGGTCCTGTCCAAAAGCAAGGAGGTCAGGGCAGACAATGTTACAGGACACAGAAAGAAGTTAGAACCCCTAACCCTGAAGCAGTGCAGGCTGGTGAGCAAACGTGCATTTGAATAGTGCTTCATCTTCTTAGCACTTACACAGACATTCTCCAGCAGTGGCATCAAAGTTTGTGACCCTTTTTGACTCCCCAGATGGGAAAGTACAATGGAAGAGTTGGAGTCATCCAGGAGAACATAGTTTATTGGGGGTGTTGTTTGTTTGTTAGGGGAGCTGTTTTGTTTTGTGATGATCTGAGTGAGAATAGCCCCCATATGCTCATATGTTTAAATATTTGATCCCCAGGGGGTGGAACTGATCAGGAAGGATTAGGAGGTGCGGCCTTTTTAGAGGAGGTGTGTCACTGGTGGCAGACTCGAGGTTTCAAAAGACTGGTGTGATTCCCGGTGTGCTCTTTCTGCCTCTTGCTTTCAGATCCAAATGTGAATTCTCAGCTCTTCCTGCCACCATGCAATTGCTCTGCATTCACAGACTCTGACCCTCTGAAACCAGAAGCCCATTGAAATGCTTTCTTTTTTAAGTTTCCTTGGTCATGGTGTTTTGGGTTTTTTTGAAATGGGGTCTTGCTAAGTTACTGAAACAATCCTCTTTCTTCAGCCTCCCAAATGAAATGAGACAACTACAGTGTGCCATCAGCCCCTGCTGAGAACATAGTTTATGAGACACTGCCCCATTTTGCTTTTCTTTATTTTTAAAATGTATTTAATGTGCATTAGTATTTTGCCTGCGTGTATATCTGTGCACCACATACATGCCTGGTACCCACAGAGGCCAGAAAAGAGCATCAGACTCCCTGGAACTGGAGTTACAGATAATTGTGAGTTACCATATTGGTGCTAGGAATCACCTGGGTCCTCTGGAAGAACAACCAGTGATCTTAACCACTGAGCAATCTCTCCAGGCCAATGAGACAGACTTTAGATAGACTTTCAGTGTTAACTAAGTGGTTTTTCTGCTACTTACTCTGCCTCTGCTTGTATTACCTGACAAAAACTAAGCAGACATCTGAATGAATGGTCCACCAACCTAGCATCCACTAAACAGATGTCTGAATGGCCCACCATCCTGGCATCCACAAGTAGGTGGAAAACAGAAGGAATAAGATGGAAATGGCAGCTCCAGGCAATCTCAAGAAAACGTGATTTTTATCATTGAACTGGACCTTTCATCAAAGTACTACAAACTTATTAGAATACTTAGACACCACAGCCAAGTGTCAACTTGAATTGGGAGGAAATCATTGGGCATTATTAATTTTGTTTGGTTTTGAGATGAGGTCTCACTATGTAGCCCTGACTGGTCTGAAACTCACAGAGATCAACCTGCATCTGCCTCCCAAGTGCTGGGATTAAAATATCACTATTATTTTACTTGGGTATTACTTTGTCATTTCATTAGCTAGCATTGATGTCTTCAGCCACTTAATATGGTGATATTTTATTTGTACTGAAATGTGATTTTATTTGCATGTTAATAAATAAAGTTGCCTGGGGTCAGAGCTAATAGCAAGCCATAGCAGAAGCTGGGCGGTGGTGGTGCATGCCTTTAATCCCAGCTCTTGGGAGGCAGAGCTAGGCAGATCTCTGTGTGTTCAAGGATACAGCCCAGCATGGAGACACATGCCTTTAATCTCAATACCAACAATAGAAGACCTGGAGGTCCGTACAGACAGGCGATGACGAGGAGGTCATGTGGTTGGGTTTACAACCAATGAGAAGGCAGAATAGAAAGTCTATAAAGAAGACAAACAGACTGGAAGTAGCTCTCTGGCTGAGGAGGACAGCAGCGGCAGTGAAGGGTAAGATTTTTAGCTCTTGCTCTGACCTCTTGGGCTTTCATCTTTGCATTGGCTCTGTGTTTCTTATTTAACAAGACGGTTACATCTACAACTCAATATGCCATGAAGCCTTTTCTTCTACAAACAATCAATAACGTGACTGTAAGCTTAGCACACGTGCAGAAAGCATGATGCCCAACACACTCACAAAGCAACATTAGGACACCAGGTTTTTACAACCAGAAAGGCTTGATTCTATATGGTCAGCAGACAAGGAGGTCGGCTCTTCAAGCTCACCTCTGCACCCTAGTCTGTTGACATCAGGGAAATTAACACAAGGAGAGAGAGAGAGAGAGAGAGAGAGAGAGAGAGAGAGAGAGAGAGAGAGAGAGAGAGAGAGAGAGAGATGCTCCTGCTGATTGAATAGCACAAGGGGAGTCTGGTGCTCTTTTGTGTAGGTAGGGGCATGACTCTTTGAAGGTCACAGGCTTCTTGAAGAACTTGGATATTGTAGCTTCTAACATTATCAGCTGAATGAGCAGGCTTCTTTTGTGCATGTCCATTTTTGGACAGCCAGTTCTGACTTGCTTGAATACCTTAGAGGCTTTTCCTGAAAGATATCCTAAAACCCTTTGTTATATAATAGCCTAATTTAACTGTTGTCTTTTTTTTTTTCCAATCTGCAACCTCTCACTCTCCTAACAATAGTGGCCCCATAATTCTCAAAGTACTATCCTTTTCCCAATTGGAGGGACATTTGTGAGTAGATAGTCAGATACCATTCACTGAAATTTGAATTAGAAACTGTACTTTTTTAACATGTTCCTCGGCTTCTGTGTATGAGAGACAGTGTCTGGTGTGGCCCATGCTGGCATTGAACTCACAGTGTGACCAGGGATGACCTTGAACTTTGGATCCTCCTGCTTCCATTTCCTGAGTGCTAGGGTTACTGGGTGCTGAGATTACATTCAGGGCTTCCTGCATGCCAGGCAAGCATTCTACATTCTCAGCCCAAGGGCACTGGAAAACACAGGTCACTCTGAGTCCCTCTAAGCCCTTTGTAATGGCTTCCAGCTGCGTTTAGAATAAATGTCCTACAAGGTTTTACACCATCTGCTTTCTACCCGGCCTCTTATCACCCTCACCCTCCTTCATGACTTGCCCCCAACCCCCCACTCACACACCTGGGAAAGAGTGGTAAGATGGGGGAAAGAGAGACGTGCATAGTTATCATAGGAAACTACCAATTATTCCAGCAATCCACTGACCCTCCATAAATGGAAAGGTAGGACCACTCATTCATTAATTCACTTATTCGACTGTTTTGAGTATCTGTCCTAGGGATAACAAGGTGAATAAGGCAATGTATCTTGCAGTTTGAGAGAGTGTGACAGAATCCACCTGGGATAAAAAGGCAAATCTCAAAAAGACATTGCTAAAATTATTTGACAGAAGGCAGAACTATCAGCTTAGTGACTCGCTGAAGGGGCAGAAGGGCATGTATTTAAAAACTGGGTTGTCCAATGGCTGAAGTTTAAGCTTCATACATGAGTCTACAGAATGGTCAGATAAATTTGTAAAAACCCATTTCTGAACACGTGCTTTCCCTCAAAATCATAGAACTCGCATGGTCAACTATGAAAGGCGTTTTTTCTTTGGTAACAGTCGATCCAGTTTTGAAAGTGAGACCCTGACAAGTTTGGAAGTACAGGACTGAAGTGAAGTGCTCGGGAGGTTGGGGTAGGAGGATCTCTGCAAGTCTGAAGCCAGCATAGTGTGTAGCCATTTCCAGGGCAGCTGGGGCTACGTCCTGAGACTCTACCTCAGAAAAGAAAAGGAGAAAAGACAAAGGAAGGAGAGAGGAAGATAAAATCCTTGGACTTCCAGATGACACCACAGGAGGATTGGGGCTGTCATGATTAATTGTGTCATCAAAAGTTGGGTCATCCCCAACAAAGACAGCCATGGTCTCTGCACAGTGAGAATGGACCGCATGGTGGGAAGGACTGGAAACAATATTAACAGAAAAAAAAAACTCAAACAGCCTTTAAAAGGGAGCCTGGAGGAATCCTAGCACACACTGAGGGAGATCATCTAATAACTTGTTATTTCCAACTTTCTCCTGTCCACACTCTTCATTTTCTGTTTTTCAATAATGAATATGCGTGGCTATACTTAAAACAAAGTTATTTTAAAGACAGAGAGCAAACAGGCTTGTTTCTAGTGACCATATTTTTCAGTCACATCTTTGGAAAAGGACCAAAGGGGAGTTCTGCTGTACTTAGTAAAGTTGGATAAAATTCTTGAGATACCACATACAGTTCCTGGTTGCTCTTCGAAGGTCTCTGGTTACTCTGGCCTTTTCTCCAATGTCTCTGTTGCTTCTTGAGTAACAACCTGTGCGATCTAAATTCTCCTTGCATTTCAATTAACTGAAGTGCTCATACCTTGTATAGGTATACACATAGCCTGCTTTTTTTAACCTTCATATTTTATTTAAAACATCACTGACATATTGATATATAATTTGCACTGAGCAAAATACCCATGTCTTAAGAACATTCACAGATCAGTTTTTGCAAATGCATTCACATATGTAACCAACACCCCAGTTGAGATACAGCAGTCACCCCAGAACACTCCTGCTGCCCACTTTTCAGTCAATCCCACCCTCTGAAAACACTTATGCTTGGCTCAATCTTTATGGGTGACCTAGGACATGACCCTCATAAAACAGAATCTTTCTACATGTGTTCTTCCTATCTGGCTTTTTCCATTCAACTTGATGCTCTTGGAATATGGAGGTGTTGCTGTGAACATTGGACATATAATTGCTATTGCAGCTTGAGAGACCAGTTCCCAGAACTACTCCAGGGTAATGAAAAGAAATGCCAGCAGAGTAGTGGGACATAGGAACAATTCTTATCTATCTGAGGGAATAAGGTTCACACATGTGCTGAGGGTCATTTGCTTCGTTTCTCTCCAGCTCTATTCCACCAGCTCTTTGATCTATACAGCTTATATATACATTCAACGGAAAGCTTTAGGCCATTAAAAAAAAGGTTACTTTTGAGGGTCACATTGTATTCCTTGAGTAAATGATAAGAAGCAGAGCCATTCTGAAAACATGCATGAAGCAAATCTGCTAGCCTTCCGATTAGTGGCACAGCTGTGACTGTGAAGGAGGATTTGGTTGTATTGCTATCTCCTAAGGAAATAACCTATAAAGGGTTACAAGGAAAAAAGGATAAACTATTAAGAAGTCTAAGGAAGAAATGCAAAAATTATGCACTACTCTATATTTTTTAAGGGTAACTAACAATGGGCTAACATTTCATGATTAACAGACATAGTGTCAGTTTTTCCAAGGCTAGGATTGTTTATGTTGAAAGACAGAGTACTATTCTGATGGGAAAATGCAGAATGCTGTTGGTCTGGCTGGCAGTGAGTAACCATGGCAATAGTCCGCTATCAGCCAGGCTCTCTGGTCTGTAGGCTGTAAAGCAAAGGTAGGGCCATGATGCTCTGCACTTCCCAACAAGCAGTGACATTGAAAGTGTCCCAGACCTAAAAATATATTCCCCTATCCTGCATGCAACACCAGATCATAAGGCAACTTGTAACACTTTATTCAAGGCAATGAAGTTAGATTATCCTCTGCAGCCCTGGCTAATTGTAAAAACTTTTCCTGTGGTTCAGTGCATGTAAACCTGTTTCTCTCTGACTTGGTTAATTAATTAATTGCTATTCTGTCACTCTTGTAAATTTCAGGACCTAAACAATAGTTAGTTGGCTGAACCCTCAGTCTTGTATATAAAACTGAGATTAGGAGTTCATGCATAGAGTTAATTGCTGAGGGATTTTACAGGGAGTTATCTTATGTTATCAGCCAGACTTTTTAGCAAGCAAGAAACTGGCACCAAAGTTGCTTTATGCCTGACCTTGGTTCAACAATCAGACACCTGGGAACTCTGTCCTTGTGCATTATCCATGAAAGTTTAACTTACAAGGCAGTCAGTCTAGTGTGAATTTGCTCTGAGGTTTTAAATCAGCTAATTGTATGTAGCTTGTCTTGTCAGCCTGAGATGGTGATATAAAACTGGCTTTTAGTTTCTCACAGTTTTCATGGAACAAAGTCCTGGCTACAAAAGTATACTTTGTTCACCAAAATTGCACAATATAAGAAGAAATAATCTTTCTTGTCACGAGCTGTTTCAGGTCATGATGCAGATACGGCAGATAGCAACTTTCAGGTGTCAATCCACCAGATGAATAATTCTCTGATGGAGGAGAACTCCATTCAAGCAAGACTCACAGGACCACTGACTCTGAAAACTGTTGCTTCCATCTGTGATTTCACATGTGCAGAAACAGCTGTGGAATCTCCTTATTACTGTGCATTTTCATGTGATATGTACATGTAATCTCGTGATTACATCTCAATATTATGGGCACATCTATCTATGGATGGTCAGGAAGATGACTTCTCATTAAGCTGTATAATTTTGATATATAGAATATATACTAGAATATGCTTCTTAACTAGATCTGTTATTCCACAAGGACTGTAAGACAGTTAGGCCCTGTTTTTTATCACTAGTTCCAACTAGCCTAAAGAAAACAACAATTTCTTCTCAGTTCTAAGACAAGCCACATACAATTAACTGATTCAAAACTTTAGAGCAAATTCAAATTAAACTAAGTGCCTCTGCAAATGCCTCATACAATTAACCTCCACAAAAAAATACAAAAGGACAAGTTCCCAAATGTCTAATTGTAGAACCAAGGTTATTAGCACAAAGCAACCTAAAATACTATGTCAATGTTTCACTTGCTAAAAGTCTGGCTGATAACACAGACCAGCAGCCACTGCCCAGGAAAGTTCCAAGCACCATGTCCCCGCCTATGCGTTGCCATGGTAAATGGTTCTGTTTCTTATCATTTACTCAAGGAATGTGCTGTGATCTTCAGAGGTAGCTTTTGTAATTTTTTAATTATTGCAAAAAGCCTCCTGTTGAATGTGTATATAGCTGTATAGAACAAAGGAGAACTAGAAAGAATTAGAACTTAGAAGGAGTTAGAGCTTAGGAAGAATTAGAGCTATAGAGAGAATTAGAGCTGTAACAGAAGAATGAAAGAGCATGACCTGAACAGTTCATGTGTGAATTTGTTATAGATAAGAAACTTTTCTAAGTCTTGCTCCTGAAAAGCATTCTCTTAACAACCCTGGAAGCAAATATTACACTTTCTGTCAATCCACAGACATAATTGTGCCCAATAAGTGGAAAACACACTACCAATGTGGGAAGAATCCCATAGCTGTTTGAGAAAGAATTGTGGTAGCACACAAGAAAATTACAGACAAAAGCAGACAGCATTCATAGTAGCCTGTGGCCTTATAAGCCTTGCTTGATAAGGTTCCTCCATCAGAGAGTGGGTTGACCTTATGATTATCAGTTGTCATCTGCTGCATATTCTTATGGCCTCTGGCAGTCCCACCTTTTCCATTTAATAAATGCAGTGTGTGAATTTCACTCTAGGAAATGCATAATGTGGATAATTTAAAGTCTGAAGATGACTGGAAAAATGATAAGTAATATTTAATGATTCTGAAATTAATAAGAAGACTCTATAAAGAGTTACATTGAACAAAAATTTTGTAATCAATGGGTGAAGTAATTATCTCTATAGCAGAGGATGTCTGTAGCTAGAATGTCTAATCTGAGAATGAAGAGTAACATGAATATCAGTTGTCATCTGTTGCATATGGTCTCTGGCAGTTTGCATTACTGAGCTTTTTTTAATATTCCTAGAGTAGGATTTCTTTATCCATGTTTCTATTGGTGGAATTCAAAATACAAAACAAAGCAGGGTCTCATGAATCCCAGGCTGGTCTCAAACTCCATATGTAGACAAGGAAGACTTTGAACTTGGGATCCTCCTGTTTCTGTCTTCCAAGCACTGAGATTACAGGCCTGTGTGATCATAACCAGTTCCTGTGGTTCTGAGGATTGATCCTAAGACTTTGGCAGGCTAGGCAAACATTCTACCAACAAAGCCACACCTGTAGCCCTTTTTGCTGGAGTCTTTCTGGAATAAGCACTCTGACACCAGTGAGTGCCCCGGCCAGCGGGGTCTTCAACAGGGACCTGAAGGGAGGGCCGGCGAATGAGAGGGACAAGAGATACAAAGAATGAGATCAAGACAGGATGTCTGATCAAGTTCCAAAATTTTATTTTCCTCTTAAGGCATATATAGGTGGGGGCAAAAGGGGGTGCAAGCAGGGAGGGGACTTTAATCATGGGTTGTTCAGCCAACAGGGAATGTTGCTATGGGGATTATCTATTCTTGCCTAACTGCAGCGCGGTCACCTGATTTCTGAGAAGAGGTTCTGGTATTTCTGAGAAGAGGTTCTGGTGCTATAGAGACTTAAGCAAGGCCTAGATCTAGAAAAAGAGGAGAGAAGCCCAAATATGGCAGCATGTGTGTCAAGGGTCACTTCGGCTTATGGCTCCCGTCAAGTGAGAGTGGAAGAGAAGAGATGTCACTGGTGGACCACAGCCAGGACAGCTCGTGAAAAGCTTTGATGCCAGGTCCAATCTGTATTCTCATTTTATACTCTAAAACCACAAGGGCAGGCAAATAAGTGAGATCTCACAAGAGGGTATATGGCAGTCAGCAGGTTGTTAAGGGCAATGACCTATTGTCTCAGAAATCCTCAAGGTCATTCTGTTTCAGGTAGCAAGTGAGGTCATGCTTGGCAAATGGAGAGTACAAGTAGTGTTTTGTGTAAATCACTAAATAAATTAACATAATTATCTAATAGTTGGTATTTTCTACCTTCCTCTACTTTACCGTATTGTAGACTTAATACTATGTGTGGTTGGTTGTTTTACTCTTTTTACTCTTTGGCTCTTTGGGGTCCTGCCACCCAGCTCCCAAATTAATCACACAGAGTCCTATTCTTTCTTATAAATGCCCAGCCTTAGCTTGGCTTGTTTCTAGCCATGTTTTCCTAACTTAAATTATCTTGTTTATCTTTTTCCTCTGAGCTTTTATTTTTCTCTATTCCTGTATACTTTTCTTAATTCTTACTCTATGGCTTGCTGTGTAGCTGGGTGGCTGGCCCCTGATGTCCTCCTCCTTCTCTCATTCCTCAATTTCATTCCTTCCTTCCCAGATTTCCCCTCCTCTTTATTCTCTCTGCCTGACAGCCCTGCCTATTCTTTCTCTTGTCTGGCTATTGGCTGTTCAACTCCTTATCAAACCAATCAGGCGTTTTTAGACAGGCAAAATAACACAGCTTCACAGAGTTAAACAAATGCAAACATCAAAGAATGCAAAACATCTTTGCATCATTAAACAAATATTGCATAGCATAAACAAATGTAACACATCTTAAAATAATATTCTACAACAACTATGAATTGTTTTAATTTTTAAAAAAGTGCTTTTTCCCATCAAACCATTTCCCTAACTCATTATTCTTAATGAGTTTTTATTTTGTGAAATGATCCAGAAAAAGAAGTTCACATGATAAACACAGGTAGAGAGAATGTTGTACAGCAAACATTAGTGAATAGCAAATCTTCATATCTGGTAACCTGCTTGTTTCCTTTTTTCTTTTCTTTTCTTTTTTTTTAAGATAAGGCCTCACTATATGTGGTGGTTTGAAAGAATTGGCCTCCAAAGGGCGTGGCACTATTAGGAGGTGTGGCTTTGTTGGAGTAGGTATTTCCTTGTTGGAGGAAGTGTGTCACTGTGGAGGTGGGCTTTGAGGTCTCTTATGCTCAAGCTATGCCCAGGGCGGCATAGTCTCTTTCCGCTGCCTGTGGATCAAGATGCAGAACTCTCAGCTCCTTCTCAAGTACCATGTCTACCCACATGCTGCCATGCTTCTCATCATGATGATAATGGACTAAACCTCTGAAACTGTACACCAGCCCCAATTAAATGTTTTCCTTTATAAGAGTTGCTGTGGTCATGGTGTCTCTTTACAGCATTAGAAACCCTAACTAAGACACTATGAGACTGTAACTAATCTGGAACTCACATAGACCAGGCTGGCCTCAAACTCACAGAGAACCATTTGCCTTTGCCTGCTGAGTGCTGGGATTACTGAGTACTGCCACCATGCCATCTGCTTCAAATGCTTTTTATTCTGCACATACATACATACATACATACATAACACACACACACACACACACACACACACACACACACACACACACACGTTATTTCAGACACGGTCTCTCTGTGTAGCCTTGACTGTCATGGAACTCATACGTAGATCAGGCAGGTTGGCCTCAAACTCACAGTCAACTGCTCAGCTGGCTCTAATAGTTTTAATTTAAAAAAGGCAGGCATGGTGGCACACACCTTTAATACCAGCACTCAAGAAGCAGAGGCAGGTGGATCTGTAGTGCGAATCCTAATTGGTCTTAATAATAAATAAATAAAAAAACCCAGAGCCAGATATCAGGGTAAATGCTGAAAGATCAGAGAGAGACAAAGGAGCAAGCCGCAGCCACCTCTTACCTCGCCAACTCCGCAGGCTGAAAGAGCTGAGCTCCTGTCTCCACTCCACCTTATCACTTCCTCTCTCAGCCCAGCCATATCACTTCCTGTTTCCTCCTCTCAAGTGCTTAAGGGTGTGTGCCACAACTGCCTGGCCTCTATGGTTAACTAGTGGCTAGCTCCACACTCTGATTTCCAGGAAAGCTTTATTTGTTAGCACACAAGCAAAATATCACCACACGGATCTCTGTGAGTTTGAGGCCAGCCTGTTCTACAGAGTGAATTCTAGGACAGCCAAGGCTGTTACATAGAGAGACCCTGTCTCAAAAAACCACACACATACAAAAAAAGTATAACACAAAATTTGCCATCATATAATGTTTAAATTACAGTTCAGTAGTGTGAATGTAGTACTGTCTACTTCTATGGATTGACAACTCCAGGCACTTCAAACACTTCAAAGACCTACAGAATATGGCATTTAAAATGCTTTAAAAACTTAGACTTTCTGGACAGTAAGACACATCTACTCCTGGCAGCACCGATTTACTTCAAAAAGAAAGATGGGTGTCGAAGACACTCCATATGAAATTTATCTTCTTGGCAAAAATAGCCATTTGGGCAAGAAACTGTTCTTGCCTGGACTGCTTGACAAAATGTTGTATCAACTGGACATGCAGGACCCATAGGAAGGTGACCACTCAACTTTGCAAGGCAAAATGGTCCTTCAGGTTCCTGCTTCACAGAGGAAACTGCCAGACATTCTACAGGACACAGAGATAAGTGACTGAGAGACTCTAGGCCTGTGGGCTAAAGATGGATGTCCCAACATTGCAGAGAAACTTTGGCTGACTATCTAGGCAGGTAGCTGTCTCTGACATTCTGGATTTTGGGAATTACTTACAATGCTCTTCCTGTTTACTTAAGCAATATTGTATCCTTCTGGAGTCTTTAATGTAGTTGAAGACTAGATAGTTATAATTATAATTTTCCTTGGTTATGATATAAGATAAATTATGTATAAAACTTTAGACTCACAAATACAGGATAGATGATAAAATATTTTCTTTAATTTTACAAAATACAAATAGACGAGATATTGTAACCATAATTCTTGCTTGATAACTGTTCTATTATATGTAATTTTACTAGGCTAAAGTTAAAACCTTCCTTTTAAATAGAAAAGGGGAAATGATGGGTGATATTGCTCTGTATGTTGTGAATGTGTTGCTCTGATTGGTTGATTTAAAAAAATGCTGATTGGCCAGTAGCTAAGCAGGAAGTATAGGTGGAATAAACAGACAAGGAGAATTCTGGGAACAGAAAGGCTGAGTAAGGAGACACCAATCTGCCGTCCAGAGAGCAGCATGTAATGGCATACAGGTAAAGCCATGGAACACATGGCAACATATAGATTAACAGAAATGGGCTGAGTTTAAGTGTAAGAGCTAGTCAGTGGTAGGCCTGAGCTAATGGCCAAGCAGTTTTAATTAATATAAACCTCTATGTGTTTAGTTGGGTCTGAACAGCCGTGGGACCGCAGAGCCACTAGGCAGGAACACAGAAAAGCTTTCAGCTACACCTGGCAGAGATGGAATCTTCTCTTCTTTTGTCTCTGGCTGATGTCCCATGCTGTCCACAAGGCCCACCCACACTGTTGTCTGTGTCTGGACTCCTTTTAGAGGTAGAATCAAGTCCTTCTGTGTTCACATGTAGATAGCATGTCATGCTCACCCATTTATTCATAGACAAACTCCTGGTTGGCTCGTGTGAGTAATGATCTACAAACATGGGTGCACGTCTTTGAGACCCTGCTTCCAATCCTTTTGGATATATTACCAGAGGCAGGACTGTTAGGGGCATATGTTAACTTTATCTTAAACGATACCATTTTCCATAGTACCTGATTGGCTACACAGTTCCACTAACAGTGCTCAATTCTTTTTCTTTCTTTAAAAAATAATTATGTGGATGAGTGTTTTGCCATCATGTATGTCTGTGTACCCTGTGCTTGCAGTACCTGTGGAGGTCAGAAGAGGGTGTTGGACCCCTGGGATCTAGAGCAGCCATGTTAGTGCTAGAAATGGAATCTGGGCCGTCCACATGAGCAGCCAGTTTTCTTAACTGTTAAGCCATCTCTCCAGTCCTCAAATATATATATACTTAAAGGAGTCATTAATTGAAGTTAAGAGTTGACAACCAGCCAGGTATGGTGGTGTATGCATTCAATCCCAGCACTTAGAAGACAGAAGCAGGTGGGTCTCTATGAGTTTAAGGCCCAGCCTGGTCTACATAGAATTCCAGCACAGACCTCATCTCAAAAACCTGTAATCCCATCATTTGTGAGACTGAGGCAGGAGAATCACAAAGTTGAGACAAGGTAAGACTCTATGGGGGTAGGGGGAGAAGCAGAGAGGGAAGGGGAGAGAGGAAGAAAAAGATGAAGAGAGAAAAGGAGAGGGAGGAAGGGAGGAAGGGAAGGGGAAAAGTCTTGTCTCTACCTCTAATATTTATTTATTTATTTTATGTGCATTGGTATTTTACCATGGATGTCAGGTCCTCTGGAACTGGAATTACAGACAGTTGTGAACTGCCATGTGGGCTCTGGGAATTGAACCCAGATCCTCTGGAAGAGCAGTCAGTGAGCTTAACTTCTGAGCTGTCATTCCAGGCCCTTAAGTATTTATTTAAAGAGCAAACCAAAGGAACTTGAGCTTACTCCACAATCTAGTCAGAATCACCCACCTGTCAGCAGCAACAGAGGATCCCATGATATGCTAGGTCATCTGTGTCACAAACATTTGTATCAGCTTAAGGGTTTTCTTTGTCATAAAACTATATCTGCATGAGCAAAATATTCAAATAACTCTGAAATGTGTAAGAAGAAAACAAAGAGCTGGGCATGGTGATGCACACCTTTCACCCCAGTACTCAGGAGGCAGTGACATGTGGATCTCTGAGTTTAAGCCTAGCCTGGCCTATAAAGTGAGTTCCAGGTGAACCAAAGCTACACAGAGAAACCCTGTCTCAGAAAACCAAACTAAACAACAACAACAACAACAACAACAAAAAACCATAAAGATTACAGCTTCCCTCTGAAGTAGTCTGTGAGACTCTTTTACTGTGCTATGTGCAACATACATATATGTGGGTGGGTTGTGTTTTTACTTTTATTTTTGTGATGGAGTATTTAATTTGATAAAAGGACTTTTTCTTGTTATATTTTGTTTATTTAATGAGTGCATGGGTGCACACAAGAATGCTGTGGCACAAATGTACAGGTCAGAAGACAATTTGAAGAAGTCAGCGATCTTTGAAATTGACGCTGCAAAAACATTTTCTTTTTTCTTTTTGTTGTTTGTTTGCTTGTTTTGTTTTGTCTTTCCAAATTGGGTTTCTCTGTGTAGCCTTGGTTGTCCTAGAACTTGCTTTGTAGACCAGGCTGACCTCCAATTCTGAGATCCACCTGCCTCAGCCTCCCAAGTGCTAGGATTAAAGGTGTGCACCACCTCCACCCATCACAAAACATTTTCTAAAGGCTGTTGCTAGTCTGTTGATAATAAGAATTATTTAGATGATATATTATATACATAATATATATTATAAGATGATATATAATAGCATCATCATAATAAACCATATTCAGAGGCAAAAAGCTTTTAGAAGCCATCAATCCAAACCATAATATTATTGCTATGGAAATTTAACTTTTTGGAGGAGAAATCTGAAGAGCTTCTTAGAACTCCATGTTTTGCAGACCAGTGTGATCCAAGAATAATTTTTCATAGCCAATGTTTTGACATCCCCAACAGGTGTCTGATGATTTGTATGCAATAACAAAGCAGGGCTGGAGAGATGATTCAGTCAGTAAGTGCTTTCTATATAGGTGCGAGGCCCTGAGAGTGACCCCTGGAGCCCCTGAGAGCAACAACCAAAGCCAGGCATGGTGATGCACACATATAATCCCAGCACTTATTGGGGAGGGTGGAGTCAGGCAGATCCCTAGGGCTCCCTGGACAGCCAGCCTAGCCTGCTCGGCAAACTTCAGGCCAAAAAGAAACCCTGTCACAGAAGACAACAAACAAACAAAAACCAAGGTGGATGGCATCTGAGGAAGGACACCAGAGGTTGACTTCTGTCCTCAGTACACACTGGCACACACATGCTCAGTCACATATGCAATAGCAGAGTAAATCACTTTTGGTGCTGTGTGATTTCAGCCCTGGATATTAAATGCATTTGAACTGTTTGAACGGGACACATGATAGGAAACAACAGAAGACTAGCAGTTACGACTTCTGAAATACATCTATAATCCCAGCACTCTGCAGGCTGAAGCTAGAGAGCAAGCCAGGCTAAATAATGAGATTTCCCCCCCCCCCCCGCCCCCACCGCCTTTTTTCCCCTCCAGTAAATACCTAATATTTGTGTCAGTTCTGACCAATGTCTGTGGCTCTTTCAAGGTTGTAGGGGGGTGGACTTGACACATATAAAAAGCACTTGTCACAGGCTTAGTCGTGGTAAGTACTTGATAAAGTTTAGCAGAAAAGCAAGATCAATAGCAGTCACAGCAGCAGGACCTTTACAATAACGGTGACAGCGCAGCTGTCTGTAGTGCCCGTAGCTGCGGTAGAGATCACAATGGCGGGTCTGCAGAGTCAGTCTCTATTAGTTGCCTTAATAGGATTGAAATAGCATTCTCACTCACCTTTGAAATGAAGCCAAAACAGGAACAATTTAACTTAAACAAAATCTTTTAATTTTATATTTATTTTTATTTTATGTGCACGAGTGTTTTGCCTGTCTGTATGTCTGTGTACAATGCACATAGCCAGTGCCAGAGAAGACTGGAATAGGTCATTGGATCCCCTGGAACTGGAGTATGGATGATTGTAAGCTACCATGTAGGTGCTGGGAACTGAGCCTGGGTCCTCCACAAATGCAACAAGTGCTCTTAATTGTTGAACCACCCCTCCAGCTCCAATTTAATTTTTTAGAAAGTTAACTGGTTTATAAAACAGGGTAAAAAGATGAGTAACCCCCTTTTAACTGAATTGGATTTGGTGAAAGCAAGGCAGGCTGGGTATTGGGCCTTAGAGAAGCGTTTGCCTCGTATTTTTCAGAGCCCATTCTGAGGGATTGCACCATGGGTCAGGGACATTTGAGCAGAGATCGAGGCATTTGTATGACATTCATGAAATCTTCAGGCAATTTGATGCCAATGGACAGAGCCTTGGAGATCCAAACAGAATTGCACAAGAGAATACCATACCACAAACAGGCCAGGACTGATTTATTTAGTACCACTTGGAAGCCGTTCTAAAGCTGTGTCCATTTTTAACCAGAGGATGTAACTGAAGTAAGAGACGGCTTATCTACCGTCTTCACAATGGGGATCAGTGTAGAATGAAAAAGTTAAAAAAGTAAACGGACCCAGGAAAGACGTGTTGCCTTCTCTGGCCATCTGTACTTCCCTTACGTTGCTAAGACTTATATATCTTTGTACACATATTACATACGTGTTTTAGAGATAATAACATGAAAAAGTCTTTCTAGTTTCAGTTTTGAACAGTATTTGTTAGATATTGGGCACAGCTAATAGATAATGTCCATTAAGTTACTGTGGATTATGTCACTTAGGCTTTTCCCAAATGTCCTACAAAGTATAGTGTGTGTGTGTGTGTGTGTTTGTGTGTGTGTGTGTGTGTGTAACTTTTTGACATTGAGACTCTATGTTGTCATGTATAAGCTCATACTTGAGAACTGCATAATTGAATTAGGAAAAAAATCACAGAAAGATTCATGTTTTAAGGAATTCTACTTTTGTGTCAGGCTCCTCTCATTGCTAGCCTGTGGGTATGTAGGCTGTGGGGCTGCAGACTAGACAAGCCTGGAAGGGAAGAGTTGACCAGTGACGGGCAATGACAGTTCTGTGGGGCAGATGCTCAGTTCTACAGAAGGACTGGAGAGAAACGCATTTGGAAAGGAGAGTATCTCAGTGAAAGATGAAAACAAAAAACTAAAGGTTGCTCCACCCAGAAGGGCCAGGGGTGAGGGTGGGTGAGGAACTCTAAACTTTGACACAGTGAAGGGTTCTCCCAATCCTGGAACTCTCAAGTTGGCTGTGGTTGGCACATTGTGCCGCAGGGATTGATAGGAATCACAGAAGAATAGAGCCGCAGAGTCCAGATCTTTTTTGTTGTTTTTGAAATTTTTTTTTAAGAAATTTTTATTCATTTTACATACCAATCACAGATCCCCCTCTTCCCTCCTCCCACCCCTCCAGCCTTCCCCCACCTCCCACCCCCCATTCCCTCCTACAAGAAGGTAGGGCCTCCCATGGGGAGTCAGCAGAGCCTGGTATATTCAGTAAAGGTAAGTCTAAGCCCCTCCCCCTGCATCAAGGCTGTGCAAGGTGTCCCACCATAGGTAGTGGACTCCAAAAAGCCAGCTCATGCACCAAGGATGGATGCTGATCCTACTGCCAGGGGGGCCCTTAAGCAGATCAAGCTACACAACTGCCTCACTATGCAGAGGGCCTAGTCCAGTCCCATGGAGGCTCCACAGCTGTTGGTCTAGGATTCATGAGTCCCCACTAGTTTGGTTTGACTGTCTCTGTAGGTTTCCCCATCATGATCTTGATGCCCCTTGCTCATAGAATCCCTCTCTCTCTTCAGCTGGCAGAGTCCAGATCTTGAAGGACCCTAGGACTGCAGGAATCCTCTATGGGACTTGAGCAAGAGACTGGCAGGGGACTCTTTCAAGCTATAAATTCACACACACACACACACACACACTTATGAGCTTCAGGCTGATCAAAAGATAGGAATCTTATAACCTCCCATCACAGGAGAGAGAGAGAGAGAGAGAGAGAGAGAGAGAGAGAGAGAGAGACATCATCACATTTCAAAATACACAAGTGTTTCCTGTGGAGTGCTATTCTTTGTTATGGAACATTTGTTTACATTGTAAAGATGTGTCTTTGCCAAGTTACCTTCTGATTGGTTTAATAAAGAGCTGAGTGGTCAATAGCTAGGCAGGAGACATGGGACTCTGGACAGAGAGAGAGGAAGAAGAATCTAGGTGCTCCCGAGAAGCCAGGACACACAGAACAAGTTAAAGGTACACAAAAAAAAAAAAAAAAAAAAAGGTGAAAAGCCACATGGTAGGACATAGATTAAAAAATATGGGTTCATTTAAGTGATAAGAGCTAGTTAGGAACAAGCCTAAGCTATAGGTCGAGCTTTCACAATTAATATAAGCCTCCATGTCACTATTTGGGAGCTGGCTGGTGGGACAGAGAAAGACTCCTTACAGTTCGTGTGTCTGTTCCTCTAGTGGTGTGCTTCCCTTCAGCCTCCAGAGCCAAGTGTCCCTCTCTTGTACAGCTTTCCTAAGGCCCCTTTCAAGTAAACTTATATATATTTTATCTTTCCAGACAAATGAAGTTATGATTATTAATCTCTTACAGAGATATGTCACCGGGTATTTAACCTTTTTTCCCCCAATGTATTTGAAAATATTAGACTGTCTCATATGTAGAGAGCAGATAACAATTGGTTCCCTTTGGCGTGGTTCTCCCTCCCTCGTTCCATTATTCCAGGTCCCCGCTCCTCTCTACCCATCTCCTACTCTTCTCCCCCACCCCTTCCTCAATCTCTCCCCCTTTGCCTCCTCTTTCATTAAAAGTAGGTGTGCTCCTCCTCTGCGGCAGGGGACGTGGGGTGGGGGGCTGGGGCATAGAGCAAAATGCTGCCATCACTAAAGATCAGAGATCTAGAAGGAAACACTGTGGCATTTTTAAAGCTTTATTTGTGGCTGACACAGCAAAAGGCCTGAGACACACACACACACACACACACACACACACACACACACACACACACACACACCCCGCCTTCCAAATGCTGACATTCCTTCATTATTAAGGGCAATCTGAAGACATCTGCTCATCTGCTGTTTTTATTCTTGCCTATCCTCTAACTCATCCAATGTGCTTTCTAAGCAGTAGCCAAAGTGGCCTTCTAAAAGCATAAACTACATTACACTCCACGTGAAACCCTCTGCTGGTTCCCAATGATGCTTAGAAGGAACAACTTAGTCCTGGACATAAACACACACCCTGCCTGGCCCTGCCTTCCTCCCTGCCCAACAGTGGCCAGTCATGTGAGGCTTAGGTAACTTCCTACATTCTAGGACCTAGAATGTTCCAAGAATTTACCTGCCAGAAAGACTTCGCACACACCATTCTCGATGCTCTTCACAGGTCTGTGCTCGTCTCTCAGACTTCCCTTCCTGGATGCCATCCTTCCCCACCGCTGTTCTCTAACATACAGAATCCGTCTTCCTCTAGCATTGACTGCAATCAAAAATGATTGACATCGTCTCTTTCTTTTTTTTTTTTTTTTAGTTTTTTTATTTTTATTTTGCAATACAATTCAGTTCTACCTATCAGCCACGGATTCCCTTGTTCTCCCCCCTCCGGCCCCCCTCACCTTCCCCCCCAGCCCACCCCCCATTCCCACTTCCTCCAGGGCAAAGCCTCCCCTGCGGACTGAGATCAACCTGGTAGACTCAGTCCAGTAGGTCCAGTCCCCTCCTCCCAGGCCGAGCCAAGCGACCCTGCATAGGCCCCAGGTTTCAAACAGCCGACTCATGCAATGAGCACAGGACCCGGTCCCACTGCCTGGATGCCTCCCAAACAGATCAGGCCAATCAACTGTCTCACCCACTCAGAGGGCCTGATCCAGTTGGTGACCCTCAGCTGTTGTGGGGGTATCTTTGTGGATTTCTGTGGGCCTCTCTAGCACTTTGCTTCTTCCTATTCTCATGTGGTCTTCATTTACCATGGTCTCCTATTCCTCGTCTCTTTCTTTAGAACCTGACTTTCTCTGTCTTGATCACTCCCACATTCCTAGGTACCTAACATGGTGCAGGGCACAAAACAGGCCCTCAGCAAACACTCTGACAAGCTGCTCGAGCATGGCCTGCCTGTCAGATGAGTGCTTGCCCTGGGATACCCACACCCAGGATAGTGTCAATCATTTCTGGTTGCGTTGAAGTCTGAGAGATGAGCACAGGCCAGCGAAAAGCAATGGGGACAGCATGTGCAAAGCCCTGGAGGCAGATAAAATCTTGGAATGTTCTAGATTTACACATTAGAATCACCAGAGAATGTTAATAAAAAAAAAAAAAAAAAAAAAAAAAAAAGCACAGATTCTAAGACCCAATTTTGAGAATTTTGATTCAGGAGTTTCTAGGAGGGAGCCAATTTCATTTCCTCCTCTAGACTCTGATGCAAAGTTATCTGTGAGCTGTTGGGTTGTGCAGGTGACGTCCCCACAGGTAGCTGCTTGCTTTTGCCATCGTGTTGGATGCTGATGTGGGACGCTACTGAGGTGGCCGCTGTAAAGCACCACGAGGAACAAACACAGCTAACTCATCTTAGTGTCAAAGGAGGCTAATCAGACCCGCAAAACCCTCTCTGTCAGCAGGAGGGTAAGGTGCCCTGGGAAGCAGCTGACAGAGATTTACCCACTTCCTGCCCCTAAAAGAGGCTGTCAGAGGAATCAGGACTCCTGTAGTAATCCTCAATCAGCTTGACCATCTGAGGCATTGGGGCGTGTGGAAACAGCATCAGGACCAAATGATAGTCTGAAAGAATTCGGATCGGTTCTTTAGGGAGGATCTCTTATTTACATTTCAATGCTAGGCTTCTGTTCTTTACAGAGAATCCCATCTAAGGGGCTCTTGGCCACTTTCTGGAAAATTGCCAAGATTTTTAAAGCCGCTTTTGCTCATGGCTGTTAATATAATGGTTTCTCTCTAGAAGAATTTTTTTAATGTTCTATATTTTTTTACCTTGTTTTTGTTTCTCTTTAACTGTTTCTGTGGCTGTTCTGAAATATGACACATTGTGCTGCTTGAGAATGACTACAGAAAAAAGCATGTAATGTTCAGATGCAATTTTTTTTTCTAAATTTTTTTTTATTGATTGATTCGTTTACTCTGGATGCAGAACTCTGGAGCATGTAGGAATATGTGTGTGTATACGCAAATACACACACAAACACACATACACATATACATATATATGTGTGTGTGTGTATATATATATATATGAAGAATAGTAACATATGTATATAATTTACCCATGCTGGGGATATATTGCAAAAACACTAAGGGAATCACTTAGGCATTTATATGAAAAACAAGTAGTTTTTCATATTCTTTGATCCTGCAATTTGACTTCTTAGAATTTACCCAATTACCCTAAGCAAATAAACTTGGATATATACAAATATGTAGCTAGTAAGATGTTCATCGAAGAACTCTTTGTACTTGTGAGAAATGAAAAGAGTTTAGATATGTAACAATTAAGGGTTGGTTACATGAGCTATGAAATTTGTAAACTATAGTTCCTGAAAGGGAGATCTTAAAAATTACGGTTGTTCTAAAATATGTAATTACCTCAAAACTAGTCTGATTTTATCAACAGGGAAACACAGGGAACAGACCAGACGTCGCGATGCATCATCATGACACTTGGGCATCGGAGGCAAGCACATGGCTGCAAGTTCAAGGGCAGCCATACCACAGAGTGAGTTCAAAAGCTACAGAACAAAACTCTATATCAAAAACAAACAGTAAACCAAAGAACACAGGGCTAGAGACACAGCCAGGGGCAGAGTACTGGCTTCCACGGCCAGATCCCTGGGTTTAATGTCCAAACTGCCGAAAGCCATAAAGGGGATATCATAGTATGGAGTTCCTATTTCTGAAGAAAAAGCATTCATTATCATTGCTCTCAGCAGGGAAATAAGGTGAAACATTCATTTTTCTCTCTAGCTTTGTATGTTGTCTTCAGGTTTGTAGAAAAATATCTGTATTTCTGAGTAAAGAGCTGCAAAATTCAAAGTTTGAAAATACCCAGATGGTGGTGGTACTTGCCTTTAATTCCAGCACTTGGGAGGCAGAGATAGGTAGAGCTCTGAGTTCAAGGCCAGCCTGGTCTACAGAGTGAGTTCCAGGATAGCCAAATCTACACACAGAGAGACCCTGTCTCAAAAAACCAAAAGAAAAAAATTTTTTAAAAAAAGGATTTATAGGGCTGGAGAGATGGCTCAGAGTTAAGAGCACTGGCCACTCTTCCAGAGGTCCTGAGTTCAATTCCCAGCAACCACATGGTGGCTCACAACCATCTGTAATGTGATCTAGTGCCCGCTTCTGGTGTTCAAGCAGAACACTGTGTACATAATAAATCTTAAAAAAAAAAAAAAAAAAAAAGGATTTATAGTGCTGAAGTCTTTCCCCAACCCAGTCTTTCAGACACCCATGCCCCTCTCTAAAAGCACCTAAAATGTTTTGTTTCCTATTTATTTTTCAGTAATCTACCTCACTGATAATTTTAGGTTTATCATTGGAGGGGTAGTGTTTGAGGCAGGTTCTCTCAATGTAGCTCTGGCTGTCCTGGAACTTGCTTTATAGACCAGGCTAACCTTGAACTCACAGAGTTTGTCCTGCCTCTGCCTCTTGAGTACTGAGACAAAAGGTGTACAGAACCATACCTGACTTTTATTTCTATTTAAATACATTCTTTTAACTTTTTGTCACAAAAATATCCTGTCATGCACACTGTTTTAAAGCTTGATATAGTCAATGAATATATGTATACATTTGCGCTTTCATATGCATGGGAGTATATCTGAGCGATACATGTCAAAAAGTAGAATTTCTGGGTCAATGTAAATGTACATTTGTAACATGAAAAAAAATTATTGGCCGGCCGGTGGTGGCGCACACCTTTAATCCCAGCATTCAAGAGGCAGAGGCAGGCAGATCTCTGTGAGTTCGAGGCCAGCCTGGTCTACAGAGTGAGTTCCAGGAAAGGCGCAAAGCTACACAGAGAAACCCTGTCTCAAAAAACGGGAAAAAAAAAAATTGCCCCACTCAAATTAAAAAAATTCTTTTCACAGTTTTTCCCCAGTACTTTAGTGGTTTGATTTTTAAAAAAGAAAGAGAGAAAGAAAGAAAGAAAGAAAGAAAGAAAGAAAGAAAGAAAGAAAGAAAGAAAGAAAGAAAGAGAAAGAAAAAGAGAAAACAAAAAAGAAAGAAAACAAAAGCTACAACAACAAAAAACATTTCTCTTCAGATTTATCTTAATTTATCTAGCTTTGATAGACACTTACTAAGGACATAAATGGTTTAAAATGCTCAACCTCTCCCTTACATGGAAATTCAGGGGCCTGTTATCCCCATCTGTCAGGTCACAGGATCTAGATGCAGATAAGGGCAGCCTGCACAGTTTCACTTACACAGGGGTGAATACCATAGCAAGAGCTGAGCTGTTCTCTTCAGGGGTACGGCTTTCAGAAGAGGTGAAGAGAAGAGGCGAACCTTGGGAGCTCACCTTCCACCTTCAAGGGACTTTTTTTTCATTCCAGGAAAAACTGCATTTGCTGGCTGGATTTTCACTCTTACGTTTTGTGAGCTGGTTAAATAAGCCCCAACAGGCTCCCCGCGGTGACCTAGAGCATGTGGGTGGGGGCTGCACAGAGTTGGACCCGGCCACGGGAGGGCATTAGAAAAGAATGCAGTTTATTCCTGCACAGATTCTGGGGACTGGCTACTCCCGTCCGGCGCAGCAGCTGTACTGAAATGTCAGGTGGATTTGTACAGCTGACTCAAGTTGCCGAAAAGGGAGTCATGTAGTAGTTCCACAACTTGACTCTGCCCAGAAAACCTTGCTTAATATAGATCCCACATGAGCTGAGCCGTAGTCACTCCTAACAACTCAACAAACACCATTGAGGGAGAAAATATCTCAAGGGTGGGTTGACCTGGGATTATTCGTTAACCTGAAGACATTGAGGGTTTTGCATACTGATTTTTTTTTAATCATCTTGGATTATTTCTTCTTTTCTGGTGATCTAGAAAAAATAGAAAAAAAATAAACAATGTCGGAGCACAGCAGAAATTCAGATCAAGAAGACACCCTCAGTGAGGAGCTTAATGAAGATGAGATCTTGGCTAACTTGTCCCCTGAAGAGCTGAAGGAGCTGCAGTCGGAGATGGAAGTCATGGCCCCTGACCCCCACCTACCTGTAGGGATGATCCAAAAAGATCAAACCAACAAGGCACCTACAGGAAACTTCGACCACAAGTCTCTCGTCGATTACATGTATCTGCAAAAGGCATCTAGACGCATGCTGGAGGATGAACGAGTTCCCGTCAGTTTTGTGCAGTCTGAGGTAACCAGGGATCTGTGTGGGACACAAATGGCTGCCGGGACTGGGCTGGCAGGGTCTGTTTTGCAATGGTGATTTCTCAAGACTACAAGATGTGGTTCTGTTTTGGATTCTACTGCATCTAAATTAAATCATAATATCCAGTCCTATCCCATATTGTAACTTTCTGAAGATAACAGTATAATTGCAAGGGGGTAAGTTGATGACTTCTTGTCAGCGTCTCTCTTTCAACACTGACACTGGGGCCCCTGTGTGGAGTCCGTGGTCTGTAGCCATGATATGTAATGCTTTAACTCATAACCCAGGAGCAGCTGTTCTGACTTTCTTGGCTTCTCCCTTTGAGAATCTCATCAAAACCTCTACTCTGCCTTTCTCTAGCCTGCCTGTGCACACACAATATTTTACATATAGTGTCAAAGACTCCCCGGTTCTGAGGAAATCTGGCCATACACACTAAACCAAACCCAAGACTGAGAATGTGGGCACACTGTCCCTTGAGCATCAGTGATAATGTTTAGAAATTGATGGCTAAGAAGCTGTTTTTAAGAGAGTCCTTTCTTGAGATATCTCAATCTAAAAACTAGAACTGCCATGAGCTTTACAAACCTACTACATATAAAGCACAATTAAAATTTTTAATTACATTTTATTATTAGTGTGTGTGTGTGTGTGTGTGTGTGTGTGTGCGCGTGTGTGTGTGTGTGTGTGTGTGTGTTTGTAGGTCAGGTTTGGTGGCAGTTGCCTTTACCTGCCGAGCCATCTTGATGGCCCTAAAGCACAGATTTTAATGTTGCACTTACAAATGACTTGGGAAAAAAGAAGACAGATTTCCCAAGTACAATTTCTTCAGACCCACCTGCTAGATACAGGTGTATCTTATCACATTGCTGTCACACTGGTGTGATGAAAGGAAGGAGTGAACATCGACATGACCTGAACTCCAGGAAATAAATGTCTGGCTTGATCAGGCTAGAGCTTACCATATGGTTTGCGGACTTCTTACAGTTGCAGGTCTGTGGATTTGAAGACAATCCCACCTGAATACCCACTTTAGGAGGGACGCAGAATCAGTGGGTTTTTTTTTCTACCCCTGGTGTACACTAACCAGCTTGATGATTGGACTCCCCCTGCTGGGACGGATGGGGAATGCGATGGTGCAGGTTTTAGGAGGAAGTTAAGGACCACGTTATCAACTCCTTCAATGTATCATCAGCATTAAGTTCTTGCTCAGACTGCCGTGTGTCAGACTTCTCCAAGCTTTCAGAATTACACCTACAAGATACACAGATGGGTGCAAAGTGTAGTCATCAATGCAGGAGAATCTAGTAAACACTGACCTGAAAGACTGTCCTTTCCCTTCCCAGACAGAGCAAAGAGTTGTAAATCTCACCCTAATCCTGTTCCATTTTAAGGCTGGCTCTTCCTTCAGAGACGAATGACATTAGAAAACATTGGCGTTTTCCTCAGAGCCAGGATCCAAACTAAGGTTTTAAAAACACACTCTAGCTTCTCAGACTCCTCTCACTTCCCTGCACCATGTCATAGTCTTGGAAAATGCAGTGTGCCTGTCGATGAAAGCAGTGGGTACTTTAGGAAGGCTGGTTACCTGTAGCGTACAGGGAAATTCTTTTCTAACAGAGTGCTGTTGAGTGCAAGCACTCCCGTTCAACTACACATAAAGGCTTTGGTACATGGACTTTAAAATCTGTATCATCAAGCTTCCAAATATGTTTTAACACCATTTTTTAAAATATAGACTCTGAAAACAAAATTAACTAGGTTTTATTTTAATGCGCTTGGCCTTGGGTATCCTCAGGGACTATATCCTTGAATTCTATCAATTGTGAATTGAAAACACTAAAAAAAGTTTTTTGTTGTTTTGTTTTGCCATGTGGACTGGATATATACAGACTTTTTCATTTCATTTTTTGAACAATACAGTATCCCTGTTTACATTACTTGTGTAGTAGACATTAGGTGGTCTAGAGACAATGTAAAATACTGCTTGTATGGGTTAGGGGTGTGTAGGCTATATATGTGTATGTGTGTCTATATATATGAGATATCATATATATATGTACTTAAGTCTCTCATATATATGATATATCATATATCATATCATATATATGAGAGACTTAAGCACCCATGAATTTTAGTGTTCTAGGAACCAATTCCCAAAGAAACCAAGAGATGAGTGTCTGGAAGGAGAGAAGCACAGCCCCAAGTGTGTGTCTACAAAAGTCCATCCTTATTTAGCTGTATTTCCTTATCATAGGGACTTCTGTATCAGAAAGACAAGGCAAACTTAAACTAAGGCCACACAGTACAAACACTGGACAACCAGCAGACCCTTCTTCAGTTGTCCCAGGGGTCACCTTCCTGACTCAGAAAATAAACAAGCAAAAAACAGGATTTGGTAATAATTCCAGAAGATTTTTTTTCCTATACATATATAAATTTGTACGTACATATACATTGAATAATATTATACACAAGATTTACTAATGAGTTTTTTCATTTACAATGTTTTTCTTTTAAGTTTTTGTTTGTTTCAGTTTTGAGACAGGGTCTCTCTATGTAGGCTTGACTAGTCAGAAACTCACTATTTGGACCAGGCTGGCCCAGAACGCAGAGATCTGCCTGCCTCTGCCTCCTAAGTGGGGAGGTTAAAGGTGTGTGCCACCATGCCTGGCTTCATTTAAGTTTTTACAAAATCTTTTATGTATATATGTGTGTGGATGTGTACATGTTTGTAAGAGTGTGTGTGTGTGTGTGTGTGTGTGTGAGAGAGAGAGAGAGAGAGAGAGAGAGAGAGAGAGAGAGAGAGAGAGAGAGAGAGAAAGAACCTCAGGTGTCAGTTCTCAGCATTCACCTTGTTTAACTCAGGGTCTCTTACTCACCACTGCATATGCCGGGCTAGCTGGCCCATGAGCCTCCAGAACTTCTTATGTCTCTATCTCCCATCTTTCATCTTACTTTATGTGGGCACTGGAGATTTGAACTCAGGTCCTGGAATCCTCAGGTTTGTGTAGCATTGGCTGTCCTGGAACTCGCTCTATAGACCAGGCTGGCCTTGAACTCACAGAAATCCATCTGCCTCTGCCTCCCAAGTGCTGGGATTAAAGACATGAGCCACCACTGCCCAGCTAAAAATATTTTTTAAAGATTCGTTTTTATTTTTAATTGTGTGTACGCGCCCACACATTCGAGGAGCCTGTGTGTGTGAAATTAGTGCTAGTGTATTTGCATGTAGTGCCTGAGGAGACCAGAAGAGGGCGTCAAATCTCTGGAGCTGGAGTTAGGAGCAGCTGTAAGTAGCCAAACATGGGTGGGTTTGGGGAACCAAGCTCAGATCCTCCCAAAGAGCAGCAAATATTCGTCACTGCTGAGCCCTACATATTCTAACTGTCATTTACCTGTCTCTTAGGAAAACACTCAAAAACATCATGAAGTAAGAGACAAAGGCATTAAAAACATGCCCCAGTTTTTAAAAGAAAAGCTTAATAGTGAAATAGTTGCAAATAAAAGAGAATCTAATGGGGGCAACAATATACAAGAAACAGAAGATGATGATGATGATGAAGAAGATGAAGAGGACGAGGAGGATGAGGAAGATGAAGAGGATGGAGAAGATGAAGAGGATGAAGAGGATGAAGATGAAAAAGCCAATGAAAAAAATGAAGCAAAGGAACAAGCCCAGAACAATTCAGGCGCCTGTCAGCAGCTGACGACGAAAGCACTAGAAGAACAAAAAGACAGGCCAGAGACCAAAGAAAAACTTGAGAAGAAAATAGCCAAATTAGACCCTAAGAAGTTAGCTCTTGACACCAGTTTTCTGAAGGTAAGTGCAAGGCCTTCAGGGAACCAGACAGACCTGGATGGAAGCTTGAGACGAGTAAGACAGAACGACCCCGACATGAAGGAGCTCAATCTGAACAACATTGAAAACATCCCCAAAGAAATGCTGCTGGACTTTGTCAATGCGATGAAGAAGAACAAGCACATCAAAAGCTTTAGTCTGGCTAACGTCGGGGCGGATGAGAGTGTAGCGTTCGCCTTGGCCAACATGCTACGGGAAAACAGGAGCATCACCACGCTTAATATCGAGTCCAACTTCATCACAGGGAAGGGCATCGTGGCCATCATGAGGTGCCTCCAGTTTAACGAGACTCTCACCGAGCTGCGTTTTCACAACCAGAGGCACATGCTGGGCCACCACGCCGAAATGGAAATATCAAGGCTTTTGAAGGCCAACAACACTCTGCTGAAGATGGGCTACCATTTCGAGCTTCCGGGCCCCAGAATGGTGGTGACGAATCTGCTTACCAGGAACCAGGACAAACGGAGGCAGAAAAGGCAAGAGGAGCAGCAGCAGCAGCAACTTAAAGAGCAGAGAAAGCTGATAGCTATGTTGGAGAATGGGTTGGGGCTGCCCCCTGGCATGTGGGAGAGGTTGGGAGGACCCATGCCCGATCCCAGAATGCAGGAGTTTTTCCAGCCTTCATCCGGACGGCCTCTCGCGGCTCAGGAAGTCCCTTTTGGTGGAAGAAAGGAAATGATGAAAAGTCCACCCCAACCTCCCCAGTCCATGACCGACCCTGACTCCTTCAGGGTGGTGAAGCTGAAGAGAATTCAGCGCAAGTCTCGAATGCCGGAAGCCAGAGAGGCACAGGAGAAAACCAACCTCAAAGATGTCATCAAAACGCTCAAGCCGGTGCCGAGAAATAGGCCGCCCCCGCTGGTGGAAATCACTCCCAGAGACCAGCTCTTGAATGACATCCGACACAGCAATGTTGCCTACCTAAAACCGGTAAGGAACAGGTGGGGGAAATAAGTATTTCCCAGTTCCCCTCCTTCTCTCTCTTTCTCGTTTATATTGCATTTATTTTTTGAGATTGACTCTCATGTATCTCAGGCTGACTTGAACCTGCTAGGTAGCTGAGGGTGATGTATCCTACCATGCCTGGCTTATGTGGCACTGGAGATTGAATGCAGGACTTTGTACATGCTAGGCAAGTGCACTATCGGATGAGCTATATTCCCAGGCCTGTTAGTTTAATGCAACAGGGGCTTGACTGTTGGTAAGCAGAGGAACAACACCAATAGAGTTCAATTACTAGTTACTCTTAAGAGTAGACCCCGATATGCCCTGTGATGATAATGCTTGCAGCTAAGGTTTACTGAGCACTTGACTCAGGTAATCATCCAAATTCTAGAAGGTTGGCACGATTACTCTCCCCATTCTGTGAAGGAGACACTGATGCTTTGGGGAGTTGCTAACATGTCTAGCAGTTACCACCAGGAAGCGATGACACTGATGTTTTGAGGCGTTAAGCTTTTATTTAGTGTGTTATTTTGAAGCATTGGTGTGCATGTGTAAAATCAGACCATTCTAGGCACATAGAACTGAGAACTAGAGACTCCAGGAGCCTTCTAGAAGGAACAATTGAGGAAAAAAAGAAAGAAAGAAACAGTTAAGCCTCATTTGTAAGAAGTTGGAATAAAAGCTACAGGGAATCAGTTCTTTATCAGAAGATGAAGCTAGACCATCCGCAAATACATTTCTGTTTGCTTTTTAGGCAGCCAAACAGCAAACCTCAGGTTACCATCTTCACGAGCCAATGGAGTTTAAAATATCTCACTGTTATTTCAGTTTTAATATCCATGGGGTCTCTATAAATTTCTGTGATAAAGCTGACTAGTAGAGCTGGCTTTATTCCATGAGCTTAGGTTGCAGAAATGAATCTTTTTGGTCATTATTACAGTAGTAGTCATACAGGCTGAAGGATCGATGTCCATAGGCCATATTGATTAATGCTTGTCATTTAAGAAAAATATTGCCTACAACTGAGCTAAGAGGTTGTCTTGACAACATAATCGATACATTATTTCATCATAGAGATTCTTTTTTTTTTTTTTTTTTTAGAATGTGGAAAGCAAATATTCATGTGAGTCTGTGGGGTTATTTTTTTCAGTTTTACTGAGCTTCCTAATCTTAACGTAACTGCTGTCATTCACATACGTGTATTGGGATGTCTTGAATTCCCATCTCCTAGAAATGTATTGTCATTGTCCCATTTTCTGCATCAAAGATGATTCTTCATCTGTGATTTGGCGAGCGCTGGATTGGTCCTGGGACAAGTGTCAGGGGAGAATTCTAGAGGTCACATGAGGTCAGGCAGAGGACCTTTGGGCAGGACACAATACTGTCTCCACCTGCTCTTCCTGGGGCAGCCAGACCTCTGCGTGCGTGCGTGCGTGCGTGCGTTAGTGTTATCTTGCCTCTTCATGCTCATGTGGAGGCCCGAGGTCAATATCAGGTGTCATTTTCTATTGTTCTCCACCTTATTATTTATTTTTATGTGTATGAATGTTTTGCCTGTATGTATATCTATGCACCACTCAAAACTTGATGCCCTTAGAGGCAAGAAAATGGCTTCTAATCCCCTGGAATTAGAGTTACAGAGAGTTGTGACCCACCTGATGTGGGTGCTGGGAACTGAACCTGGGTCCTCTGGAAGAACAGCCTGTGTTCTTAAACATTGAGCTAACTCTCCAGGTACTCAACCTCACTTTTTTTGAGATCCATCTACTGAATGTAGAGCTTGATGTTTTAGGTAGACCATCTGGCCAATGAGCCCCTGGGATCTGCCTATTTCTGCCCCTACCCTGGCACTGGGGCTACAGGTAGTGCACCACCACACCCAGCATTTTATGTGGGTCCCGGGGATCTGAAATCAAGTCCTCATGCTTGTACAGTATACACTTTACACTCCAAGCTGGCTCCCCAATGTCGTTCTTCTTAAAAATAAACGACGAAGGAAAGTCCTTTGTGAGTGGCAGCCTTGCTTATTATTGACTTCTACTTTGAAATGGCTTTGTGCCTTCCGGTTGCTGACAGTTCCTCTTGCCTTCAGTTGCCCGGCTTAGGCTGCAATGGCTATCTTTTTACACCAATCTCAGCTACAGAATGCCCCACGACGTCTTCTATTCAGTCCTATAAAGTACTCTGTGAGGACAAGGTGTAAGCACATCATTCCACTGTTGGATGTGCGTAACTAACGTCCACTTGTAAGGATAAAAACAGAAAGGATAAAAACAGAAAGGTGAAGTGGGTACCTTTTGGTGGGCCCTGCCAAGGTGTGGCCCTGCCACTAAGCAAACACTCCACTCAAAACAGCGTTAGTGCAGGAGGTTTCTAGGGGGAGCAGGAAGGAGAGAGTGAAAAGAGCGGAGAGGTCATGTCGAAGTGGGGACTTGAGAGAGGCAGACAGACAGACAGACAGACGACAGAGAGACAGGGAAGAAACAAGAGGAGGAAGAAAGGCAAGACAGCAGCAAGTAGCAAGACAGCAGCAGGCTGTGCCTGGCGGGTGCACGTGTCGCATAGCTGACCGTGGAAAGGCACCTGGTGACAGGTGACCTAACTGCTTTGGCGGCAGAGGCAGGCTACTGCCGAGCTGGAAACTAACATTCCTCCCTTTTGTTTATTATTAAAAGGTAAGGAAATTGGAAAGGGTAGCAGGTAAGGCAGAAACGGGGCACTGTGTTCTCTAGACTGCTTCCTGTTGTCTGGGCACATCTTTGGGGGACCTGAGAAAGACGGGATGCTGGCCAAGTCCTGGGATAGCTGGCTGTTTTGCTCGCTGTCCCGACTCTGCGGGACCATCTTCAGCTGTGCTAGGAGCTAGGAAAGTGCAGGCCTAGTTGGAGCAGTCTGTGAAGTTGGAGCCATTTTCAACCTGTCCGGGATGCAGATTTTGAGGGGACCTGGCGTGATGATGGCAGAGCAGAAGATAAAGTTAAGAAGTTTAGGGGGAAATTTTTTTCTTAGATCCTGGTAATTGAGGGAGGGGAGTCCCAAGACCAGGGAAAGGTAGGGGAGATCCCACCCTCAGGAACAGGAAGTAGGTGGGCTGTTGATTGACAGTACTTATCTGGAGTTCATTTGTTGGCCTGTTCGAAGTGGATCCCAGTTGACTTTCTGGGGCTTACAAGAATTTTTTGAGTACACAAAAAGAGAAAGTTTTAGACACAATAGTATTCCCACATATTTCCTTTTTTATACACATTAGATCTCTTTTTAATCACCACTTAAGCTTTTTCATCCTCAGACCTCTATAACTTGCATTTATACACCTTACATCACTTTCTTATCACAATTTAAGCTTTCATATCCTCAGACCTTTATAACTTGTATTTATACACCTTAGACTCTAAAACGTTTTCTTAGATCCTCACAACTTAAGCTTTCATATCTTCACGTAAACTTTACGCTTTTTTTTCTATCTAATCATTTGCCAGGAGACACAGGTGGTTGATTACTGACAGCAGTCATTGTAAAGCGAGTTCCTTTCAATAAAGGAACAGTAAAAAGTTACATGGAAATCTGTTCTGTGAGTTTATCTCTTTGTCTGAGTCTAGTAACTAGGAAAACTGTGTCTAGACCTACCTAGCAGTAGCTCTAGGAAAGTGAGGCCTGTGGCCTGAATTTTACACAGGAAGAGAACTGTGAAGGCAGCTGAAGCCTTGGCTGCCGCTGTTAAAGCGACCAACCCGTCACTAGCCTAGTCATCAAATACCATCCGAGTTCTGAGACGGATAAATTTCACCTGAGTGAGCAGGAGTGCAGAGCAAGCAGCTTCGGAATCTATTAAAAATGACAGGGACAGTTACTGGCTGCCTGGACAGCCATCCCAAGGTCCTCTGTGATTGCTGGGGACAGAGGTCTCGGGGCAGCATCAGTCTTGGGCTACCAGACCCAGAAGATCTGACAGACTTTCCTGTGGAGTAGGAACTCATTGGTTGAGGGGAGGGGAGGCTGGGGAGCCAGCCTACCTTATCTAGGAAAAGCGGGGCAATTGATCCCCTCCCTGCCCCCTGCTCGTGTTTTGACTGTCCACAGTCTGGACAGGGTCTTGGCAGCAGTTGAGGTGAAAGGCAGTTTTTTTTTTTGTTTTTTTTGTTTGTTTGTTTGTTTTGCCCAGTGGCTGGTGCTGCCACATTTAAAGCAGCCTCCAGGTGGAGGTTCTTTTGTGCCCATCCATCTTCTTTGGAGAAGATAGGGGTGCTGCTGGGAGCTGGCGTGCCTCTCTATCATGAAAGGCTTTATTTATTTATTTATTTTTTATTTTTAAACACTTTAAACGCCGTATTCTGCGTAGGCTCCCACTGCTCTGTTCTGTGTCTTCTTTCCCCAGGACGAATGTCTGCTTTAAAGCCAGATCACAGAGCAATCTTTTCAAAGTGTTTCAGTTTTTTTTTTTAGCTTCTCTTTTGAAATCATATTGATTGACAGACACTCAAAAGCTAGTGCAATGACTTCTTACCTCCATGCATCACCTGCTCCCTATCTGCTGTCATTATTGAAATTGCAGTGCATGCAGCTGCACGTGAGTGAGCCCAAGGCACGTGGCTCGTTGGAAGTAATGGTGGTATGTGCTTGCCCTTGCTGTGACCAGCTGCTGCAAACACCGTCAGCTGCAAGGTGCTTCCTCCTACTGGAGGAAGAGGAGCAGCACACAGCTCCATCTTGGACTCAGTGACATGCCGGGAGCACTAGCAGTGGTAATGTCATGACAGCCGGCAGAGGTGTGTTTGTCTTTGGTCAGTCAAACGAGACCTCACCTGGTTCATTTTATAAAGGAGACATGAAAGTTTTTGTGGATTTGGGGCAACAATGAGGTAAAAATTTATACACAATTTTGATATCTTGTGGGGTTTTGGTTTTTTTTGTTTTGTTTTGTTTTGTTTTGTTTTTTGTTTTAAACTAATATCCCTGTCCTGGTTCGGTGGTTTGTTTATTTATTTGTTTGTTTATTTATTTGTTTATTCATTTGTTTATTTATTTATTTATTGTCAACTTGGCACAAGCTAGAGTCATTTGAGAAGAGGGAACCTCAATTGAGAAAATGCCCCCAGCAGTCTGGTCTGTGGGCAAGCCTATGGGGTGTTTTCTTTATTAATGATTAGATTGATGTGGGAGGTCCCAGCCCACTGTGGGTGGTGCCATCCCTAAGCAGGTGGTCCTGAATTGTATATATTAAAAAGAAAGAAAGAAAGAAAGAGAGAGAGAGAGAGAGAGAGAGAGAGAGAGAGAGAGAAAGAAAGAAAGAAAGAAAGAAAGAAAGAAAGAAAGAAAGAAAGAAAGAAAGTCAGTCAACTGGATAAGCTGTGGGGAGCAAGCCAGTAAGCAGCACTCTTCATGGCCTCTGCATCAGCTCCTGCCCTGATTTCTCTCAGTGATGCAGTCAAAAGTTATAAAGTGAAATAAATCCTTTCCTCCTCAAGCAGATTTGGTCATGATATTTATCACAGCAATAGAAACTTAACAAAGACAACTCCTAAAATTAGAATATTAGATGTTCAAAAATGCACCTGGCAATCATTTGTTCTTGGAAAACTTTGAAACAGACTTTCCCTCTCAGACTTAGAAATAGTATTTTTATGTATTATCGAACCTATCCCCCAAATCAGCTTGTATTTTTAATTTTTTTTTAAAATTTAATGCTTGATCTCTCAGTACCACATGCTCCTGGCCTGGGATTCCTGAATGGAGTCAACAGTAAAGAATAAAGGAACGCATAGACACTTTGCTCAAATGCTTATACATTTCAGTTTGAGAGAAATCTCCTCTCTGGGTCACAGCTTGAAAACTGGCAGCTATAAACCAGACTTTAGGCCTACTTTAATTGGGCTAGGCATTAGTTTGTCAGTTCTAAATGTCGTAGAAAACATTCAGATATTTGGTGCCACTGAAGTATTAGATCTGGCCATGCAAAGTATGCATGTGCGTAGCTCAAGTGGTGTGTGTGTGTGTGTGTGCGCGCGCGCGCGCGGGCGCATACAGGTTTTACTGGGAATCGAACTCAGAGCTTTGCACATGCCAGACAAGTGCTCTCCAGCCAGCTAGCTGCTTCTGCATTGTGGCCTCTGTGGGGCTGGGAAATAGCCTCTCTGGTTTTTTCTCCCACGCTTGCTGCCTCCCAACCACCTTGCTTCATTCACATTTAGTGTTTCCTGAAGAAGTTTTTCATTTGCTCTTGTTTTTAATGTCTTGTTCCTTAGATAACAACCAGCTCCTTTTTCTAGAGTTACTGTCAATCACTCTGATGCCAGCACAAAGCAAGGCTTCCCCCTTCCCTCACAAATGCATGGTTTTCTTTCATCTATCTTGAAATTTTTGCAATTCATTTACCACCTACCATTCCAGAGCAACTCTGCACCTTTCACTGGAATAAGATTCCCATTCTTGGCCACTGCTTAATTTTCACCAGAGCTAAGTGCCTGTGGAGCAAAGCCAAGTTCTTGTGTCCAACAAGGTGAATATAATATGCACACCACTTCACTTTGGGCTCAACCTGCACATCTAGACTCTTCCTAGCCAAGTCAGCAATGGAGCAGCCTTGCCAAGCTCCCCCTCCAGTGAGATTTCAGTTTGATAACATCATGTGCAGCCCTGGCTCACCAGAGCCTCGTTGGCACATGAGCACTTGCAGGGTTGAAGATGATAGATATGAGCATTCATCTCAGTCCCTGCCCACACTTGGCTTCATTTGCAAAATCTTCTTTCTTTTTCTCCAGGTTCTCTGATTTCTGTCCTTTTAGGAATTTCTTTCCCCACCTTCTCTCTTTTGTGTCAGGGTAACCAGGGTTTTCTAAGTGTCTTCCTTTAACCTGTTCCCAGACCAGGCTTCTCTGTGTAGGTCTTACCTTCTCATGCAGTGGCCTTGGTGGGTTCACCTCTCATACACTCTTGTTCAAAACTCTTGGACTTACCTCCGAGTTGGGCTCAGGTGTGCCCAAATACACTTAAAAACAACTAAACTAACAAGCTAAGCAGAAAGGAACCCCTAGTAATAACAGGAATTGATTTTCTCCTGATTGTGACTTTGATATTTTAGCATTTGATTAAATTCATTGCTGCTGTTGCGGTCGGGGACAGAATCTTAAGTAGTCCAGGCTGGTCTTGAACTCCTACTTCTTCCATCTCTGAAGTCCTGGGATTACAGGTGTTTTGGGCCACACCCAGCTCAAGTTTGACCTTTTGTAACATCAAATCTGGCCATCGTTTCCTTGATGGTTTCTGTTTGCCCTGCTGTGACATCTCTAATGACAACCTAGTATGTCTTCTTCTCTCCTTGCAACTTTTAATAGGCCCAGGTGTCTCACCAAATGTCTGCTGCAGTGGATGAATTAAAGGGTTAAATTTTCCAAAATAAGCATGCTGCGAGATGCCTGATTTACTATTCTTTTCCAAGCAGTTAACGATTATCTAGTGACTCAACCCTTTGTCCTGTGGTCTGAGCTGCCAGCTTGGTCCTGTTTGGAACATGGTATTATGAACCTGGTTCCTATGGTGGGCTGTAGATGGAGAGTTTCTCTCCAGCTCCCACCAAGCCCTGGCAGTCCCACAGCCCACTTATAAAATAAACACACAGACGCCCATTTTTATTCATCTATACCTTGCCACGTAGCTTATCGGTACTTTACATGGCATCAGCTGGCAGCATCCCCCTGCCTCAGCCTTCCACTTTCCAGAATTCTCCTCCCTCTTTGTCCCGCCTATACTTCCTTCCTGGCTACTGGCCAATCAGTGTTTTATTTATCAGTCAATCATCCACAGCAGTGGGCCAATGCTACATTTTGCTTTAAAAAAACCTTTTTTTGAGATTTATTTATTTTTATGTTATGTGTGTGCATGTTTTGCCTGCTTGTTTGTATGTGCACCATGTGTGTGCGTGCGCGCCCATTCCCTACAGAGGTCAGAGGAGGATATCAGATCCCCTGGAACTGGAGTTCCCGGCGGCTATGAGTCACCATGTGGGTGCTGGGAACGGAACCTCTTCTTCTGCTTGAGCAACAGGTGATCCATTTCTATGGCCCCACATTTTGCTTTTTTAAATATTATTTTAGAACCTCCACATGTGTGTACAAACGTATACAAAGACCACGCTGTTTAAGCTATTTGTTGCAGCTTACAAATTATTTAAAGCACTCCATGTATTTTTGTCTCATTGCTCTTAATTATTGTTTCCCATGGCTAAGGCCTACCCAGACACAGGCCACACCCTTCCTGTTGAAAACTGGCACCAGAGGTGGAGAGGGTCAGAGGCACATGGGGACTCCCCTTGGCCTGAAAGGGGTATCCAGTGTCCCCTCTGGAGGGCAGGGCACTGTGAAACATTCCTCTCCAGAGAACACGGACAAAGGACTGACTGTAAAGGAACCACAGCAGCTCCCACAAGGTCGTATCACACTGACAGGTGCACATGGGAAGAAGAAATGGGCTCAGCTGTTAACAAATTCCATGTGTTTTCTCAACGCATCAGCCTCTTCTGGAAAATGCACACTTGATGGACTAGTCACCTGGCAAGATAGAGCACCACTTAAAACCCTTTAAAGACTTCAACTGTTGCTATGAGACAGAAGCTGGATGTAGAATTTAGAGTTGGACTGATGTGTGTCTTTTGCAGTTGTTTTCTTTTTTTTTTTTGTCCTTGTGAAACTTACCAAAATACATCTTACTTTTATTTTTTTTACTTTTAATATATTTTATTTTAAAATTTTATTGTACATCATAGTAGAAATGTGCTTCAAGGAGGATAGGCGTGTGTGTGTGTGTGTGTGTGTGTGTGTGTGTGTGTGTGTGTGTGTAAGCACATTTTCGTGTCAGAGGCCAACCTCAGGCACCATTCCTTGGGTGCTATTCACCTTGTTTTGTAAAACAGGGTGTCTCACGAGCCTGATAAGCTTAATAGCAGTCAAGGGTGGCTGGCCAGGAGCCCCTGAGATCACTGTCTACCTCTCCAGTGCCGAGACAACAAGCAGGTGCCATCACACTTGGGTTTTTTACATGGCTTGTGGAGATCTAACTCATTGCCACACAAGCACTTCACTTTTTTTATTAAATTTTTTTTCATTTATTTTACATACTGACCACAGTTTCCCCTCCCTCCTCACCTCCCATTCCTTCCCCCCACCTCCGTTCTACCCACTCCTCCTCTATCTCCGTTCAGAAAGGGGCAGGCCTCCCATGGGAATCAACAAAGCGTGGCACATCAACTTGAGGCAGGGCCAAGCTCCTCCCTCCTGCATCAAGGTTGGGCAAGACAACCCAGCTTGGGGATTGGGTTCCCCAAAGCCAGCTCCGTGTGACAGGGACAGGTCCTGATCCCACTGCTAGGAGCCTCACAAACAGACCGAGCTACACAACTGTCACACACATGCAGAGGGCCTAGGTCGGTCCCATGCAGGCTCCACAGCTGTTGGTCCAGAGTCAGTGAGCTCCCACGAGCTCAGGTCACCTGTCTCTGTGGGTTCCCACCAGCACTTTACTAATGGAGCTATCTCCTCAGCCCGTAGAACACGCACGCGCACACGCACGCGCACGCACAATTTAATTATATGTATATATATTAATTATATTTGTGTGTTTGTGTGTGGGTATGTGCACGTGAGTTTGGGTGCCTGCAGAGGCCAAAAGAGGGTGTCAGATCCTCTGGAGCTGGAGTTAGGCTGACCTGCCTAACATGGGTGCTGGGAAATGAATTCTGATGCTCTGCAAGAGCGGTTCTCCACAGTGGAGCCATCTTTCCAGCAGTTCCAGCTGTGTGACCTCAGGGAAGTCACTGTCTTCTCAGAGCCCGTACCCTCCTTGCAAGGCTGATGTAGGACACAGTGAGATAATGTTTTAGACACTGAGTGTCCCCGGTTATCACTCACCCCCATTGTTTAACTTGATCATTTGCACTATGGACTGGAAATTCTTACTGTCATGTTTAGAGCTGAGGAAAATGATGCTCAGCACCCACCAACCAGCTAGTAAATGCTGGTACCAGGCTCTGAACTTCTCTTGTTCCTGTGATCTGCTTCGCCACAGGCCCACAGATCTTAGAACAACCCATGACACTGGTTAATGCCCAGTAATAGTGGGCTTTGTTTGGTTTGCCTTTATCATAATTTTGGAGAGTTCTGCTGCCAGCATTTCTAATGCCTTCTGCATCCTCCAAGACGTGTAAGTTTTATGATTTTTGCTGCAAAGCTCTTAAACTTCCAGGATTCACGGTCTCTCCTTCAAATGCTTAAACCACAGGTGCAGCTGCCAAAGGAACTGGCCTAAGAGGCAGCAGGGTCGTCCGGAAGAACAAGACGTGAGCTGGAGGCTGTCTCACTAACAGTGCGGGTGACTGAACTGGGAACGTGGCTCCATCCAGGCTGGGGATTGTTTGGGCTGTGAGGAGACACAAGGAGAAGGATACAGAGTCTCAGCGTTCACAGGCAACAGGTCCCAGTTCTAAGAGTTTGACTGAGTTGGGTGAAAATTGTAGAGGGATGCTTCTAGAAGCAGAAGTTAACATTTTTGGTAAACACTTAACTGTTGCTTTCTTCTGGTAAATAACAATAAATCTGACAGAAGTGTCGACTATTGATCATACTCGCACTCCCGTTTCTCCCTCCTTCCATCCTCTCCATTGTCGGCCACCGCATGGCATCTTAAGGGTAATCAATCACGTTGAGAGCTCCGAGAATGTGAAGGGTGGAGTGAGTGCCTGGGCCTTTCGCAGCTTTGGAATAAAGGACCCTTGGCTAGTTCTTCGGAGAACCAGTGAAAGCCTCCGGTCTCACTTACTAGTACTTGTCTCGCTGCTGTAACAAAATGCCGGACCAAAGCAGTTTACGAGAGGAACGATTGACTTTGGTTCATGGTTTGAGGGTGGAGTCCATCACGGAGAGGGAGGCATGGTGGCAGGAACCTGAATCAGCTGGTCACACTGGCCACAGGAGGCAGAGGGAGATGGATGTGGTATTCAGTGGTGTCCTTTTGTGATGTTCAGCCTAGCACCCCAGGCCATGAATGGTGCCATCTGAATCCAGTTCAGACTCTCTGGAAGGTCCCCCAAAGATGTGCCCAGAGGTGAGTCTCCCAGGTAATTCTAAACCCAGTTAAGCTGTCAGTGAAGATTAATTAGCCTAGCCTACTGACTCTGCTCAGCTTTCTCCCTTGTGGACTCCACTGCTGTCTTGAAGTATTCTTCTGAGACAGGTGTCTGTTCGGAGCAAAGCATGCAAGCAAGGGGCTGTGGAGACGACCATGTGTCATCAGGAAGAGTCAGGGGAGAAGCAAACCTTTCACATATAAAAGTCTCCTGCAGTGATTCCATACTTAGTGACCGCTACAGACAACATGCTGTTTTACAGGTGAAAAGGAGGGGGTGGGTGGTAAATAATGCAGTTATTGGCAAGGTTTTGGGTTTTGCACATACACATGTATACACACACCACACACACCACACACACAAAGTTTAATCTGAGTCTCTTCAAAACCCTCTAAAGGAAACATATCTACAGGATTAAACACCTCACCCTCTGCTTCAAGATGCTCTGTCACCTGGTGAACCAATCCACCCTCTTCCCTCACAGGTCGTGTATCGCTCTTGAGAGAGCATCCTTTACACACCCTGAGTGTCTCTCCTCTCTGACTTTTCCACAGAAAAACCCAACACACACCACCATCTGTGAAGGTCCTGTCCGATTTCCCAACCCCATGGCAGGTTCTATCTCCTCTGTAGAACCATTCCTGACATCTCCAAGCCCTATCCTTTCCCCCCTTTCCAAGTCTCCACAGTTCTTAGTTATGCACTATAGTTAGGAAATGCACCCAATTTAAGATACTGTAATAAAATCTCTAAAGTAATCGAGCTTTAAAAGAAAAAGTGATGAGAACACAGGAATTAGGAAATCAAGTTTTGGTAACTTTCTGCTTTCTTTACCCGAGGCAAAAAGCAACACCTTGCTTCTCTTCCCTTTTACACAATCATTGATGATGTAGAGTAGGCAAAGTGGGCTGGGAGAGAATGTCTCTAATGCAGAGGTTCTCAACCTTCCTAACGCTGCAGCCCTTTAATACAGTTCCTCATACTGTGGTGACTCCAAACCATACAATTATTTTTGTTGCTGCTTCATAACTGTAATTTTGCTACTGCTATGAGTCGTAAATATCTGTGTCTTCTGATGGTCTTAGGCAGCCCCTGTGAAAGGATCATTTGACCCCCAAAGTGGTTTGACCCACAGGTTCAGAGTTGCTGCTCTAACGGAACGAACTGGAAGCAGTACATCATAGGAAGAACAAACTATGAAAAATACGGGCTTTCTCTTCTGTTTTGTTTTTAAGATAGTGAATACAAAAGCAGACAAATTTATGTAGTTTCCAATTAAGTAATTTTTAAAATAGTCAACAGCTAATAGCCTTGTTATCGCCTTTTGAAATATTATTTTGTTTTTATCTGTGTGTGTGTGTGTGTGAGCGCACGTGCATCCATGACACACATGGAGGTCAGAGGAACCCTCAATGGAACAAGTTCTCTCCTTTCACCTTCATGTGGGTTCCAGGGATCAGATCAAGGTTGAGAGAGAGAGAGACACACACACACACACACACACACACACACACACACACACACACAGGAAGTAGTTCTCATTATGCTTTTTAATATTATTATCATTTTTCTTTAATCTAATTCCCCTACCCTGAAGATCTTAACTGGAGATTATAACTTGTTTTTAAAAGGTAACGTTAGGGCCAGTGACATGGCTCGACAGGTAAGCATGCTTGCTGCCAAGGCTGAGCACCTGAGTTCAGCCTCCAGAACCCACACACGAGGAGAGAACTGATTACCAAATGTATTCTGACCTCCACATGAAAAAAATAAATAAATGCGAGTTTTTTAAAAAATACAACATTTGGGCTGGAGAGATGGCTCAGGGGTTAAGAGCACTGACTGCTCTTCCAGAGGTCCTGAGTTCAATTCCCAGCAACCACATGGTGGCTCACAACCATCTGTAATGGGATCTGGTGCCCTCTTCTGGCCTGCGGTCATACATGCTGTATACATAATAAATAAATAAATCTAAAAAAAAAAAAAAAAAAAAAAAAAAAAAAAAATACAACATTTATACACCATGTTTTTCAGTTATTTTCTATAATGGATGGTGTTAATTATCAACTTGACAGAATCTAGAATCACCTGGGAAACAGACCTCTGAGCATACTTGTGGGAGATTATCTTGATTGCATTAAAGTGGGAAGACCTGCCCACTGTGGGTGGCACCATTCCCTGGCTGGGACATAGAAAGGGCAGCAGCATGCACTCATGACTCCTTGCTTCCTGACTGTGGACGTAGTATGTTGAGCTAATTCAGGCTCCTCCTGCCTTGACGGACTGTACCTTTCGTGAACCGTAAGCTAGAACAAGCCTTTCTTCCTTGAGGTACTTTTGTGTTTTTGTGCAGGAACCTTTCTGAGTGGAAGAGGAGATGTCCACAGTGGGCTGAAGCCAGGACAGCTCCTGAAGGCCTCAGTCCTGGGTCCAGTTTGCGTTCTCATTTATTCTCTAAAACCACAAAGAGGAAGAGGGCAAGCAAGAGACATTTGACCCAAGTGTGTGTGGCAGACTGCAGGTTGTCAAGGGCCGTGACCCATTGGTTCAGCCATTTCTCCAGGCCATTCTGTTCCAGGTAGCAAAATCACTCTTGGCAGTACAAATAGTGCTTTAGGTAAACCACTAAAGAAATCAATAAATCAGTATCTAATAATTGGTCTTTTTCTACCTTATTCTACTTCATGTGTCAGAGTATTTTATCACAGCAACAGGGAAAAAAAACCTAAGATGTCATCTCTCCAGACCTGATCACTGGCTGTTAGAAATTGCAATAAGTATCTTTTAAAAATTCAAGCTATTGCCGGGCAGTGGTAGCGCACGCCTTTAATCCCGGCACTCGAGAGGCAAAGGCAGGTGGATCTCTGTGAGCTCGAGACCAGCCTGGTCTACAAAGTGAGTTCCAGTACAGCCAGGACTACACACAGAGAAACCCTGTCTTGAAAAAAAAAAAAATTCAAGTTATCACTTCCTGCAAGTTCATGACTGTCAAAATATATCACATAGAAAATGGAAGGGGCTTAAATGTGTATAAAACCCATGGCCGGTTTAAAAGACCCTGACAGACTTCAGTTGTTTTTCTAGCTTCAAATAAATACCTAGTAGGGTTTTATTAAACAGCTTTCAAAATACAAGGCAGCATTAATATTAGCTGTGTGGTGTGATTTTAAGTTTTTCCAGGCTACCACCAAGTTTCTTAGATATCTAATACATTGAGTTGACATGCATTGATGAAAGTTTCACTAACATGCGTTTGATAAATTTTATTCTTCCTGTTTGGTTAATGCCACAGATTCTACACCCAGTCTGAAGCTCTGAGGTAAAGATGAGGCTTCAGACAGGCTGAGACTAAACCACAAGACATCAAAGCTGCCAAAATGGTCATGGACTGTTTAGAACACACAGAGGGGCTCTTTGGAAAGACTATAGCAGTTCTCTTTGCGATGACTGGAAAACCTAAGTATTTTCTATTTCATCTGTGAAATAGTAAACGCCAAACACCCATTTCTCATCATCTATTTCTAAATAGATGAGCAGCAAAGGGATGGATGCAATGAAATACATATGCCCGCACCATGCTAACTCTAATATCTATTTAGTATCTGGCTGCCACAGCTGCTGTGCACAACTTTAGGAGCCACAGGAGCCGTTTAAACTCACTTGGTGTGGTCCTCTAGGGAAGCTTCACAGGATCAAAAGATCAACTACTATTGTCTTCTTTGAGCTCTTGAGGAATTAATAAAACACACACTCATTTCTTTCTTTCTAGATGCTCTCATCTATTTAAAAAACCAAACTCTGGGGCAGGAGAGGTGGCTTGGAGGTTAAGAGCACTTTCTGCTTCTTCAGAGGGCCTCAGTCAGTTCCCAGAACCCATGTCAAGCAGCTCACAACCACCTGTATCTCCAGCTCCGGGGGTCCGATGCCCTCTTCCAGCCTCTGTGGGCACTGCATGCACATGGCTTTTTCTCTCTCACACACACACAAATGAAAATAATAAAAACAAATCTGTAAAAAAATCTAAACAAAAGCTGAGTGGTGGTGGTGGTGGTGGTGGTGGTGGTGGTGGTGCACACCCTTAATCCCAGCACTCAGGAGGCAGATCTCTGTGAGTTCAAAGCCAACCTGGTGTACAGAGTGAGTTCCAGGCCAGTCAAGGTTATCCAGAGGAATACTGTCTGGAAACTCCCCACTGCTCCCCCCTAACCTCCCCCCCAAAAAAAACAACCACCAACAAGAAAACCTAAATAATGGAAACATTATCTTGGATACCTTTTATTCGTTTAGTAACAAAAATGTGTCATATAAACAACTCAGGTTTGGTTTTATTTATTTATTTATTTTTAACAAGTCAAGGATAACAGAAGTTACAGAGCTGTAACTACCCCTCCACCCCCACCCCAGGAGGATGACACTTACTTTGCAAGAAATACCTTCCGGTGAAAGCATATTACTACCCTTTTAAAAATTTTACAAAAATTTAACAAAACATTGTCCTAAACAGCTACCTTCATATTCGTAAACAAAATATAAACAACTGGCTGATCCAGTTTCCACTGCACATCAAACGGGTGCCAGAAGGTCAGAGATCATCTCTGATGTCAAAACAACTAAGATACACTACTAACTAACATACCCAACACATCATAGTCGTAAGGGACTTTCGAGGGGATGTCAGACAGGGTTAGAAACAGACAGACACACGGCACCCTCTACTCTAACTGACTTTTCACTTACTCAGCATTGCCTCCAGATTCTACAAGGACTGTTCCCCCACAATAGAATAGTATTGTTGCTGTCCAACCTGCAATTCTCTTTCAAAAACACACTGGAAACTCAGACCTAACAGGAAAGTGGGTCTATATTTTTGCAGTTTCTGAGGCCTTCCTTGGGTCATGGTGGAGATCTTAACAGGTGGGCCTGTGCATGCATGATGCCATAGATAGTTGGGTGGTAAAAACGTGCACCTTCTGTTTCCAAACCACAGGCAGAAAGTGGGTCTGAACAAGGGGAAAGTGCAGCTGGATTCCTCTGCGGCCCCGGCACCAGGCTAGCGTGCTTACTCCCTCGCTTTGCTGATGTAGTCAGCCAGTTTGGTGATGCTCTCTTCCTGCTGTTCCAAGGCATCCAGGATGATGCCCATTGGTGTCTTCTTCAAACCTATTCCCTCCATTTTATTTTCCAGCTTGTTCTTGAGGTTTCGAAGTCTCAGGGACGCATGGATGAACATCACTGAAAGAAACGACAGCATCAAAGCAAGAATTCCCTTTACGTTTTTTTTTTAAATTATGTAAAAAAAAAATAAAACTACTGTTGTTTTTTAATTATGTGTACGTATGTCTGTGTCTATGGGTTTATGCACTTGACTGCAGGTGCCTGCACAGGCCAAAGGCATCAGGTCCCCATGGAGCTGGAGTTATAGGTGGTTGTGAGCTACCCAGGCCTCACACATTGTCAACTGAATCATTTTTTCTGGCCCTATTTTTTTAATTTTTAAAAAATTTAAAAATTGCATATCTATCTATAATCTATCTATCTATCTATCTATCTATCTATCTATCTATCTATCTATCTGTCTGTCTTGCTCAAGAAACTGTGGAAGGAAAAGAACAACTCCTTCTACTATAAGGATGTGGAGAACCAGACTTGGGTCCTCTGTACTCTCGAGCACTGAGCCATTTCTCCAGCCCAAGAATTCCCCTTTTCACATCAACATAGTACTCCTTCTCACTCCTCACACATATGGTAAACTGTCTCTTTTAGCTGTCAGGTCAGCTCACCCTGCTGATCCAGGCTTTCAGATGGTTGCATAGACTTCATATAAAGCTACCTGTCAAGCCATACACATTGTTTTGTGTGTGGAAGAAAACACAGTAGTCCCTTAGAAGAGCCCTGATCTGGCAGCCACATTCTTTCTTCCCCACTGAAATCCCCACCTTGCAAATGTTACTTAAACAACATGACATTCGACATAATTGTCTACCGACATGATTCCAACCTGAACATGAGTCTACTTACCCCAAGTTTCCCAGAAAGGACATTTTTTGCATTCTAGGTTTATCTGTACTTTGTTCCCTGAATGCCAGAATGTAGGTAAACTCCACTTTTAAGGTGCCTCCAAAGAGGCATGTTTTCTAAAGTATCAAGAATGTCCTCACATTGTTTACTATGAAATTCTATGGTCCCTTCTCATGGACCTCTTGTCCCAGAACCTTAAGGGAAAGGGTTAGAGAATTTGTATTTTAAGACATTCTATGTGATCTGTAATAATCATTTTTCCATGTACATACAAAGCACCCAAAGAGCCTGTTAAATAGGGCTAGGGAGTTAATGAGATGGCTCAGTGGGTAGAGGTGCCTGCCTCCAAGCCTGGTGACCTGAGTTTGATCCCCAAGAGTCACATGGTGGAAGGAGTTGTCTTCTTACCACGTTTCTTGAGAAAGATGATAGACAGACAGAGTGATAGACAGACAGATAGATGATAGATAGATAGATAGATAGATAGATAGATAGATAGATAGATAGATGGATAGATAATAGATAGATTATAGATGATTAATAGATAGATGATAGATGATTAATAGATAGATGATAGGTAGATAGATAGATAGACAGATAGGTGCAATTTTTAAAAATTAAAAAAAAAGATCATGAAAATGACTCAATGGACAATGAGTGAGGACTGGAATTTGAGTCTCTAGGACCAATATAAAAGCCAGGTAGGCACGGCATCCAGCCTGCAATCCCAGCACTTAGAAGGCAGAAACAGAGGATCCTCAGGACAAACCAGCTAGATAGAGTAGTAGCCAATTGTTTCATCAAGAGACCCTACCTCAAATAAAGTGGAGAGCAACGTAAGACTCCTGATGTCAACTCTGGGCCTGCATGCTCACCTTTACACACAGGGAAACACATGTATGCATGTGCATACACACATGCACTATATAATAAACACAGAAATAAAAAGAACCTACTACAGACAAATTCCCACATTACACTAGGCACAATTCAGAGGAAGACTAGAGTTCCTAGCCTACTCTGACCTTTAGAGATACAAGCGACCCACAGAATCAGGCTCTCCCAGGGACTATGGGTCAGAAAAGCATATTTTTAAAAAGTATCTAGACAGATGATCCTCATGTATCTGAGTTTGAGAATAACTGACATTAATTTCTGTGTCTTAGAGATGAGTGAATGCATCTTAATTAGGATGACTAATCACACTCTGAATCTGGAAAGAGAAGCTGAGGCTCCTGACACTGTGATGTGTTTCTTTACTCTGGCTGTCTCAGGCTCATAGGCAGAAAGGGGACTACAGTTATCAAGCAGTGTGTTTAAGTGGAATCATTCCAGCACTAGCTTCCAGAATAACAAGGAAAATCTGGGGAAATTTCTCCAAAGTTTGAATTTACTGGTTGAAACAGTATGTGTTGTGGAATATTAGTTTAAGATGTGTTACATTTGATTATGTTGTGGAATATTTGTTTAATGATGCAAAGATGTGTCGCATTCTTTGATATTGCATTTGTTTAACTCTGTAAAGCTGTGTTATTTTGCCTGTCTAAAACACCTGGTGGTCTAATAAAGAGCTGAACAGCCAATAGCTAGGCAGGAGAGAGAAACAGGTGGGGCTGGCATACAGAGAGAATAAATAGGAGGAGAAATTTAGAGAGGGAAAGGAGGATGCTGGGGCCAGCCACCCAGCCACCCAGCCAGCCACAGAGTAAGAAGGAAAGAAAGATTATAAAATACAGAAAGGTGAAAAGCCCAGAAGCAAAACATAGTTAGAGAGAAACAGGATAATGTAAGTTAGAAAAGCTGGCTGGACACAAGCCAAGCTAAGGCTGGACATTTATAAGTAATAATAAGCTTCTGTGTGTTTTACTTGGGAGTTGGGTGGCGGGCCCCCAAAGAGTAAAAAACAAACAAACAAACAAACAAAAAACCGACTACAAGGGTGTGTAACAAAGTATAGGATTCATTTGTAAATATTCTGAGCTGATAAGATCTCAAATAAGCAAATTATTTTATTTACTAGAATAGATGCATAGGTGAAATATTTTCAGATATAGAGGGACATTTTCTTGCCACCAACTACACTAGCATTTCAGCCAGATTTGTGCTGCTGAGACCTGAATTGGATCTTTATTTCATTTCATATTGTTTGAGGTCTTTGAAAATAAGCTATTTAGAAAATATGTAGTTCACCAGAATTATAGTATTAAGTGTTTATATTGTGGTCCAGTTTTTTTTCAGATATATATATATATATATATATATATATATATATATATTTATGTATATGAGTGTTTTACCTATATGTAGGGATGTATGCATGCCTGGTGCCTGCATAGGTCAGAAGAAGGTATCAGATCCCCTGCCACTGGAGTTATGGATAGTTAGTTGTAAGCCACCATGCAGATATCATGCAGGCTGTACCAGTTCTTGCCATGTGACTGGGATTTGTATGTGTTTTGTTTATTGGTAACTCTTTGTAAGAGCACCTGACACATTGCAAGTGCCCACATGTATTTGTGGAAATAAGCAACTACTCGGCTTTCATGTGCTGTTTTAGAGGATTCTGATACTGTACTAGATATACCAAGAGGTTATGCAATGCCCATTGGCCAACTATGCCTACATTTATTTTAATGAAGTGAGAAAAAGAAAACGGGTTTACTTACACAACAAAGGAAAAGTGATGCCGAACACAAAGACCATGACGCCCCCAAACATGGATATGAGGAAGTAGCTGGCCAACATGACCACCATCACGAAGGCTGTGGGGTACTGCTTCTTCATTCGGCGGAGGATGTCTTTATTGTGCGCTGCCCACACGAACCCTGTGAATACCAGCACCACAATGATTCCTCCAAGGATCATGTTGAAGGGGCTCAGAAACCTGGGATGTGGGGACAAAGAAAGACTGGCTCAGTAGCAGGTACAGCAGGCAGAGAGACGGGAAGAGGAGGAGCAAAACCCATTGAGTACTTACTAAGTACTTCGTCAACACCAGAACCTTAAAGCCCTCAGCCTATGGAGTAGGCAGGACTGACTAATTCTAAATAGAGATATGGCTTTAGTGGTTAGAAAATGGTGACACGTACAGCCAGGCATGTTGGCCCACACAATCCTAGTGCTTGGGAGGCTAAGGCCGGAAGATCATGAGTTCAAGGCTAGCTTCAGCCTCATAGCCAAGACTATCTCAAAACAAACTAACAACAAAATAACAAGAAAAAACTCAAAACCAAAACAAAAGATGAAAAAGAGAAAGGGAAGAAGAGATGATCAATAATAATAACAACAACAAAGAAAATGGTGGAACTAAGACATTAAGATGACCACACGCAGCCTGATGCCTACCAGACTCGCTAGATCTTACTAGAGCCCCACAATTTGAAGACCACACCTTTTATAGATGTGCTGTGTTTAGCCTTCATACATCCTGGGCACTACCCCACACCAGTTGTATTTGTTTTTTAGGACTAAGTATTTCAGCCGTAATAGGAATGATAGATGAATGTAGAGTAGAGGCTATACAGTGGCCTCCATGAGCAAGACCCTGTCTACAGTCACATTTCTGTTGGGACTGTACAGTGTTTATTACACTGTTTATTTGAATCCTTATGGGAAAAAAAACACAACACAAAACAAACAACAACAACAACAAAACAGTGCACAAAGCACAGGGTAACTTGCTTCTCCTAGAATAAGAGAATCTAATCTCCCTGGACCCACCTTCCATTGTGCGACCCAGCAGCTGGAGTGCCTTCTCCTTGAGGCTGAACGAAAGCTTTCTATGGAGCGCCCAGTCTTCCCTATCCACTACTGCCTCCTTGACATGGAAGTCTAAAGCAAGCTGTCACTAGTCTTTGTTTTTCTCATAAATGATCCAAATCACGGTATCCTCCACACAGCTTGTCAACTCAGAATTCCAGATGTATATACAGTCTCTAAATTCACCGGTCCACGAGACAAAGGTCTTCATCACGGGACAGCCATCACTGAGTCTGGATAATGCAGAAAACACTAGGAAGAGGAAGTAATCTCCCACAAGTAATTTGTAAATGAAAAGGACGCAGCACTGTAGTCTTCCACCTTCCTGCCCTTTTTTAGGAGGCAGATTCTCACTACACAGCCTGATGTTGTGGTTTGGATGAGAATGGTCCCCACAGGCTCACGTGTTTGAATACTTGGTTCCTAATTGTTGGAACTGATTGGGACGGATTCAGAGGAATGGCCTTGTTGGAGGAGGTGTGTCAGTAGCGGGTAGGCTTTGAGATTTTAAAAGACTCAAGCCATGCCCAGCGTGCCCCCTCGGCTTCCTGTTTGCCAAACCAAGCCTCAGCTCGCAGCTGTTCCTCTGGCGATGCCTTTGCTCCCCCCCTCCTCAAACCCATGATCCTCCTGCCTCAGCCTCCCAAGTACTGTGATTACAGATGTGCACCACCGTTTCCAACTGAAAATCCCTTTATAGTTAGCTCTGATGCTACCCACTGAAAGACAAACTATTTTGAGTAGAAAGTGAAAATTTCTTATCCTTGCTGTCAGGGTGTTGGAATTAATGTGAAACTGCTTTGAAAAAAGCTAAAGCCATTCACTAAAAAAGCAAAGAATTGCTGGATGTGGTGCTGCACACCTTTAATCTCAGGAGGCAAAGGCAAGTGGATCTCTGTGAGTTCGAGGACAGCCTGGTCTACAATGTGAGTTCCAGGACAGCCAGGACTGCATAGTGAGATCCTGTCTTTAAAACAAACAAGAGAGGCAGTGGGAGAGTGATCCAGAAGAGAATTAAACAATGGTGAGAGTAGCGTAGCATAGTTTAAACATAGCCTGTAACACTTGTGAATGCTGTTCTGGGCCAGTCTCCTTTCAGAACATGGCACTTTCACCTCTGTTGCCTCCAAGCAGACTGTCACCTTCTCAGAAAAGGTGAAACATAACAAGCCCCAGCTACACCATATGGGTGCCAACTTGAGATAATAGTCATGCTGAGCCCCTTCTGACTCAGGGCAAGATCATAACTGCCTCAAGGCCGGGCTGTTGCTAACCACAGTAAGCTCTAACTTCAATTACCCCAGGACACCATGACATTGAAACAGGTCTGACTGCCTGCATGGAAATGCCCCTTCCAGCATCAAAAGCCACGCCTTGGAATGGCTGCGTGCAGATGGGCCCTCTCTACTGCCTTGGCCTCTGTGGATGGAGCACAATGTGTCTCATGAGCTGTGCTCCTTTTTTCTTTTGTCTTCAGAGGATTCATTCCCACCAGTGCCATCCCTGGGAGGTCGGTAACAGTTGCCACGTCACTCAAAATCCTTGAAAACACTGAGACCCTTTGAGCTTGAGAATACAAAGGTAATAAATAAAATTGCCAAGACTGAGATATATCATGCTGGCGGTATGTTTAAAAAGCTGAAGTATTTAGGACTGCACTACCAGATCTGGCTTATAATTTAGTAGCACAACAAGATATTAACAATATATTGAGTAAAATATTTAAAATATTTAAAAGGTAAAAACAACGATAGCACATTCCCTCTGTTAGACGGATTTATCATTTCATGCATGTGACATAACCCTAAAACAGAAACATCTATAATTTATGTTTCCCTTTTCCCTCTCTTTCTCCTTCCTTCTTTTCTACTCTCTCTTTCTTTTATATAGACGGGGTCTCACGTATCCCACCATAGTGTAGGTGAAGATGTGTAGGTAAAGATGACCTAAACTCCTGATCCTCCTAGGTCCTGGAACTCGGGTGTAGGCCACTGTACCCAGTTTATGTGGTGCTGAGGATCAAACCCAGGGCTTTGTGAATGTTAATCAAGGATTCTACCAGCTGAGCTATAATCCCAGATCTTGCTACATACGTGTGTGTGCTACTGGGGATTGACACCCGGGCCTTATGCATGGCAGGCAAATGTTCTATCATTAAGTTATATCCTCACACTGTTGGCTTTGTTTTATCTTGTCTGTTTTTTTTTTTTCTTTTTTCTTTTGGGTAGGGGGGGAGTCTTAGCATCTCACCAAGTTGCCCAGGCTAACCTTGAACTCTATCTTCCTATCTTAGCTTCCCTAGTATCTGGGATTACAGATTTGCACTACCAGATCTAGCTTATCATTTGTGTATTATTTTCTAATCAAAAACAAAATAACTATACACAAAAAAAGAAAATACAAAAATATAAAATCAGCTGCTTCTCAGTCCACAGCCCGGGCTTAGTGCTCTCCTAGTATCTAATAGCATTACTGGGACTTGAGTTCATACACCACCTTGAGGTTTTTTTTTTTCCTTCTTTACCTCAACCTTGGCTTCCTGCTGTCTGTACTCTGTGTGCCAGTTTGTACCATCTGACCTCCTCCAAGCTCTCAACACTCAGCTCACAGGCTGTTCTGCCTTGCCTGCCCTCCCTTTCAGTCCCAAGTCACCCAGAGTGACTCAGCCTCTGTAATTTATTAATATTTTAGTTTATATTTTCATCTGTTACTTCATCAACAGCCTCAGATTTGATATTTGTTTGATTTTTGTTTTGTTTGATTTTGTTGTTGTTGTTGTTGGAGACAGGGTCTTGTATAGCATAGGTTAACTGGAGCTCACTGTGTAGCTGAGGAAGACCTTAAGTTCCTGATGCTCCTGCCTCTACCTCCCTAGAGATGGGATTAAGAGCACATGACACCATTCCCCAATACCTAACGTGGTGGGAAAGACAAAAGTTTTACAGGCTGGAAGAAAGGCAGAATCAGGTAATGCAAAAAGTATATCTCCTTGAACAAGCTTTAGACTGCCTTGTATTAGAGGACTAGGAACTTTCACAGATGAACACAATCTCATTCCTAGTACTAAAAGAGAAAGTCTGAGAGAAATTAAGGCCAAAGACTTCAGTACTCATGGTGGGTAGGGGCATCATGGGTTGTTTCTCTCTCTCTCTTTCCCTCATCTGCTCATCTTCCTTTCTTTCTTCGTGTGTGTGTGTGTGTGTGTGTGTGTGTGTGTGTGTGTGTGTGTGTGTGTAAGGGTCTTGCTACACAGCCTAGCTGGCCTTGAATTCATGGCAATCCTCCAGCCTCGGCTTTCCAAATGCTGGGATTCCAGCATGGGCTACCAAGCCTAGCATTTGTTTTTATATTTCTCAATTACTTTCTGCTACTTGAATAACTGAAAATGCCTGACATTTTAAAATAAGAAACATAGACCCTCACAAGGTCATTCTTTTCATCTAGGACCCACTCAAATGTGTCTGAGCTGTAAAGCAAAGAACAAAATTAACAGAAAGAGCTAGAAGGGAGGGCCAGGAAACAGCATGCTTGCTACACGAGCTTGAGGAAATGAGCTTGGTCCCCAGCACCCACAAAAAAAGCCATGTGTGGAGCTGTGCACTTGTAATCCCGGAACTGGCGAAGTAGACACAGGCAGAGCCTGGGGACTCAATGACCTTCATGTATTTGGCAAGGCCCAGGTCTCAGTGAGAGACCTTGTCTCAAAAACAAGGTGAATCATGGGGAAAGGCCAAAACTTAAGAAAACTCTTGCAAACTAAACTGCAAAGGGGAGCTGGTCAGTCTGCAGCAAAGTACCAAAGATCTTTCTAGAATACTCATTAAGATAATAATTTATGTAGCATACAATGAAATTCCCATAAAGTTTTTTTTTCTTTTCTATTTTTACTTTTGACAAGTAAAGCAGATTTCTAAACCGAAAGTCTAAATAAAGCCTGGGATGAAGAAGAATGGAAAACCCAGGGCCGATTCAAGCCGTTCCACATTTGCTGTTCACCTGTTCCTGTAGCTCAAGCTCTGGAGAAAAGAAGCAAGCGCTCCTATAGAACTGGTTTCAGCTTGCAACATGCCCAGCCACAAACTATAATTAGAAAGCAGTCCAGCTCCAAACTGACGGGGAAAAAGAACAAAGTCACTGGGAGGAGAAATGATCCCCTTCCATATTCTGAGGACATGCAATTCCATTCTGAAAACCAATAAAGTGTGTGCCGTGAAGATGCCCTGGTAGCCACTTATCCTTGTAACAAAATGACACACAGGCACACATGAAACACACTGAAACACACACACACACACACACACACACACACACACACACACACACACACACCCCAGACACCAGACTAACTAACTGCATTTTCTGATAAGCACAAGAATCTGGGAAGCAGTTGTTGTCTTCGATGCCAACCATTGGCCTGTTAAGTCACACCAGTCAAGATAAAATCCAGGAGCTTTTGGAAGAGTGGTTTCCATAAACAGGACATCTCTTACGAGGCTCTGCTGGGAGCAGGTTTATTGCTGGTTACCAGGAATAATAAGAAGCAGGGAGGAAAAGAGAGAGAAAGCACTAGAAGACGATGGAGGAGTGAAGGAGGGGAGACCGAACGTTTGAGATTCTGTTCTTTGTAGAACACAACCTAATTATGCAAGTTAAAAATATGAAACATGTTTTCAATTTTGAGATAAACATATTCATATAAACTACCCCACTCTACTAATTAATAAACCCTCTACTCAGTGGGGTTGTTCTTGGTTGTAAAAAAAAACATTCAGAATACCACTGTGAATTTCTGAATCAATACCATCCCATTATGCAGTATAAGACAAAACTGAGGTCCAAAGAAGTGAAAAAGCACAGTCACGGGATTTGAGGGAGGAAGGATGGTGGGGGTGGGGGTCACAATATAGCCATCCTGTGTGGTTAAGCATGTTAATGCACTCAAGGACTTAACCCTTCCATTCCAAGCTGCCATGTTCTTCCACTTGAAGTCAACTACTAAGGAATCCCTCCACAGGGTTATTTCTCTCTGAGAGAAGGTGGCAGAGGCTGAGGGGTAGCTCAGTGGTTTAACACTTGCCCAGCGTGTGTACATGGAGGGGGAAGGGAGAGAGAGAGAGGGCTGAAGGAAGGCAGCTTTGTGGTGAAAATGCCCCAGACTTGCCACTGTGAGGCTGCTGACAGGATCTGCAGACTTGGCATAAACTGCTGGCAGGAGGGAAAATCCTATCTAATCACAGTGTTCTAGGGCTAGGGGGATCTTGAAAACCCCCTCAGTTCACAAAGAAGTGAGCTAAGGAATACAGGCAGTCAGTAAATGTGTCCAAGGCCACCAACGGCAGAGTTGCCAGTGCAGTTAACAACAGCAGAGGATTCAGAGCAGCACTGCAAGGACCATTCGGGAAGTTCTGTCACACCAAGCAGAACCCAGAGGGCAGAGAAGTGCTTCCTAAGCAGACACAGACTCACGCTGACTTCTAACTTGGATGCTGTGTTTAAAGAGTGGTTTCCAGAGGAGCCTGGCTCACAGGGAAGGGGGGCAGAGGGAGTGTATACTCACAGGGCACTTCTCTGAGAAGTAGAGGTTTTTCTGTGGTCTTTCCACAGCCAGGGGCTCGTGGCAATTATGGACATACCCATCCACTTTCTTCTCATGGCCCTTATAAAACCAGCACCCTTTACCCACTCTACAAGGCCTGCCTGCCTCTGTAGCCCCTACTACTGAACATAGTTGTACCAGGACTGGGTACCTGGGACAGGGAGCTTGGCAACAGGGTGAGATCCATGCTCTGCTCACCAACCTCGGTGTTTAGCTTAGGCTGCTTGTACTAAGGGGCACCTGGCATGCAGCAGCCCTCCCTACCAGCTTCCTGATACCACGTCCTGATTCTGCACTTATGCCCAGGTTTCTGGTGGTTGCTAGAGCTCACCCTGCTTGCTGGGGAGTCACAGGCCCATGCAGGAGTTGTTCTCTCTGCTTGATTCACTCCAACCTTCTCTAAGGCTCAGTTCAGCAGCCTTTTCTCAGCCTCTCCGAACAGCACATAGCACCATATGCCTCTTGCCACAGTGCATAAGCCACAGTGGTGGCTTCACATTTATGTGGGTGAGTGCTGAACACATAGAGAGTTCCATAAGGAATGGAGACGTCACAGTTTTGGCCCCAGCACCTAGCACAGCATACTTGATAAATGTGTCCAATGAAAGAAAAAAAAGAAAGAGATTGGTGTGTTTTCATACCATTTCATTAAGTTCAGCATATTTCTGTGGCCATCAACTAAGGAGCATGAGATGAATATAGACAAGCCACTATTATCCCTATTGTATACTAGACAGGACAGGGAAATAGTCCCAGCTTTTGTTTCTTCACAGAGCTTGTTAAAGGGACAAGTGAGAAAAGTATCACTGGGAAAAAAATTCATGCTCGTACACGAGGAGATGAATGGACAAGGAAGAAAAGCAGTAGGCTTTCTGCAAGGCACCTCTGCAGGCTGTGTGACCAGCACAGGCTGAAGGACAGCAGGGACAAAGGAGAGAAATTAACATACTGCTAGCCTATCCTTTGAGGGTCCTTTCTGCTTCCTGTGATCACCCTAACAGTGTTCAGTGGTTTGTTTTTGTTGTTGTTGTTTTTGTTTTTTTGTTTGGTTTTGGTTTTGGTTTTGGTTTCCCAATATGGCTTCTGTCCTGGCAAGAACTATTTTTTTCTTTTTAATTTTAAAAATTACATTTATTTATTTAGTGTATACATTCACCACGGTGCCGATGTGGAGGTCAGGAGGCAACGTTCAGGAGTCAGTTCTCTCCTCCCACCCAGATATCCAACTTAAGGCTATTAGGTTTGTCTGCAAGTGCCATTATCATTGAGCAACCCTGCCAGCATGCAAGAACTATATCTCACTGTAAAGTGTAACTATGGACTTTAGACACAAATTAACCTCCAGTATATATAACCATCATCTCCTGGACCCAAGGAGCACCAGGGTAAAGGAGACTTCAAAAAGTTTAGATGGCGTAGGAGCCTGTCTGTTTTGTCACAGAAGGTCAAAGTAACATAACCTTGGGACTTCCCTAACTGGCTGAATTAGCAAGGCCTACAGAAGTCACTGTATCCTGCATACATTGCACCAGCGAACTGAGAACTCTGCCCCACTAGTTCATACAATTGGCATCTCAATGTATTCCTAGCAAGGCATACTTTGTTAGCCTCTTGTGTTTTGTTTGGCATTTACTAAACTATTTGCTTATGTATGAATGTATTTATTATTTATGTGTATGTATATTTGTGTATACATGGAGGTGAAAGGTTGACATCATGTGTCTTTCTCCATTGCTCTCTGTCTTATTTTTTTTTTGAGGGGGCGTGTTTCGAGACAGGGGTTCTCTGTGCACCCCTGGCTGTCCTGGAACTCGCTTTGTAGACCAAGCTGGCCTTGAACTCACAGAGATCCATCTGCCTCTGCCTCCCGAGTGCTGGGATTAAAGGTGCACCACCACCACTCAGCTTCTATCTTATCTTTTGAGACAAGATATCTTAGTGACCGGCAGCTCGACCAGACTGGCCAGCCAGTGAGCTCCAGGCATTCTCATGTCTCAGCTTTCCCAGGCTGTTTTAATGTGGTTGCTACGGTCCAAACTCAGATCCTCATGTTCCCACAGCAAGCACTTCACCCACTGGGCCGTTCCCCACACCCAGGACTGGTAAGTTTACTTTTCATAGACAATCCGTTGGACCTGAGTTAGAAATCATAACTCTAATCCTCCCCGGAGTGTCGGCATGTCAAATGGTGACGGAACTGGAATTAAACCGTAGTGAGTCCTTTTAAACTTTTTATGATGGAGAGCTTTCATCACCTACAATGTTAGAGAGCATGGCATAATGATGCTCACATACTCATCACTACCTTGGCTCATGATCCTTCCCAGGAACTTTTTGGAAGTGATAGAAGACACTTGCTTGTTGACAAACTGGTCCTCCTGAATGATTTTAGTGGTGTAATTTTAGACAAGGAAAACTTGAGAATTATTGAACTATTGTCACATGGCAAGGGAGAGAAGTTGGAATTGACACATGCTAATAATAAGATTGATGACACTAAGTTCTCTTCCCATAAGAGTGTCTTATTTATCTCACACTAACCTCCAACCTATACATCGAATCAGTGAGCTACTAATCCAGTTAGCAGAAGGAGCAACCAAAATGCTGTTTTCTATATTAAATGGCCTTTCTGCCTGCCAGTGAATGCTTATGGAAGAGAAGGCCCAGACATGTGCTTATTCATCACAAGGACCTAAAATCCTATCTATTTACAGTAAATGGCTGCTGAATGGGAGCCAGACTGCAGATTTTATCTCTGACCAAAGCTGCAAAAGCATTACCTGACCAGAGGCGACATCCAGGGTAAGCCTTCTAAAGATGAATGATAAAGGATAAAACTCACCTGTCCAAAAGGAAAATAATATAATACAATATAATATTAAATGATACAATCCCAACATTGTCCAGAGTTCTGCAGCCCTAAATTGATTTAAAGCTCCAACTTCTAAGAGGGGGGCCAGGAGTCCAGACTACACACATTATCTCACTTTACCTAGAAATTGTAAATCTCTCCCTAGTAAAAAGAAACCAAAACACCAACTAGTTGACAGAGACAGGGTGGAAAATTAATTCTTCTAATAAAAAGCACGTGATGGTGACAGAGAGAAGCCAGGAGGTACAAGTAAGATACATGATGCTAAGGATATTTAAATGAGAGGTAATTCTGCCTGCAAGGGATTGAACCCATGGCCTTGTACAGGCAAAGCTTGCTCTCCCACTGAGATACATCCTCAGTTCAGATGAAGGATCTTTTGATTAAACATCTGAATGTTGACAGTTCTCTTAAAGGTCTGCACACAGAAAAAACTCAAGACCCGTCTGAAGAAAACTCCATCCACCTGCACTGTCTTTCCTGGATGAAGTGTACTTAAGAAGCACTGTGGGGCGGGTGGAGTCTGGGAGGATCGGGCAGGTGCGGATGTGGTATGTCTTGCTGTATCCTCAGGGCTGCGGCTAGACACCCACTTAATATTTGTTCAATGGAGAAGCGATGTGAATTGTGAGTGAATATTATGAGAACGTAATAACCCTCTCACCTATCCACATAACAGTATTTCCCCTGTTGCTAACACTGGAGAATTTTCTAAGTGGAATTGTTTAGGAAAGACCATGTAAGTCAGTTAGGAAAGACATATGCCCATAGAGTTGTGTGTTTCTTTTCTTTTCTTTTCTTTTCTTTCTTTTTTTTTTTTTTTTTTTTTTTTTTTTTTTTTTTTTTTTTGGTTTCTCTGCCCTGGAACTTGCTTTGTAGACCAGGTTGGCCTCAAATTCAGGGATCCACCTGTCTCTGCCTCCCAAGTGCTGGAATTAAAGGTGTGTACCACCACTGCCCAAATGTAGTTGTGTATTTCTGTAGGCTTGGTTGCCTTGTATAAAAACTGATTCTAATCTTTTCAGCATTGTCTGACTACCCCTCTAGACCTCCAGCTCAATAAAGGAATCATAATATCCATTCTCCACTTCCTCCCAACAGTACCTGAAAGGCTGGTGAATGCCTCTCACTCTGTAGAGTGAATGAATGAAGGGACACAAGAATCCCACCATAAAACTGCTGACTCTGACTAATCATTTTTTTAAATTAATTTATTTATTCTTATTTTATGTACATTGGTGTTTTGCCTGCATGTATGTCTGTGTGAGGGGATCAGATCTTGGGGTTACAGACAGTTGTGAGCTGCCATGTGGGTGCTGGGAATTGAACTTGGGTCCTCTGGAAGAGCAGTCAGTGCTCTTAACTGCTGAGCTATCTCTCCAGCCCCAGACTCTGACTCATCTTAAATTGTAAACAGACTGCAATTTATTCCATTTGCAAATAACTATGAAAAGAATTGCTAGTAGTTTCCATTTCATATTATTCTTAGCATTATTTACACTAGTAGTCTAAAAAATAGTTTAAAAAAAAAAACAGAAACAAATCCATAAGCAATACACCTGCCAGCATAAATTTACAAACAGGGCCAGTGTACAGGTAAAACAGGGACGGGCTTGTGAAGGGTTCACTGATAAATGGCAACAGATAGTCTGAAAAAAATTCCAACAGTCTTTTGTCTTACGGTCTACCTTTCACAATAAAAACAAAAGCAAAACAGAACAGAACAAAAAACCAACCAACCAAAAAAACCCCTAAGATGATCAGGTTTGCCTTAACAAAGCCAGGGGAAAGGACAGTAGTTACAAGGGAGCAAGAACTTAAAAAATGCACCTCTAGGGCTATTTAGAGGCCAGCAGGGGGAGGACCCAGATGTCAAGTCTTTTCTTCCCACAAATGTTTAAATATATCCCCATGCAGAGCACCCGGGACTTTCTTAGCTCTTTCTTCTCTTACCAACTGGCAACCAGTTCTTTCTCCTTATAGCATTTTAAAAGCACAAACAGTGTGAGCATTCTTAATACCAGATGCTGCTGACAGCCATATGCTTTGGGCTTGTACAGAGTCCTAGTTCTTTTGAAAAGAATTAGCCTAATACCTTTTTTTTCAAGTCTGTAATTACTAGCCTTCTAGAAACTTCTGACCTGGCCAGCCAGCAGCAGAAAGTAGCAGCTGTGGATCCCACCCTCTTTTAACACTTCCACAGGCCAAACCATCAGGACACAGAGTGACTCCTGCCAAGAAAACCTGGGCTCATTCACCTAGCCGTGACACCACTCTGTATAAGGTGGGGGATGGGGAGGAGATGTGTGCATGTGCCTTGAAGGCAAGGGGAAGCATTTATACAAGCTGCAAATACGGCGTGTGGTTGGTGACTCTGAGGCCACACCAGGAAAATAGAAAACATATGTTCTGATGTCAGGAATGAAAAAGGTAAGTTAGCATAGCAGTAAAAACGTAATTTTCAAATATTCAGTTAAATCTGATTAAGTAGGAACTTTAGCAAATTTACCATGCGGTTTGATTGAAAAGCTATTTCACCTGCTAGTAATCAGCCCAGCTACTATTAGCAGTTTGGGTTCCAATTAGCTGCATGACCTCAAGCCTTCATGCTTTCAAACGGATGGTCGCTCAGCAGGATTACTAGCTCTTATTCAGCTTTGGGGTATACATATTGCAATCATTTGGGGAGTCAGAGGGGGGAAATCAACAGATTCCTGAATCTAGAAAAAAAATACAATTAGAATTTCTAAAAGTGACACTGGCATGTGGTGTATTAATTTTTAAGTTCTGTCAGTGTTTCTTTTGAGTCAGACTAGACCAAATTTTAATGTGAGGATGAATCCTCTGAGACCCTTATTAAAATATAGAGCCCAGAGGTTGGAAACGGTCCAGAGGGTCTTCATTTGTGATAAGCTGCCAGATGCAGGTTGCCATTGCTCCTTGGCTCAGTATTTTGAATAGATTTTTCTAGTTCGTATCTGTAGGCACTCCATCAAGCACTCAGAAATCCTCACCCACAGCTAGAGTGTATCACAGGCATGGTACTAGGGTCAAGTGCAATTAACTGTTGCCTGTATTTTTACTTTGAAAGACTTCTGTGGTGGTTTGAATGAGAGAGGCCCCTATAGGCTCATATAGTTGAATGCTTAGTTACCAGGGAGTGGAAATCTTTGAAAGGATTAGGATTAGGAGGTGTGACCTTGTTGGAGGAAGTATGTTACTGAGGGGGGGGCAGACTTTGAGGTGTCAAAAGCCATGCTAGGCCCAGTCTCTGTCTCTCTGTCTGTCCCTCCCTCCTTCTGTCTGTTAGCTTGTGGGTCAGGATGCAGCTCTCAGCTACTGTTCCAGCACTATGTGTGCCTCCATGTCCCCCACCGTGATGTTAATGGACTAAACCTCTGAAACTGCAAACCAGCCCCCAATTAAATGCTTTCTGTTATAATCGTTGCCCTGGTCATGGTATCTCTTCACAGCAATAGAACATTGGCTAAGACAACTCCATTGATGTGTGTGATGTAAACATAATGTCTTAATGCATTCATGGCTCCCATCATGGATGGAAGGACAGTTTTTGGTCTTTGATCTTAGACATCTTTCTTTTCTTGTGGACATGTATACACAAAAGACTTTCGGGTAACAGGAAAACTGCAAGGACAGATGTGGGATCCAATTAACACTGGCAATGAGAGACACTGGGACAGGGTTTCTCCCATGGGGTGACACCAAAACTGAGTCTTGCAGAAGTGGGAAAACTGCACTTTGGCAGTGGAAGCCACTGGTCTAAAGATGCTGCATTTCTAAGCTGTCTAGTTGGTAACACTAACAGCCATAAGAAAGAAGTAACATTTCTTGTGGCAAACTGAGGAGGCCCGCTCTGTTCTGAAAGCAGTACCTGTAAGACACTGGTTAGTCCTCCCAGCAGGCAGGCCTGTGAGGTGGGCGCTGTCCTTACTGTCCCTGTATGGTGAAGATGAGGCAGTGTGGTCATACAGCCAGTGGCTGGCAGCTGGGATTCCAACCCACTTCATCTGGCTTATAACTACTAACTTATACTACTCAAAGAGACTGGCAAAAATAAAAACTGTCTGTGGGGAGGGCTACAAGGCTGAGCCATACACGCCTATGATCCTGGCACCTGGGACTCCAGAGCAGGAGGAGCTTGAGTTCCAAGCCAGCCAAGAGGTACACAGTGAAACCATGTTGTTTTTTTTTAAAAAAATAAAATAAAATAAAACAGAGAGGGTGGGATGAGAAGTAGAGAGCAGGAGAAGGAGGGTGGAGAAAGGAGAGAGGAGGAGAGCAAAAGAAGAAGAGAGGAAGAAAAGGAAGAAGAGTTAAGGGGAGAAGAGGAGGAGGCGGAGGAGGGAGAGGAGCAGCAGCCCCAAGCTCACAGGATCTGGGATGCACAGTGTACCTACTGCATGGAAGTTATGTACTGAGTAAGACCATGGTTTTAAAACGAAAACCAAACTGCCTCCTTCTCCTCCTCTTCTTTTGGAGAGAAAGTATTGTTATACAGAACCAAACTCACTATTTAACTCAGGCTGGCCTCAAACTCACTCTCCTCCTGCCTCATCCTCCCTATTACTGGGATTTAAAAACAAAACAAAACAAAACAAAACATGCACCTCCATGCCTCACTGAAGACCTAACTTCTGACCACCAGGCCCTTCCTGTTCAGGACCCAGTACGGAATTCTGTCTCTATCTTACTTCTCTTATTTTCCATCTTGGGCTAGTGCTTCTTACTGCTTCTGGAGCTACATCACATCCTCCAATCTCCCCTCCCCTCATGCTGAAATCTGGGGGAAAAAAAACAGCCCTGTCTGTCCTCAGCCAAGCACACTTGAAACACTAGAGGACCTCAATAGCCATCCATTGTCCCCAAGGGGCCTCCTGGCCACAGGGATGGAATCACTGAACAGTCTTCACCCCAGGTAATGTGTCTTATTTGCACATTTCATCATGAGAAACTATCATCCACTAGCAGAGGGTCCTGATAAGCAGCTTCCAGCAGTGTCCAGACCCACCCATCCACTGCAGCACCCAAAGAGTACAGTTCTATTTAGAATGGGGAATGCTCCAGAATCAGCCACTCTGCCTGATCCCAAAGGTATTGGATTTCTTCCACCTTTCAGGCACTATAATTCTAAACCTCCTGAATCCTAGGAAGATGCCACAGTAGTTAAGGGGACAAGCCCAGGTCTGTGGTTATAAGTATGTCATTCAACTTCTCTGAGCATCTGGTTTAGTAATGAAAATAATAATAGGTTAGTTATGGAACTGTAGGACACAATGCAGGAAAATACTTAGCACGCAGTACTTATCACAGAGCCCTCAATAAATGTTTATTATTATTAATTATAAAGAAAGAAAATAAGAATTTGTGGGGAAAGCTATAAAGTGTTTAGAGAGGCATAGAAAAAAAAAAACAACTAAAAGTTACATGACCAAATTTATGCTGGGGTATAAAGAAAATTTTATATTTTACACACACTCATGTTTTTGAAACAACTGTTGCTGAGTCTCACACTCTAGCCCTGGCTGGCCTGGAACTCATGGCAATCCTCCTGCCTCAGACAATTGAGTGCTAGTTATGAGCCGCCATGCCTTGCCTGGCTCTTTGCAAATTTGTAACAACAACAATAACAGGTACTTTTCTGCCACTAACAATTGAGATTTCTATGCATGATGGGAATGAGAAGGGTTAAGACTCACAGACTGCCTGGTTTAGTGGCTTGAGACCATAAGGAAAGAGCCATATTTAGTTAAAGAGCTGACTATGAAAAATGGATTCTATGAAGGCCACAAGATGGCCCGGGCTTGTGCTACAGCCTGGGCACATACTGCTTTGGGGGGAGGAGGGTTTGTTTTCATTGTATATTTGATTGGTTTGTCAACTATTTCTTTCTATTTAAGATAAGAAAATTCCCCCATGACTACATAACCACAAAGGAGGAAGAAGAGATATGTAGACTCATTATTAGCTATTTTATTTTAAAGATACTTTTTATGCAGTTTTTCTCCAGGAAGATACACAGAGTCTGGGGCAGCTTTAGGTACAACTGCTTAGGCCTTCTGACCCCGACTAACGGTTCCTCAGCTGCCAGTTTAGTCAGAGTCCACCAGGGCCAGTGTCCTCTGCACACTAGGCCATCCCTAGAGTTGGCACTTCCTCAGTCACACACAGCAAGGATCCCACATGGAACTTGCATTTGGGAACTGGCGCCCACTCTGAACCACGCCCGGAATAGGAAATTCTGCCAGTCTCCGGTGCTGTGAGAGTTTGCTCCTTTTGAGGCTCAGCAAATACCATGTGTCCCTGGGCCAGAATTCAAGTCTGATTCATCTTGGTGTGCTCGGAACTTGGCATGGGCTCTGGTGCCCAGAGGTAGCTCAGTAAATAAAGCCAGCTAACCTCAGGCCAATTTAAGGCAGCTTTCTCACTCACTCCTTCCTACCCCCTCCAAGTATGAATCTCTCCTTTTCGTTTTCTTGACAGCTTTCTTTCTCTTTGAGTTTGTTCTGAAAAAGAAGCCTTAGACAAGGAATTTTTTTCTTTTTTCTTTCTCCCCACCCCCCAGCCCCCACCCCCCCACCCCCGCAAGCGAGTTCAAGGAAAATCCTTTTCTTTAAATCCAGGTAAGAGATAATAAACAAGATGGTAAATATAACCACTTATTTTGTAAAAGGTGAGAGCATCATTTTTAAAGGATAAGGCAGCTTCTAAGGAAACAGGTGCAGAAATGTGTACGTGTACGTGTGTGTGTGTGTGTGTGTGTGTGTGTGTGTCCGCATGCCCACGTAGAACCTTAATTAACACACGGCATTTCTTAACTATAAAGCATTGAAAAGGCTTTCATTTATGGATGAGACCCCAGGCTAAAGAGCAAAGCTAAAGTGACCATGTCTGGCAACTTCTGGGGGGAAAAATGTCAGGGGCCTCATTCCCAGAGTCACCTCACACGGGAAGATGCGCCACCAGGAGACGCGCACTCTCTTGAGCCCAAGCTCAGCTCTCTTGTACAGTGTGGCGGAAATAAGGCAGAGGAGTCACTTAAACACCGCCCTGGGTCCACACCCTGTCACTCCGGGCTCCTCTAGGCAGCCCCAGGACAAGGTTACAACACTACATTTTTCTTATTTTTGAAACACCCAAGCGTGCTACAAACATCGGACAGGCACCTGACCTCAGCATGGGGGACGGGGAAGAGGGTAACTTTTATTGCCCCAAGTTCTCAGCACTCCCCTTAGCTTCTCCCTCCCAGGGTCCTTGTCAAGTCTCAGCCACCGGAGCAGAAAGAGAAAGAGAACGGGGACCCCAGAGAGACGCGGCCTCGCCCTGAGAACAAGTTTCCACTGGGTGGGCCACTTGCCGAGACCGCGGGGCAGGCGCTCTGCGTGGACCTAGTCTTGCATCTCATGGCCTTGTCCCCGGAGCCCCTGCGCCCCGACCGCGGACAGGTGCTCCGGGCGGGAGACCCCACTTACCCCACGACCGAAATCATCATGGCAGCCACCACTAGGTAGTTGGTCTGGTAATAGAGCAGATTGCTCACTACACGGTTGTTCCATTTGGAAATGTCCCTGAAGTCCGGCCGGGCGAAGCGATCAGAGCCCGGGAAAAAATCGTCCCAGGCACGGAGCGGGGCGAGGTTCACGTCCATGTTCCTCGGCTTCGCGTGCTTCGCCTCCGGAATCTGGAGGCGGCGGCGGCGGCAACCCAGCTGGGTGAAAGATGACAGCCGGCTCCTTTGGATTGGCTCTGCGGTTAGAGCACCGCAGGGCCCAGGAAATCGGGTTCGGGCGGGTGTGTTTGTCTGTCCCGTGATTGGCTGGAAGTGGTTAGTGACAGAAAACAGGGGCCTTCTTCTACTGAGCAAAGGAACAAATGTAGAACAGAGTACTGACAGAAAGTAGGCAGAGGATATCCCCTGCCTAAAAGTGGTGTCAATTCTCTCTGGCAGTTTGAATATAAACCATCTCTTTTTAGACACGTTTTGTGAGTGTTAAACGTAGGACTGTGGATTCTCTGCCTTGCGGGGAGTAAAAAGGCAGCTGTTCAGATGTCAATCTAAGTGGAAGGGAATGGAAGACGACCTCAGTGCTGCTCGAAGTCCAGTATTGCTAAGCTTCCCACATATGCATGCAATTCTCGTGAGTCACTTTGTGTGAAATCAGACTGGAAAAATGTGAGCGAGGGTTTGATTGAAATCAACAGCTGATTGTGGCTTCGCCTTTTTCTTTGCTCTCCGTTTCTGCTGTCTTGTGGCAAAATTACTGAACTGCTGTGCCATCGTAATAGATAGACGATCAAATAGGTACTTGATGGCTTCTCTTTTGGCTGAGTGTGCCCTTAGCTTCAAAGCAAACTGCCTGCAGTGCTCCATGTTTCTGGGCAGATTCATGGATTCCACACCAAAAAGCTTTCTTAGTTTTATTCCAATATTAAACCAATAACATTTACTTAAGAAAAGAGTGTCTTTAAAAAAAAAGGTATATTTTATTTAAAAAATTATGTGTGCGGGTATGTGCATATATGAATGGGGGTGTTCTTAGAGTCCAGAAAAGGCCATTGGACCCCCTGGAGCTGGAGTTGTGGGTGTCTTTAACCACCCAGTGAATGTGCTGGGAACTGAACTCAGGTACTCTGCAGGAGCCCTATAGGACCTTAACCAAACCATCTCTCAGCCCAAGCACATTTCTTAATAGATAAGGAGACATTTTTACCCTACCCCAAAGCTATATTGGTAACTGCTGTTTTTCTTCAAAGGCTCATGTTTTGTTTTTTTCCCCAGGTAAGGTAATTGTTGGTAGGATAACTCCCTACACGCCCCCTAAAAACAAACAAACAAACAAACAAACAAGATCTCATTATGTAGCTCTAGCTGGCCTAGAACTCTCGATGTAGACCAGGCTGGCCTTGAACTAACAAGAGATCCTTCTACATTAGCCACCCAAGTAAGTGCTGAGACTAAAGGTATGCATCATCACATCAATAAGTCTTTTATATCATGATACATGATATATATTATATATATAATACATGAGAACAAGGTACAATGCTCTTCATATTCATTAGGACTCTCCCTGAATGCTCCAGCTCTTATTTTAAATGCTATAGTATTTACACACAAACCCTGTACTTTAGAGCACCTCCAGGTTCTGATAATACCCAATGCCACGTGAGTGAGATGCAAATAACTGTGTTGTGTTACTTAGTTAATAATGGAAAGAAAAATATGTGCATGTTCATAAAAGATAAAACAAACTATTTTACACATGTGGTTGGTTTAATCTGTGAATGGTAGTGGATGGGAAGATAGCTAATGGCTATATTTTAGTTAGTTCCTAGGGTGGAAGGCAGACTTTTTTTTTTTTAAATATTCTCTTATACACTACATTCTGACCACAGCCTCCTTCCCTCCACTCCTCCCGTTCCCCCCTACCCTCCAGCAGCTCCTCTATCCCCCAGATCTACTCCTCTGTTTCCCTTCAGAAAAGAGCAGCCACCCAGGGATATGAACTGAACATGGTATAACAAGATGCAATAAGACTGGGCACAAACCCTCATATCAAGGCTGGATGAGGCAACCCAGTAGGAGGAGGAAGGATCCCAAGAGCAGGCAAAAGAGTCAGAGACACTCCCACTCCCATTGTTGCCAGTCCCACAAGAATACCAAGCTACCCAACCATAGCATATATGCAGAGGATCTAGCTCAGACCTGTGGTGATACATTGTTTGTAATCTAGGAAATAAAGCTTGCTGAAGATCAAAGGACAGAGCTAGCACAGAGTTGGCCATAGAGGTCAGGCAGTGGTGGTACAAATCTTTAGTCCTAGCACTCGGGAGGCAGAGGCAGAGATCTGTCTGGATTTCTGTGAGTTAAAGCCCATACTGGGCTACATGAGATTAATCCAGTCTAATAGAGAAACGGTAGCACACACCTTTAATTCCATTACTTGAGATCACACACCTTTAATCCCAGCACTAGGAAGGATGAGACAGGAAATGATATGGCTGGGCAGAGAAAGGAATATAAGGCAGGAGGAGACAGCTCTTTCAGGCTGAAGACTTGGTGAGGTAAGAGGTGGTGGCTGTGGCTTGCTCTGCTTCTCTGATCTTTCAGCTTTCACCCTGATATCTGGCTCTGGGTTTTTATTATAAGACCATTTAGGATTTGTGCAGCATAGACCCATATCTATGTTTTCCCTTCAGTTTCTCTGAGTTCCTATGAGCCCTGAGGTAAGAAGAAGGTGTCAGATCTCTTGGGACAGGAGTTATAGACGGTTGTAAGCTGGCATGTGGGTATTGGGACTTGAATCTGGGTCCTCTGAAAGACCAGCAAGTGTTCTTAACCATTGAGTCATCTCTTGACCTAACAAAGACTGTTGGGGCCCAGACCCTTATAGTCTTTTCCCAGAGTTCCAGAAGAGACGCTACCAGCGGTGAATTAAATAATCTGAGGGATGTTGAATGAATCTATGTTCACAAAACTCTTTAGTCCATTCACTTTATTCTTCTGAGTCAATTCTCTCTCTACACAGCTTCTTTTCTGCTCTCATACTTAGCTCCTTTCTTGCCTGATTCTACATTTTCCTGCTGTTCTAAGTTCTATCTTAATTCTCTCATCTTATTCCTTCCCATTTTAGTTCTTTTCCATCTAGTTCTTTCCATGTTGTTCTTCCTAACTTAATTCTTCCCCATCTTAATTCTTCTCAAGTCTCTGAAGTTTTTAGTTATATACCCATGCAATCAGCAGTGCTCTGGCCAAAGCAAGGTCACCAGGCTTGGATTCTTACAGGGTCAAAAGAAGGAGTGATAAGAACCACACAAAGGCCGGGCGGTAGTGACACATGTCTTTAATCACAGCACTCAGAAGGCAGAAGTAAGCAGATCTCTGTGAGTTTGGGGCCGGCCTGGACTACAGAGTGAGTTCCAGGAAAGGCGCAAAGCTACACAGAGAAACCCTGTCTCGAAAAACCAAAAAGAAACAAACAAACAAACAAAAAGATCCACACAAAGAGTAGTAATTGTCAGCTGTCATTAGCAACGCAAAAGGGAAGTGACTAATGGGGAATGAATCAATTAAGGGCTAAATTCGCTTAATAAATCGAAAAAGGGAATTTATGTGCTCAAACTATATTCTTAGAAATAGTTAGGTAAAAATGTTAGGACTCCATAAGTCATTAAGTAGTGAGTGAAAATAAAACTGCCTTTTTTTCCCTTTTGGTGCTGAAATCTGTCCAAGTTGTGCTGTTTTCTGGCAGGGTGGGAGAAGTGTAGCTTGGTAACTAGGCAACCTGCATCACAGCTTGATGTACCTGGTATGTAAAAGCCCCTTTGTTCTGAGTTAATTGTTAAAGGGAGATCTAGAACTAAAGATAGCACTTGGAAGATTGAGGGTTAAGCTTAATTAGCACATCCACCTGGCCTTGGCGGTTGTCTCTTTGTAAATTTTTATCTTCTCTCAGGACTTAACAGATAGTTTGTATGCTTATCTATCTGCAGTCTGTTCTTAGAAAGCCTGGGAAGTATCTCAGATAAAATACTTTCATCCAGAGATGGTCCTGGCTGGATGTTGCTAATGACAATAATTACAAAAAGGGCTGACATTAGGGGTCTTGGCTGTGTAACTGCTGTCAGCACAGTTTGGGGGAATGTTATCCAAATACTCCAATTGTATAGCAGACACTGGACATTGTGCCCAATGAATAATTCAACCACACTGTTAGAAGTTCTTGGGGAAAGAATCAAATGAGAAAGCTATAATAGCACACAAGAAATTCATTGTAGGACACAGCTAACATATTCAAAAGCCAATATCACCAAAACTCCTTGAGTCTTGACTTTATCCTCTGGAAGAGTTATTAACTCTTCCAGGTAATAGCTTTTGCCACAGTCAGCTGAATTTCTACTTCATATTTCTGCGGCTTGCAGCATCCAGCCCCGTGGAGACATTTCTTTCTTTGTTTTTTTTCTTTTTCTTTTTTGGTTTTTTGAGATAGGGTTTCTCTGTGTAGTTTTGAGCCTTTCCTGAAACTCACTCTGTAGCCCAGGCAGGCCTTGAACTCTCAGAAAGACATTCTTAAATTCCTCCAGAAAATCTGCCACAGAGGTGAGGCTAAATGAGGGATGTTTGGGAAGTGTTTATTATATATATGTGTTCATAGATTTTTACATTTATCAATAACAGTATAAACTTGGCCTGGTAAGGCAGACCTGGAAGCCCAGCTATTCCAGAGGCTGAGGCAGGAGGATTTCAAGTTCAGTGCTTGCCTGTGAAGTGAATTCAAGGGCACCCTGAGCAACTTGGTGAGACTCTGTCTCAACATAAAAAGCAAGAAGAGGGCTAGAAATACGCAGTTCAGTGATCAACACTTGCCTAGCATGGAACAACATTGGTCCTGTGTTCAGTCACCACTATTGCAACAAAAATAAAACAAAAAGCTAGTATATTGTGTGATTTACCTGGTTGATATTTATAGAGTTTTAACCTGTTTCTATACCCTTAGAGTAAATATCTACTGACTTTTATTATGTTGCCACTGACATTATGGCGGTGTCTGAATAGATAGGATGGGAGGAAAATGTTGAGACTGCTTAATACCAATCCAACAGATGTTCTAAGTCCTTTTCAAGTTCTGTGAAATCGCTGTGGGGAGTCAAAAAGGGGAAGCTCCTGCCCTACTCTGCCTTCCGAGGGCCGGCAATGCAGGGAATGCTCAACTGTGAGACAGTGAGAAGAGTGCTAATAGAGAAGTGCCAGGCCTCTGTTCAGTTCCAAGAAATCAGAGGGTGTGGAATTCCCGGAGCATAAGAATTTTAAGAGGCAGCAGTGTGGGTAAACTGAGTAAATGATGGGGAGGGAACATAGAGCACAACACCTGTCAGAGAAATCTGTGAGCATTAAGAACTACAAGGAAGAGCTTTTTCCTTCCAGCTCCTCAGAACTGCATGAACAAAGGCTATCAAAAATGTACTAGTAACATCATTACTACTCCATCACAGGCAATACATAGTTGATAAACATGAGTTGGCGACATTTTTATTTATTTGCTTAGGCCTCCAAAGATAGTTGAGCAGAGTGATGCAAGCCTCTATCCTCAGCTTCTTGGAAGACTGAGGCAGAAGGATTACAAGTTCAAGGCCTGATAACTTAGTGAGACTCTGTTTCAAAATAAAAAGAAAATGGGTATGGATGTAGCTCAATGGTAGTTTTTCTAGCATGCACAGGTCCCCAGGTTCATGTCTAATTACTAGAAAAGAGAAATAGAATCCAAAAGGGTCCAAAGACGTTTTTATTTGTTTTTCTATTTATAGCATGAGTCCCCTGCCCTCTCTCTGAAAATATTGAGTATGCTTCTCTCTCTGGTTGGATTCTGGGTAGGTTTTTGTTTGTTCACTTGTTGTTTTTTCCTTTATATAGTAATACTTTGTCATCCAACCATTTTAAATGAGAATGACCACACATTGAATCAGCTTTACTCCGGTCTCTATTTAAAAGTGACTGCTAGCAGCTCTTTGTCACTGTTTTTAGGTGGGGGAAGTAGGAGTAAGCATATTCATTGTAGAAGTCTCTTACAACAAATGCTGGAGAGACGGCTTTGAGGTTAAGAGTACTTGCTGTTCCTCCAGAGGACCAGAGGTCATTTCCCAGCACCCACATCAATTACCCACAACTCCAGCTCCAGGACATCTGGTGCTTTCTTTCTGGCCTCTGTGGGCACACACATGACATACATACACATAAATACAACTTTTTTTTTTTTTTTAAAGAAAAGAAATCTCTTGGGGCTATTCCAAAGGGACTTAAGCTTTAGTAAGTGCCACCCTGAATATTCTTCTGTCTGGCCATAGACTGTAGCAGATGTCTAATAGTTTATGATTGCTCCATTGTAAATGAAATCAATCCACTGAAGATTTTGCTCACACACCACTATTACTATTAGTGTGAACAAATGGAGAAGGCAATTTGTAATCAGCTGATCGATGTTGGTGTCACCTGTCAGCTAATGGATGTTGGTGTCAGCTGTCAACATGGGGAGTCATGGTGTCATCCAAGACACGATGATGCAAGACTAACACCTTTGTAGGCTTATTTGGGGTGTTTTGTCAGCATGTACATCAGTATCACTTGTGTGCTGAGTGCTCACAGAGTTATGGGCTATTGCCAGGTATGGTGTGCATACTGTGAATTGAATCTGAGTCCCCTGGAAGAGCAGCAATGCTCTTAACTGCTCTCTTTCTCCAGACTTCTTTTTTTTAGCCATTTCTGTCCTATCTCTAAGGCTCAGTCTCTTCTTCTGTGACATAAGTGGACAATCTCTGTTAGTTTTCATTCTTTGAGGAGGCGAAAGTATTTGCTGACATGAACCAAAGGTCCAGCCCACAGAAAACCCATCCTGGTCAGAAATGACTTCATCTTAGTGAGGTCCACGTGTGAAACTGTCTGGGTAAGAAAAAGAGATTTCTGATTTGATCTTGAGACATGTGGCCTGGGAAGAGGTGGGTGTCTCCTAGTATGGCCCATGAATTCTATTCTCCCACTTGCTACCTGGCTCTGAATGATTTTTTTAGCTCAATGAGTGCCATTGATGAACATAGTTGGGGGTTCATAACAGACAAGTCTTCCTTAAGGTTCAATAGAGAACAGGACAAGGAGTAGATTGAATGCCGCAATCGAGTAACAGCCCCTACTTTAATGAGCATCTTGAAAGGTTTATTTCCTATACTTCATTGGTTTTCAATCATCACGCCCACAAAACCACCTATTGTAAAACTCAACAAATGGGCATTTGTAACATTCAAGTGATTCTGATCAAGGACCATATATGAGAATCACTCAAGATTTCATTTAGTAGTGGCGCACACCTTTAATCCCAGCACTCGAGAGGCAGAGGCAGACGAATCTCTGTGAGTTCAAGGCCAGCCTGGTCTACAAAGCGAGTTCCAGGAAAGGCGCAAAGCTACACAGAGAAACCCTGTCTCGAAAAACCAAAAAAAAAAAAAAAAAAGATTTCATTTAATTTTCAATCTTAATTAGTAAATATTGTTATTCTCACTTTACAAATGAGGGTCTGGAAATACCCAAAGCCTCATAGTTAGTAGCTGGGTGGTAACCATTTAAATTCAGTTCTAACTGCATATTAAATTTCTATCTCACTTCAGTAAAGGAGATGTTTGTGTAGATACATATTTGAAACACAAGAACATAATTATTTTTCCCTCTTTTGTCTACCAGACTCTTATTTGCAGACAGTATGTGACTGTGAAGAAAAGAGACAAAAACTTCATTGGCATTTATTGCCATCATTAGGTAATAAATTATACATCTCTATATTTTTCACATCTGTCATCTATCTCATCTATCAATCATTCATTTATCTATCTATTATATATCTGGATATATTTATATATAACAGAATAGTTTTCTGACAGAATGGTGTGAAACTAAAATTTTAATATGAATTTTCACAAAGAAAATAAGACTCCCTGCCTTACTTCTATTTAATGTTTTAAATTGCCTGCCTATAAAGACAAGGATTTTGAATCTTCCTGAAGTATGGAAAACGGAAATTCCTCTCACCATTTTTCCCAGAGGAAAGCACTGGCATATTAGGGTGGTTCTTTCAGTTTTTAAATAGAATACATCAACATTTTATGCAATTACTTGTCAATATGTAAGTGTATAAATAAATAACATATCTAAGTTCATGCGGCAAGGCAACATTATAGATTTCAAAACATTAAGTAGGTACAAATAATCAAGATTTTAATTACAGTGTGAAATGCTTAAAAAGCCCAAGGGAGCCTTAGCAGCCACCTTGCCCAAGGCTACCCTGGATTCAGCTGGCATTCCAGCCAACCCTGCCTTCCCTTCCTTGCCCTGAAGTCCCGCCCCCTGTACTGGCCCCGCCCCTCGCTCCTCTTCCTACTAGCCCCATCGCAACGCATTGATCCCGCCCATGCGCGCCTGCTCGGCTTTTTTCCCTCCATAAAGCCCCTGTCCCCAAATGCCAGCTCCGCCCCTTCGCTTGAAGCCCCGCCCCGGCTCCGCCCACGCATTTCTTCACCTGCAGCTCCTCCCTTCCGCGCTGGCTCCGCCCTCCACTCTCTCCATTTACTTGCAGTCCCGCCCCTCCCGGGCGGGCCCACGCGCCGCGAGGGCTTCTGGGAAGAGGCGGGGAACAATATGGCGGATGGCGAGGAGCCGTAAGTATCGGGGTTTTGCCGGAGCGCGGGGTTGGGCAGGGTTGTGAGAGAGCGCGGCAGTGGGCGGCCACCGCTGCCACCCGGGGGTCCCCCAATCCCCGCCCCGTCCCCTCGTCCCCCATACCCTTGCGGCGCCCTCTGTGGAGCTTGATGCTGACCCTTCTTTTATTCTCTCTTTCTTTTAGGGAGAAGAAAAGAAGGAGAATAGAGGAGCTGCTGGCTGAGAAGTTAGTGCTGCCGGGAGGCCGGGGTCCTCTCCGGAGACCCCCGCCTCCCCTCAACCCCAGGCCTAGGGGAACAGCCGCAGCAGGCCCGGGGGACTGGGAGGGGGGCACCCGGAGCAGGCCGCTCGGCCTCACCCCTGACCCCGTCCCCATCCCGGGCCACCGGCCGGCCGCTCCCCGGCTGTGCTCCTGCAAAAGCCGCCCGGTGTCCCCTTCTTCCTCCAACCCAAATTGTCAGAGCTGGGACCTCGTGGCAAGTGAATCCAATCTAAATCTAAATGGACACGAGGCCTGTTTTGGGTCCCTGTTTTGGGCCCCTGGTAAACACCGAGATAATAGTACCCATTATAAACTTTTTCTGAACACTCTGCATCAAGAATTGTGTTAAAACTTGTCAGTTTTTGCAACGTAATTGGGTAAATTAAAGGATATGTCGACCCCAGCGCTTGCTCCCTCATTTACCACACAACCAGTATCAGCTACTTAAGTTTTTGATGCCACAGATTTATAGTTCTTTTCATATGGCCAACCCTACATGAGTCCCTTCCCTCTGTGGAAGGGAAAAAAGTATTCCTGTAATGGGTGTGGTGAATTAATAATTTCTGTGTCACTTCTCAGTAGTACCTTGGTCTCTTTTCCATACTCCCCTCATGGTTGAATTTCAAATGCAAGAGTTCACATTCCTTTCCCACCTTCTAATTTCCTGCTTCTTTTTCTTTCTTTTTTTCTTTTTGCATGAAATGACAGTTTGAATGCTTGCTATATGCCAAGAGCTTCCCTAAGCCTTCTGTGTAATTATCTCTTTATCTCGTGACCATCAGAAGTAGTTGCAATCTACTGTTGAGGTTTCTGACAGTTGAGTAATCTTCTCAAGGTTACAATGTGCTTGGTTGTGGATTGAAACCCAACTATGCATCAGAACCTCCTCTTCTCTTGCTGTGAAATACGTGTTGGTCCTTTTTGTAAAAATTTGATAACACTAATATGTTTAAAGGTAGAAATTGCAGAGTTACAGGAAAGTTATCACAACCAAACATGAATCTGTAATTATAAAGTCATGTGTTTTGTTTTGTTTTTTTAAGAGGAGTCCACTTTATTTTGTTGCATATTCTCAAAGATTTCTTGATGGTAGTACCTGTCTGTGGCATAATCTGAACCACAACATTTTCTCTTGTGTGTTTAGTGACAACAAGTGCACCTCAGTTTTACTAGAGGGCTTTAAGAAAATACCGGGGCCTCTCTAAGGAAAGAACTGTTGAGAGTCGCTTTTATCCAGAAAGCTCAGTAGATCCCACCGTTCCAATTTGGGAGGAGCCATAGATAGTATTAGATTTGAAGCACCATAGCTCTCAAAGTCCCTCTCACCCTCTGCATCTGTTATTTCCCTATCCAAGTGTAATGAAGGAAGAGATTATGGAAGTTCACAGTGATTGTAAATACCAAACATAGGGAAGTCCTTTTCTCACTGAGACTTAGTGTTCCAACTTTGATCTTTGGGTGCTGAGGAAGCTAGAAACACAGAGACTGTAAAGTAGGTGAAAAGTGCTTTTCCATAACAGACAAGTTAAAATTGGAGAAATACTATGACAACTCAAGTTTTCCTTTTTATTTGAGCAGGTCTGGTGTGGTTACCTTTACATCTGGGGAAACCTAATAGTTGTAGTTGTGACTTTTTCATACTGATCTTTGCAGCTGAATTTACTATGTTCTATGCAGAATGGCTGTTGATGGTGGGTGTGGGGACACTGGAGACTGGGAAGGTCGCTGGAACCATGTAAAGAAGTTCCTCGAGCGATCTGGACCCTTCACACACCCTGATTTCGAACCAAGCACTGAAGTGAGAAACATTTATTTTTAAATAACTGCTTTAATAGTTTTACATTTCAAAAATAATAAAAGTTTCCTTTTTAATTTGCTCTTATAATGCAAATAAGTAAAATTGTTTTGTGAAATTAAGTTATAGTGAGTATTGAACTAAATCTTTACAACTGATTTTATGTAAATGACCAGTAATGCATTTTACATTTTCATGTAAGTTTAAAATTTTCAAGAGTAGAAAAACTTGATGACTTCATATTTTGGTATGCTTAAAATCTAGTTTGAAAGGATTTCTAAGACTCATTTCCCCTTTTGTAGTCCTACTGTGGTAAATTAGTTCTTCTAAGACTAAGGTATGCTTTCTTAGTTGGAAATCTTTATTTAGCATTGACTATAGTTAATTGAATGTTTAAAATGTGCTTTCAATATAATAGATATGTATTTTGAACTGTGTCTTGCTTAAAGCAAATATTTAATTAGATAAAATATGCTTCTTATTACGAAGTAGGAAAAAACATATTCACTATAGTGTGTTTTATGTCCTTTGTGCCTAAGAAGAAATTTTGAAATAGAAAAGCTACTTATAAAGTTGTTGTGTAAACTCTTGAATTTGGCTCAGTAGCCTGTGTGAATGAATCTCTTCCTCCTTTCGTGGTGAGCAGAATGCTTAGTATTCATTCTTTCTCTGGATAATATAGTTACATAATACATCATATTTTCTTGTACTTTGAAAGTGTTTCTACACAATAGCTTAAGATTGTCACTTCTGTTAAGCAATGTTTCTAAGTTGTATTTCTGCTGATCTGGAATTTCCTGAATTTCTCATGTTTTATAAGTTTCATTCATTGTTCAAAGGAAGCTGTAACTATTCTTACTTACCTCATTTTTGTTAGATCTTCAAACACTGATGTCCCTTTACCTTCTGGGTTTGATATTTTAATTTTTTTCTGTTTTCAGAAATCAGTTAAGTAACTGATGTCTACCCTACAGTTTAAAAATTAAAGGAAAAAGAATAGGAGAAGGAAAATAGGCAACACTGTAGCAGAAGTTGTTACATTACCTAGGAAATGATGAACCAACTCTTTGGGAAAAAGATAAAAACAACTAGGAATAGGTTTTAAAATTTCTTTTAGATTTATTTTTATGTGTATGAGTAATTTTGCCTTCGTGTATGTATGTGCACTGTGTGTGCCAAGAGCCCTCAAAGGCCAGAAGAGGGCATCTGTACCTCTGGAACTTGAGTTATGGATGGTTGTGAGCCACCACATGCGTGCTGGAAACCAAACCTGGATCCTCTGCAAGGGTAGCAAGTGCTCTTATCTGCTGAGTCATCTGGCCCTAGGGGTAGTTTTTCCGGTTAGAAGGAGGCTTTTAATTTCATATACTAAAAGTCAATTTTAAGTGTTAAAATTGCAACTCAGAAATCATTAGGATTTCAAAATTTGTAATGACATCTCTTTCATAATTTGAAATAATTGATGATATGCCAGGTGTGTTTCTTATGAATAATTGCCCTTTTTATGCCTGCATTAACAACTGTTGTGTGGTTTGTTGCCTTATTCATGGTTCCTGTGGTGATTGCCTAGATTTTAATATGCCTTTCCATTCTTTGCAGTCGCTCCAGTTCCTATTAGATACATGTAAAGTTCTAGTCATTGGAGCTGGTGGCTTAGGATGCGAGCTCCTGAAAAATCTGGTAATATATCATAAATAAAGTACTATTCTCTTAGAGATGAGTAAGTCCTTTTGCTTTTCTATCATATGAGGAATGTCTTCATTTCATGATTATTAATTTTTCCCTTTAACATTTATTGGGTAAGTTTAGCAAGTCAAATTCTGTACAGTAATAAAAGTACATAATATTACTTTGGAACTCTGAAAGTCTTAAAGTCATTTGTTTCTTCTCTGCCCTGTTTGTTGTTGTTGCTTCCTTTTGCCTAGTGCTAACTTCATTTCATTGAAGTAAATGACAGAATAGTTCATCTTTTAAAGTGTAATTTCATATAATTTATTATTTCTTTTTGCTTCTCCAAATAACTCAGGTGAAGCTTTGTATCATTTTATCCAAAGGGACATTGAGGTGCAGCAAATAAAAGACTCATATATTTTTTTTTTCCTCGATTATAGTAAGGTTCCTAAGATCTGATTCAGGTCATCAGTTCTTTAAAGTACAGTGTTTTTTCACTACCTAAGATGATTTTTGTATGACCTAAGATGGTTGTTTTTGATGACCATATGCTAGTAAATGCCTAGGGTTTGTGACAGCTGACCCTTTAGTAAAACTATTTCTGTGTACTGTTTAGAAATACATAGTTGTGTTGTAATTGCTTTCATAGAGTTCTTATAACCATGAGTCGCTTTGTATAAATTTTTCTTGGTTTAATAGCTTAAGGAAGGAGAGCATTAATGTAGAGCAGCTGTATCCCTGGCTTCTCACTGGGTAGAAAGTAGAAATTAGAAGATTAAGCAGCTCATAGCCAGATAGAGGACACCAGTAACCTGCCAGAGTTGAATTTACTTATTTTACAAGGTTTATTTTTATTTTACCTGTATAAGTGTTTTCCCTACATGTATATATACCACATGGGTATTTGGTTCCCAGGGAGGGTGTCTCACTGAAACTGGAGTTAGAGACTTGTGAGCCACCATGTGGGTTCTGAGAACTAACACAGGTCCTCTACAGGAACAGTAAGTGCTCTTAACTGCTAAGCCATCTCTTCAATCCTGACAGTTAAATTTTAGATGTCAACACAGCCAGCTTGATTTGCTAGGAAACAGTAGTATCGCTCCTACTGAAGTTTTAAATGAAATACACTCAACTTGGTTTAGTGCTTTGTTACATCTATGGGGATTGTAGGTCACTGTGATCCTTGTCTTCAGTGAATTTGAAGTTTGGGGAGATAAGTCTTATTGAAATAAATAGCAGTGTGTATGGAGTAATGTGGTGTTCCAAAATGGCAGCACCCTCTCACACTTACTCTAGTAGTGTGAAAACCTAAAACTTGTAGAAAGGAAGGGTTTGTGGAGTTGGCCATTGTTTTTTGTTTAGGCATTAGGCATGTGCACGTCCCTTAAAGCTTAACTTTTTTCATTTTGAAGCCATGATTTACTGTTGCAGTGTATATTGACTTTTAAATTACTGTTATTAAAGATTAGATCTGAGGATTACTTGTCAAGCAATTTTAGGGAATGGTTCTGTTGTTAATTTACTATATTCTGATCTTTTAAGCTCATACACAGAATGTTGGCCTTTTACTTTATCATTTGTTACTTTGCTTGTTTTAGATGGATAGAAGACATGGGTGATTTTTTTTTTTCTCTTCCTTTTCACTGATTGTAAGCCCCCTAAAGGCATATTCTAAAAAAAAAAAAAAAAAAAAAAAGGAGAGACTATGACATTAATATCACTGATTTACCAAATGTTTATTGAGTCTCCTCTTGTAAATGCCAAGCACCATTTTAAGGTGATAAAGACTCAAATGGAGCAACATAGGCAAGTGATTGTTTCTGGGACTTAGATTTTTGCTGAGGAGAGAGAGAGTGTGGAATGTCAGATGGTGGTGAATGCATGAAGAAAGGAAAGGTGAATGAGGATAGGCAGCCTGGTGGTGAGGGGAAGGGTTTTCAAAAGGTGCAGTTGGAGTAAGGGGTGAGCAATGAGCTAGAAGAAGGTTGGGAAGGAAAGGTTCTCAGCAGAGGGAGCAACAGATGGAAATTGGCAGAGAGTGAGTTTTATACATGATTTAAACCTGAGTGCCTGTGCATTTTTGGCCTTTGACAAGATTCTTAAATTTTTTTATGCCTTGTACAGACTTTTTTTAAGCCAAAGAATACAGTTATGCAGAATTTATTACTGTAAATGTAAATTTATTACTGTAAATCTATGTCCTATGACTTAGGACATAGATTTTTGAAAGTCTGTTATGTTTTATAAGAAAGGAAGTTCTTGCCTAATTAAATTGCTTTTCTTTCTGCAGGCATTGTCTGGTTTTAGACAGATTCATGTTATAGACATGGACACTATAGATGTTTCCAATCTAAATAGGCAGTTTTTATTTAGGTAAGTTTTGATATTTTAAAAATTGTGATAAAAATTTGAATTTTTGTACATTGTAATTTAATAACTGCTGAGGGTCTAACATGGATCTTATAAAATCAGGAAGAGCTACGTTTACACTTAGGGAGATACTTAAAACCATAACCTGAGTATTCAGGGGATGATTGTTTTATGAGCACATGTATGCATTTTGTGTGCCTTTTCTATTCTGACAAGGTTTTCATTTATTACTGCTTTGAAATAGACTGAGATGATTGGTTATTGATAACAAGCCACACCCTTTAATTTGTAACTAACATGATTGCAATAATAATGATGCTTACAGAGGTAACTGATTTGGGCATGGTGCCAGGAAGGGTGACTTGCCATTTTAATTATGATACTGTCTTCATTGCGACAGTTGAACAGTCCCCTGATCCTGTAAATTTTGTAACAGTCTTTACTAAAACCACACTGGAGGTTTTTTGTGTGAGACTTGTAAAAGTACAAAAATACATTTAGAAGAATCTTGGCACTCCACTGTTTTGCTCTTCCATATGTGAAGAGCTGTCTGCAGAGTGCTTGAATGTAGTACTCAAATCAAAATTTCTAATTTATACTACTTTTCTATGCAAGTAGGGACGAAGAATAAAATTTTTGACAACTTCAAATAGGAAAAGAATAACTTTTTATTGGAGAAGAGAAAAATTGACCCAATTAAAAGTTTCATTTGAAATTCTAATTTTAAAATAAAATTTTGATTTGTTATTTTTACTTTTTAAAAATATTTACACTGCCTGGTATGAATGATACAAGGATTAAGAGTTCAGTGTCTAGGAATACGTGTATGTTATAGGAAGTTGTAGTGAAGCACTTACTCTCACATGTGAAGCATGACTCATTTCCATGAGAACTTTGAGGAAATAGTAAAAAGAAAATATTCACATGCCTGAAGAGACACTTTGTGTCCTTTTGTACTTAACATCTGGTAATTATCACAGTGATGCTTCCAGACTTAGTTTGTTGAAAATGCTGATAATGTCTTTGAAATTTATTCTTTTAAAACATGGTTAAAGAAGCTGGGCCTGGCCAGGTGGTGGTGGTGCACACCTTTAATCCCAGTGCTGGGAAGACAGAGGCAGGCAGATCTCTGTGAGTTTGAGGCCAGCCTGGTCTACAGAGTGAGTTCCAAAACAGAATCCAAAGCTACGCAGAGAAACCCTGTCTTGGAAAAACAAAAAGCAAAAACAAACAAACAAACAAACAAACGAAACTGGGTCTAGTGGTGCATACCTGTAATCTTAACACTTAGGAAGCTGAGACAGGATCCAGGCCAAACAAGCAAGAAATATCAAACCCCACCGTGCTTTAGGGACCTCTGATTCCTACTTAAGTAGCACACACAGAATGGAGGTGATACTTAAGAGGGTATTTCTTTCATAGAGTGAATCTCTTTGTGTATAGTTTACTAAGACCAGCATATAAACACAGTGAAGCAGGCATGTGGGCTCCCAGTTGTAATCCTAGCATTTGGATGGTTAAAGCAGGAGGATTGCTTAGAGTTTGAGGTCGTCATGCTGAGGCTAGCCCAAGCTGTAGAGTGAGATCCTGTCCCAGAAAACCGAACCATAGAGATTCTGGGATTCAGGCAGTATACTTGGAAGGCTCTGGGTATAGGATATTTTTATATTAGGAAGTGTCATGGTTGGAGTGGCCACTAAACATGCTGTTATTATGCTTTACCTGGCCGGGGGGTGGGGGGTGGGGGGAGGAGGCTACTGTTCAATAGTTTATATTTTCAGTTACGAAATACAGTTAGACTTGTCATATTTATTTGTACTATCAGGAAGGATTTAGTAAGTATGCATTTAATTTATTACTGATATAAGAATACTTAGGGGTTGATGAAGAGTTGGCTTATCAGTTAAGAACACATATTATTCTTGCAGAGGACTTAGATTCTGTTCTCAGTACCAATATCAGGTGATTCACATGTGCCTATAATTCCAGCTTCAGGGAAGCTGAGGACTGTAGCCTCCACAGGCATTGGCACTCACGTGTACATACTCACACACAGATGCACATGCATACATATAATTTAAAAAAAATAAAAATGTAGTTAAAATATTTTTTTCTAAGTTATGTTATAAATAAACTGTTCATTTTTATGTTTGGAAGCTATTTATGTAGACCATCTAAATTCATATTAGTTATATAAATTATCATGGATGATAATTTAGACATTTATTCATTCATTCATTCATTTATTCATTTATTTTTTAAGGCAGGGTTTCTCTGTGTGGCCCTGGCTGTCTTGGAACTAGCTCTGTAGATCAGCCTGCCTCTGCCTCCTGATTGTTGGGATTAAAGGTGTGTGCCACCACTGCCTGGCTGTGGGTGACAATTTAATGTTTTCTGTAGGCCTAAAGATGTTGGAAGACCCAAGGCTGAAGTTGCTGCAGAATTTCTAAATGACCGAGTTCCTAACTGCAATGTCGTCCCGTATCCTTTCAACAGAAAGAGTACTTCTCTAGACTTTTATACTTACTAATGCAGGCATTAAAAAAAAATCAACTCGTTTCTAACCCTCACTCATTCAGAACTCTTCCCTTTGAATGCTGGGCAAGCAGGGACTGAAGGCGCACTAGGAACTAGGTTGAAAGCGGTGGAGGAGAGGCGACAGAGAAGCCAGGAGGCTGCCCAAGACATTCTCTCTCCTGGGTGGAGGCCTATAAAACAAGTTTCCCAGGTCTCAGCAGTGGGGCTAGATGGAACATGACTATCCCCCCTTTCAATTCTGTTTCCTTACAAAGAGGCCTGTATTTCCATTTTGAAACAGATTTACTTCAAAATGACATATATTCAGCAGAATCTGTAAAGGCAGTACAGAAGCTGCACCTCTTTGTGTTGCTGTTAAAAACAGGGTACATTGTAGAGCAGTATCATTTGTATTAAACGTTCCTTTATTAGAAAAATTAAACATTTTGTACAGGCTCATGATTTTTTTGTTTTGTTTTGTTTTTTGAGATGGTCTTTCTATGTAGCCCTGGCTGTTCAGGAATTTCTTGACTAGACCAGGCTGGCCTCTGTCTCCCAAATGCTGAGATTAAAGTGTGTAGTTCTTATGCTTTTAAAATGTTAGATGCTGTGACTGACTCATTCTCACAGCTAATGGAACGGGGACTCATGAGTAGCCTGCAAGTACAGGACAGTTGATGACCAACTGTTGCTGATTGAGTAAAAAGACCCACAGCTGAATTTTATGAGGGGCAGAAAATACTCATACTTTACTCCAAGACCCCCAAGCCTCTTAAAACACAACAAACCCAACTGTACTACTAGCAACTGAAAAAGCTGTCGAAATTCTCTGTCTTGTTTTTATATAAGGCTTCCAGTAGTTTGACATTTTCTAGTAGTCTGTTTTTTTATTGAAAATAATTTTTTCACACAATATATTTTCATCGTGCTTTTTCCCCTCTCTCAATTCCCAGATCCTTTTCACCTCCCTATCCACCCAACATTGTTCTTTTTCTCTCTCCTTAAAAAAAAGACCCCAAAGTCCAAGAAACAAACACCTACCCTCCACTAAAATATAAATCAAACAAGCAAAAGACCAATAAAAATGCCAAAATAAAGCAAAATGAAATAAGTTCACAAAAATACCATAATTCTGATTTTTTTTCACATTTATTTAGTGTGTGTGTGTGTGTGTGTGTATGTGTGTGTGTGTGTGAGAGAGAGAGAGAGAGAGAGAGAGAGAGAGAGAGAGAGAGAGAGAGAGAGAAATCTGCCTTCACTTGTGCACTGTGGCATATACATACGTACATACATAAGTAATTTAAAATAGTTTTGTCAGAAAGTAGGGTTGTGTTCAATTTACCAGATTTCTTGAATTCCACCTTGATTACCTATTGTTTTAAGTAAACACAGTTTGTTCCTTATGGCATTGTTACAATCACTTCAGAAATTTGAAACTTGGCATCTTAAGTTCCTTTACTTGGATTCAGACATTTCAACAAGATTCAAGATTTTAACGATACTTTCTACCGACGTAAGTTGTTCACTTGAAACTAAATTCTTTTTTTTTTTTTAAAGATTTTTTTATTTATTTATTATGTATACAGAAGAGGGCACCAGATCTCATTACAGATGGTTGTGAGCCATCATGTGGTTGCTGGGAATTGAACTTAGGACCTCTGGAAGAACAGTCAGTGCTCTTAACCTCTAAGCCATCTCTCCAGCCCGAAACTAAATTCTTGTTGATTCTTACAGTTTGCTGTTCTCCCCCCCCCCCCCCCCCCCAATTCTGGCTGCTTGGCTGTCCTTTTATGGTTCTCGCTGTTGTATTTTGAGTAAGCTTGTTAACTAACTGAAATACCACTGTCCTGATCCTTAGTAGATACCACTAGCTGCTCATTCAAATGAGAATTACTCAAAGATTAGGGGGGTAGGGAGATTCTAATAAAATTATTTTTTGTTTTTTTGTCTTACAAAGTGACGTACTTTGCATAACTGTGTTCAGAGCAGTTTTGGAGACACAGCAAAGATGGATGGAAGGTAGAGAGCTCTCCTAGCATTTTCCATCCTCAGTGATTTGTGAGCTGGTGCTAGACCACTGTTACATAAGTGCATTTGTAAGCACCAGACTTAGGTAAGCACCAGACTTAGTGGATGTGCTGGGGCCAGCACTAGGCAGTCTGAGGCAAGAGGACAGAGAATTTGAGACCAGCCTAGGACTACATAGTGAGACTGTAATAAAAAATTTAACGTGGATTTTATTTCCTCATAGAATTTCATATTATTGTATGTGGCCTGGACTCTATCATAGCCAGAAGATGGATCAATGGAATGCTGGTAAACACTTCAGTGTTGGGGTTCTCTAAAGATCTTTGCTCTTGCTTTTGACCTAGCCCAGATCAAAATTGTCATATTTTTGTAAAATAAGAAATTTGTTCAATTTTAAATTAAGTAGATATATGCCACTGTTATTGCCTGTCATTGGTTCAGTGAGAACATGTTTATTGTAAGGAATATAATTCCTTCATTCAGATGTGTTGCTACTGAGTCCCAGACTGATTTCTGGAATTTGTTGGAAGCATGTTGCTGCTTTTTTTCCCATTTCCTGTACCCTTCTTTTAAACCCTTTAAAACATTTTCCTAGATATCTCTTCTAAATTATGAAGATGGTGTGTTGGATCCAAGTTCCATTGTCCCTTTGATAGATGGGGGGACAGAAGGCTTTAAAGGAAATGCCCGGGTGATCTTGCCTGGAATGACTGCTTGTGTTGAGTGCACCCTGGAACTTTATCCCCCGCAGGTAATCAGAAAAGCACCTGCATTGCTTTCTTAGCATCTTGGGTTGTAGTTAGTGCTAATTAGTATATCTAGTCAGTGTTTGGGGATAAACATGTATTTAAAGATACGCTAAGGCCTGGGAGTATAGGTTAGTGTTTACCATAATGGGAGTATAGGTTAGTATTTACCATAATGAGGGCATGGGCTCAAACTTGTGCACTTCAGCATCAAAACAAAAGCAAAATTTAAAACAAAATTTGCTAAGAAGAATAAACTATGACAGTCTACTGTGAGAGACTGTCTATCAGGTCTTGTGTTTTTATGGTTTCTTGGTGTTTTTTTAAAATTTTAATTATGTATGTGTATATGTATGAGTATGTAGGTATGTGAATGTAGTGTCCTTGGAGGCCAGAAGTGACAGATCCCTCTGTAGCTGGAGTTATAGGTTGGTATGAGCTGCCTAATGTGGGTGCTGGGAACTGAACTCAGGTCTTCTGAAAGAGGAGCATATACTCTTCACCGTCTTTCCAGCCCCTTAATTTTTTGTTTAAGAGAAATTACAAAGTTATATATTGGGGTAAGTTATATTCTGTCTGTTTCCCCCATATACCTGCCCTTAATCTGTAGTTTTATTATCAATGGTTCTAGCTGCCTATAGGCTAGGAATATTAAACAGAAGATTCTAGAAATAAATGATTTATAAGATTGAAATTGGTCCCCTCCCCCTCCATTTTAAGTTGCATCCATTTCTGGATAATATGAACTTTTGAGTCATCTTGTTGAGTATACTTGAGTTACTCTGTGTTTTAAATTTATTCTAATTATGTTTATTTCTGTGAATAAACCAATGAATATGTATACATATGGGTGCAGGCGCTTAAGAAGCTGGAAGCATTGGATTCCCTGGAGCTAGAGGTTCAGGATGTTGGGATTCACTTGATGTGGGTGCTAGGAGCCTAACTTGGCTCCTGTGCAAAAGCTGTTAACATTCTTTCTCCAGTCCTTGAATTCTTTTTTATTAGTGTTTTTTTAAAATTTTCTATTGTATGTAATTTGTATGTTATACTTTATCTTAAGATAAAGTGTGTGTACATAGGAGTTCAGACATTTGTTGGGGTCTTGGGACGTATCTTTCATGAATAGGAAAGGTCTACTGTGATTATTTCAGAGACCAAAAATACTAGGAAAAGGGCTGGTGAGCTGTCTCTGCAGGTAAAGGGATTGAGTTCAGTCCTAGCACCCCATGGCGGAAGGAGAGAGCTGAAAGTTTCCACATGTACATTGTAGCATGTGCTCCACATGTATACATGCAAAATAAATGTAATACAAATCGAAATACAGTATTAAGAATGATCTTTTCAAAGGTGCGTTTCTTTACATACTCCTTTTTAAGAATAGTTGCAATTTTGATTTATAAACATCAGCAGCCCTATGAATATTAATTTATAATTGATTTAACTCTGATTGTGCTTTTGTGTTGGTGTGTATTATACCTTCACATTAAACACAGGTAAAACTAAATCATTCACATTTCAGAATTTATTTAATATTTTTCTTCTTGTTGCCAACAGAACTTGAGTGAGTATGCTCTAAAAATGTAGGACAAATGTGTCTTTCTTTATAGGCAGCTCAACCTAAAGAGACTCTGATGCCTTCTATTAGTATAGCAATTTTAATGCCTTATAGTGTTTTGCTTATGTAAGTCAAGAGCTGAAATGAATGTTATGAACTAAACCAGACCTGGAAGTTGCATTTTAAAATAACGCGTTACTTAAATTTTACTAAGAAAGACAAACTGTGGTTTTAGGTCAATTTCCCCATGTGCACCATTGCATCTATGCCCAGGCTCCCAGAACACTGTATCGAGTATGTAAGGATGTTACAATGGCCTAAAGAGCAGCCGTTTGGAGGTAATTTAACAATCTAGACTTAGAAAGTATTTTATATATTATTTATTTCAAAATTTCGTTTAAAAATTGCCTTATGGTCATATATGTCTGTCTTCCCCTCAACAGATGGGGTTCCATTAGATGGAGATGACCCTGAACATATTCAGTGGATTTTCCAAAAGTCTGTAGAGAGAGCATCACAATATAATATTAGAGGTGTTACCTATAGACTCACTCAAGGTGAGTTAGTAAACTGTCATTGTCATGGCATTGATGGGGATGCTCTATGGGGAGGATGCTTGATGAGTGATTAGAGATCACCATCCATTTGAAGTTCAATTAAGGAACCATAGGAGCAGTGGTTTCCCACTTTCCCAAGGTAGGAGGGAACTGTTCAGCAGAATGCATACAACTCAGCTAGTGGGGATTGAATAGTATCACTGACTCATATTTACATACAATTGAAAGAGGCCTTATCTTCAAAGTCTGTCTACTTCATCTTTCACTGAAGAGGAATTCATTCCCTCCTGGGAGCAGTCAAAACACTGTTACTCTGTATGTTGAGCAGAAATTTGTCTTTTTTGGTTTGAGTTTTGTTCAGTATCTTACCCAATCAATCTAGTTACTTTTTATTTATTTATTTATTTTTATTTTTAAATTTTAATGTTAAAAGTGTTTTGCCTACTTGTATGTATGTGCATTTCATGCATGCCTGGTGCCTGCAGAGGACAGAAGAGGGCATTGGATCCCTTGGAATTGGAGTTACAAAAAGATGTGAGCTGTATGTGGGTGCTGGGAACTGAACCAGGGTGTTCTGGAAGAGCAGTGAGTGCTCTTAACTGTGAGCCATCTCTCCAATTCCTAATTCCCATTTTAATAGTAGTTTCTAACTATTGAGCATAGCAATCACATGTTCTCCACATTTGTAGTTTGTACCACTCTTAAGTCTTCCTGATTTAAGTGTCACAAGCTTCAAGTCTTGATGTTCTTCCCTGACCAGCATCCAGTTGTCCATCCTTCTTGAATCTCCTAGTCCTGAGTGCAGGGTTCTAGGGTTAGCCTTACCTCTGAAGATGGGTACAGTCTTAAAGGAGAGCTGATGCTTACTTTTGTTGTTTGCATTGGTGTTCTGATTCTATTCTTTGATGCTGCTGTTCATTAAAATCTGCATATCTTTTCACCAGGGCAGTTGCTAAAACCTTCTCTTCCCCTTTCTTCCCTCCTCATCCCCCTCTCTCAAAGAACTGGTATTCTGGAGTTATTTATTAAATTTTTTATTGGTCCTGGAGATCAACCCAGGGCCTTAGCAGCCTTTTAGATTTGTCTCAGTCTGTTCACAGATCTTCTTGAGTCTCTCAGACTTCTTCACTGTCTTTCTTCACAAGGAAGCCATGAAAGATCCTTCCAGATGCTCTACAGAAGCCTGGGTGTTCTGTTTTCCTGTTTCCTGAGTGCTGGGTCAGTCACAGTCACTGAATGTGTCTCCTCTAGCATGGGCTGGCAATGAGCAGTCCTCCTGTTCAGCCTTGGTGACCAGTGTTCCAGTCCTGTTACAGTTCATCCCTTCAGGAGCTTTGCCGAATTCTCCAGAGAGAGCTTTGTATTCTTTTTGCAAATTTGTCATTTCTCTTCTATGATTGTTTTCTCTTATTTACTCATGTTCTAGAATTGTTGCTTGAAAGTTCAGGTCATGCCTGCTGCCTATTATCTTACCTTCCCCTACAGCAGCCTGCTTTGTGCTCCTCTTGCTGGAAAGCTGGGAACACATCTTGCGGTGTGCTTCCTCTCCCTCCAGGATCATGTGGTTTCTTCTAGAGCAAACAATTCCAGTGCAGTTAGAAGAGAGGCTCTTTCTTTTGTACTAAGGGAGACGATTTGTTCAATGTTTACATGAATATGGAACTGAAAATCATAGTCAAAATAGAGAGCTATATGTCATTTTGTGTGGTCAGGACTGTAGTGTAAAAGAAAGATACTTTTAAAAAATTGGTTTTTTTAAATTGTGATATTTTGTGAATGGAATGACTTGAACTAACTATATCAAGAATAATTAGGTAATTTTCTTTACACTTACTTACTAGGCATTTCTGAGTCTAATACAGTGTATCAGTGGATAAGACTAATATGAGGTGGGCATGTGTAGGCCCAACCCACTCCTACATTTACTAGGGATAATGTTGTGGATATGACATTTAATTTCTCAGTCTTCCTTTCCTTCTTTTTAGAACAAGGATGGTGTGACTAGTATCAGCATGTCAGCAACATTGAATACTATTTACTATTCACATTTCACACTAACCCTGGAGTAGAAGGGAACACTTGTTATTGCGTTACTGCTTTGTCATTATGTAAAACTACAGAGCCTTTATTTCAGTACTATTGCTTAAGATTTTCAACACACTACAGAACGTTGGGAATGTGAAAGAAGATAGTTCATGTTTAACCTTTTCAGGTTTTTTTTATTTTTATTTATTTTTTTTTACTTGTTTGTTTGAGATAGCGTTTTTCTGTGTAGCCCAGACTGGCTTCAAATTCATGGTTCTTCTGCCCCAGATTCCCAGGTGCTGGGAATAGGCCCATGTCACTGAGCCTGGCTATTCTCAATTTCATTTCTTAATTTGAAAGCCTGAAAAATCAAGTTTCAGAAAATGGTATTTAACAATCAGACTTCAAATGATTTAATTATATTACTTTAACTTAAGGTAACTACTTCTTTAAATGGAGCTGGAGATGGCTTAGCTGTCAAGAGTTGCTTACTGTCCACAACCACTTCTAACTCCAGCTCCAGGGAATCGGACAAACTCCTTTGGACTCTGAGGACACCTACATTCACATGTTCATATACCTGCATATACACGTGTATGCATGCATGCACGCTCCTACACATAATTGAAAATAAATCTTGAAAGAAAAAAAAAAGAAAAGAAATGACCATATTTTATTTCATAATTTTTTCAGGGGTAGTAAAACGAATCATTCCTGCAGTCGCTTCTACAAATGCAGTCATCGCAGGTAAAGCAAAAAGACTTTCTCAGTTTTATTTTTTTTTTTTTAATTTTTGACTTAATATGTAAATTGATATTTCTGTAGTTACTTGTGTTCTAGGAATTTGATATCTTCTTGAGTGAGTTACCCAAACCAAATATGCTACTGTATCCTCTGTACATATATATCTTCTATGTCTTTTTTAAAAATTTTTATTCTTTACATACGTTACATGCTGACCACAGTTTTCTTTACCTCAGCTCTTCCCAGCCCCCACACCTCCTCATATCATTATGTCTTATAAGACACTGTAGCTCTCTTAGACCAAGTGCTCACAGTGAAGGGTAGCTTAGCATGTCTTTTTACTCATAGGCTTAGCTTTTCGTTGATCGAATGAAGACAAAGGAAAAGGTGTATTGCCTAGATTATGTAAAACAAATATGAAACTTGGTCCTTCCTATGGTTTTTAAATTATGTATTTTAAAATCTATTTTCTCTATAGATATTACAAGTTTATCTGATTTATCACTGACTTTCAAAGTATTTAATTTTTACTAAGTTAAAATGCCTTTGTTTTTCTCTAGCTGTGTGTGCTACTGAGGTTTTTAAGATAGCCACAAGGTAATGAGTTTTATTTTTAACTTGAGTTTAACTCCGTGTTATAACCTTGTTCAATTAGATAAACATGGACATTTTTCATTACAGTGCATACATTCCCCTTAATAATTACTTGGTATTCAATGATGTAGATGGACTGTACACATACACATTTGAAGCAGAGAGAAAGGTTAGTAGTGTTAAACTAATGGAAATGTTTTTCAGTATTCAGTCTTTGCTTTTATTTGTTAATTATTAATTATGAATTTAAAGGTAAATATTCATGTTCTGAGCTACTAAAGCTAATCATATGTATTTTTTGTTGGCTAGCTTAAATTGTAAAGCAAAATAACTTAGAGGGAAGGCTCTATTACAAAAACAGGCTTTAAAGCAGAAAATATATTCATATGCATGATTGAAAGACAATTTGACTTCCATATCTTTGCTTAAAAAAGTTTGTGTGCCTCTAAATTATTCTTTTATTTGTAGGAAAATTGTCCAGCATGTAGCCAGCTTCCTCAAAACATTCAGTTTTCCCCATCAGCTAAACTCCAGGAAGTTTTAGACTATCTGACCACTAGTGCTTCTCTGTAAGTGTTCAGAGTTTTTGTTATTGTAAAATCTCTTTATAAACTTTAAGAGGAGTAAGAACTATTTCTTTAACTAAAATGATGTTTGCTACTTTATTTAGGCAAATGAAGTCTCCAGCTATCACAGCTACCTTAGAGGGAAAGAACAGGACACTGTACTTACAGGTCAGCAGTACTCAGTGTTAGAGTTTTCAGGAAAATTGGTTTTTTGTCTCTTCATGTGCTATACATTAAAATAATATTGTTTTCCAGTCAGTAACATCTATTGAAGAACGAACAAGGCCTAATCTTTCCAAGACGTTAAAAGGTATTTTAAGTAAATGTGTATATTAATAGTTTCCTTTTGGTGGTGCACATCTTTAATCCTAGCACTCGGGAGGCAGAGGCAGTTGGATCTTCGTGGGTTTGAGGCCAGCCTGGTCTACAAAGCAAGTTCCAGGACAGCCAGGGCTGTTACACAGAGAAATCTTGTCTCGAAAACCAAAAAAATGTAATAGTAATGTCTGTGCTCTGTGTGTGTGTCGCTCTCTCTCTCTCTCTCTCTCTCTGTCTCTCTCTGTCTCTCTCTCTCTCTCTCTCTCTCTGTCTCCAGTGCTAGGGATCACAATCAGGTACCGCTTGACTTGCTAGGAAGGTGCCTTATCACTGATCTATCCTAAGCCCTTGGTGTTTGGAGATAGGATGCCTTGCTTTCGCTTTAGCTGGCATTGGACTTGCTTGTAGCCCAGGCTGGCTTTGAAATTAGATTTATTCTTTATTAAATAAGAGCAAGTCATAATTACTTATATCTACAAAAATAATAGAATTGGTGGCTCTTTTAATAGAAAAAAATTTTAAAATTCTAAGGTAATCAAATTTTATCTTCTTAAAAAAGAATTGGATTTTGGGGCATATCTGAACTATAAAACTATAATTTGTGTGTATGTGTATGTTATTCTTTTTTTTTTTTTTTAAAGATTGATTTATTTATTATGCATACAGTGTTCTGCCTGCATGTATCCCTGCAGGCCAGAAGAGGGCATCAGATCTCATTACAGATGGTTGTGAGCCACCATGTGGGTGCTGGGAATTGAACTCAGGACCTCTGGAAGAGCAGCCTGTGCTCTTAACCTGTGAGCCATCTCTCCAGCCCGTGTATGTTATTCTTTTTGTTGAGATATTTATTTTTGTTTGGGCTAATGACATTTCTTTCTATTTTAGAATTGGGACTCGTTGATGGACAAGAACTGGCTGTTGCTGATGTTACCACACCACAGACTGTACTATTCAAACTTCATTTTACTTAAGGAAAATAAATCTATACCTAATAGAAAATTCATAGAAACAATATACTTTGTGAATGCTAAGGAATTTAATTGAAGAGCGGTAAAAATGAGGCAGAGGGGACACCCAAGAAAGGAAATTTAACTGATATCATTTTTAGCATTAGTGTTGCTAGAATTTGGCTTTTATATATATATATATATATATATATATATATATATATAAAATGAATGACTCTTTTTTAACTTTATAAGTTTCTCTTGAAGATTGAACTTTGGGGTTGGACTAGTAAGCATTTTCATTAGTAATATGGAAAACAATGCCTGGAGAGAAAGATTATGAACAAATGTATTGCTTCTTTAAAGCAGAACAAACACTGTCTTTTGTGTGAGTTTGTTATTATGGTCAAAGACGTATTCCTCAGCTTGCATTTGAGTGTCCACATGTATAGAAATGTATCCTTGAATGGAAATGAGGAATTATGTTTTAAGAACATTAAATATTACAACCTGACATCTAGAATATATCAGACATAGGCTGTTTCTTCATTACTACTCATATAATTGTGGCTATCCAAATGTGTATTAATTATTGTAGAGTTAACTTGTCCATAAAAATTTGTAAACAGTATTACAGATTAATACCTGTGCATGAAAATATGAAGTATTTTCATGTGTTTATTTGCAATGCCATAGAGGTCACTATGCACAAACTTAAACCAGGACAATGGCTGTTCAAATTAATGTTTAAACAGTTATCACTGATGCTTTTGCACTATTTATTAATAAAACTGTACATTGTCTACTTTTTTATTGAAATTTTTCAAGTATATTAATATTAGTAAATAGGTACATAGTGATATAAGAGTAATTTTTAAATTTAAGTTATCAGATTTTTATTACACCTGAGTTAAATTTTTGCTGTAGTGATTTCCATAGTATAAACCTACTAGGTCAGCTGGCTCAAACTGATAAATGAAAGGGGATGACTAAATTTTTATAGTAAATGCCTGTTTTCTTAAAAAATACTAAAATCAAAGTGGAGCACAAATGCTGAAAAAAATACTGTTGTAATATTTTAATGTGGGAACAAATAGTACCTGTGTTTTACTTAGTTTACAGTGTTTTGTTTGTTTGTTTGCTTGCTTGCTTTTTAATTGTTAGGTTGCACTTTTTTTATTCATAAGATTTGTGAAATGTTAGTGGATGAAGTCAGTCTGTCTTCTTTCTAGTGTGGTTATGATGCAGGGATAGAACCTAGCATCTCTCACCTGTTCTTCAAGTGCTCCATCACTGAACAGTACTTCATTTATTCTTCTTTCTAGCTCCATGTTAACAAGTTTAGTTTCATTATAAAACCACACGGAGGGCTGGAGAGATGGCTCCGCAGTAAGAGCACTGGCTGCTCTTCCAGAGGACCCAGGTTCAATTCCCAGCACCCATATGGCAGCTCACAACTGTCTATAACTCCAGTTCTGTGGGATCCAACACCCTCACACAGACAAATGTACACATAAAATAAATAAATAGAATATTTAAAAAAAAGCATTATGTGCTTAAAAAAACAGTAGGATCATTGGGCATTGGTGGCTTACACCTTTAGTCCCAGCACTTGGGAGGCAGAGGCAGGCCTGGTCTATAAAACAAGTTCTAGGACAGCCAGAGCTATTACACAGAGAAACTCTGTCCCCGCAAACAAACAAACAAATAAATAAACCACATAGTACATTTATAATCTTTATCCAAAATGGTAGAGTTAACACAGTTTTTCTTTGTGGTTGTTTCTGGGATCAGACTTAGGGTCTTGTACATTGCAAGGCTAGTATTCCATCACTATCCCCTAGCAAGTCTTTTTTTTTTTTTTTTTTTTAAGTAAGAGATTTGATTGTGTAGTCTAAACAGGCTTTGAACTTGTGACCCTCCTTCTACTGCCCCTTTCTGTACTAGGATTATAGGGATGTGTCACAAAGCAAACCTTTTTTTGTTTTGTGTTTTTCAAGATGGGGTCTCACTATGTAGCTCTAGCTGGCTTGGAACTCACTATGTAGATCAGGCTGGCTTTAAACTCACACAGATACACCTGCCTCTGCCTCCCAACAGCCAAGTCTTTTTTAAAGATAAAATTCTTAACCCTTAGTACCTCTTCCATAAAGATGCTGTAGTAATTTTTATAAAAAGGCAACAATATTTTCATCATAGAACTCAGACATGGTTTATGGCACTTGCCCAATGCTGTGCAGTTAGAAGTATTGGGACAGGGAGTCTAATAGGCCTCAGTTCTCCTTAGATACTCATCTAAGCTCTTTGGAACGAATTGTGTTATTTAGTACAAACTTGTGTAATTAACTGAAGTATTAGTACACACTAAGACTTTTTTCCTTTGGATCTGCAAATGTTTTTATGTTTCATAATGTACATGCACATGAGTCAAAGCCCTGTGCTCAAAGAATGCTGTTTGGGTCAGAGGCTTCTGGTCAGGATAGTGACAGTGAAAAGCAAAGTTAATGGTAAAACACAGGGCCTGCAGAACTCTACCAAAGCAAGCAAGGCCTGCGAGCCTCTCCTCAGAGAAGTCAGAGTCCAAGGGTGAAAGCCTAATGGTACAGGATATAAGCCTCTTCTGGCACTTTGCCTCCTATGACAACACATCCTATGCATTTCTTTTCGTCCAGTGAAAACCACCTCCTTTCCCCCAGATATTCCTCAGCTGTGACATTGCCATAAGTCTTTTCAGCTTGCTGGGATTCTGATGTGCCCTTCCCTGCTCTCTGGCTCCTCATTTGTTGTTTGTACTTCCTCATCCACCTCTTCCTCAAGGGCCAGTTTCCCTCTGGCATCGGCTTTTTCCTTCATCCTCAGGCTTAGTTTTGTCTTCTGTCTGTCCCTGGTTTCCCGTCATCTTCATTGTAGAGTGTTTCTACCCACACCCCTTCTGTCCTTCAGGGACTGTGCAAGTTGCTCTTCAGATGCACAGAACTGCCAAGAGCTAAGACCTGAATTTCAGAAAGAACCCTCCAGCCACTAGGCTGCCACCAGGGCTCCTGACAGAGTCAAAAATGTAATGCAGTCGGATAAAATTATTGAAATATAACTTGCCAAGGATACGTTTTGTTTGTTTTGTTTTTTAAAGAAAAAGTCCCTTTATAGCATAGTTCCTTGTAATGTAAGGCAAATAACTCAGGTATGAGGGGCAGGCAGATAATTTTATTAAACAGTTCTTAGAATGAATTTTCAGATATATGGACAATTGAAGTGTGTGAAAATAATTATCAAAAGGAGTGACCATTCTAGCTCACCATTACCATGTTCATTCATTCATTCTATGTCCGAGTTGACACCCTTGGAAAAAGAATTAGTGCCCTAGTAAAAGGTCTCAGAGTGCCTTTGCCCTCTAAAGCATGACATACTAAGGCTATGCCAGCCATGAACCAGAATAGGGCCCTTGAGCCCTTAAGAATGTGATTTTTTTTTTAAATAGGGCCATTACAGATATAATTAAGTAGGGTGTGATCATTCTCAAATATGGGGGCATTAACCTGCTATGGTAGGCATCCTGATGAGAAGAGGCGAGAGAGACGAAGTGATGTATCTGTAACCAAGGAAAAGGATTGCCTGCAAAGATGGAAAGCTAGGAGATTCATTCATCAAAGTAGGATACGTTCTTCCTGAAGCTGTCAGAAGAAGAGAAGACAGCCCTGTTGAATAAGTTCAGACTTACGGCTCCAAACCATGAAAATATTTGTGTAATTTTAAGCCACCCTGTTGACAGTTGTTTGTTATAATAGTCCTAGGCAATGTTTTGGGGAATTATAATTACATCATTTCTCCTTTCTCTTTCCTCCCTCCAAACCCTCTCATATATCCTTCCTTGCTCTCTTTCAAATTAACGGCCTCTTTTTCATTATTTGTTGCATACCTATATGTATGTATATACATATGTATTTTTAAGTACATAAATACAGCCTGGTCAATCTGTATAATGTTGCTTGTGTATGTTTTCAGGGCTGACCATTTGGTATTAGATAACCAAGTGGTGTGATCTTCCCTGGGGAGGACTATTTCTCCCATTTCTAGCGTTAGCATTCCTTAGTTGCCTATAGTTCTTTGTGTAGGACTGGATTCTCTTTTCACAAGGGGCCGAAACTCTGGATGTCTGAATGAACTTTAGCTTTTAAATGCTGGTAGATTTTTTTTCTTTAATATTATTAGACCACACAACTGCTGACTAGACAAAAGGAGGCCATTGACTTTAAATTTCCTTCCACGACCAAGTGTGCAAAAAGTGCATTCAAGCTATATCTTTTAAGCAGTGTGCACACTATATACTGATGGGTTATATTTTATTGCTTCCCAAATGTCTTAGTCCCTCCAAACTGCTATTACAAATCGCCATAAAGTAGCTGGTTCACGGACAACAACAGAAACTTAGTATTTACAGTTCCGAAGCCTGGGAAGTCCAAGATCAACACAGCTCTTGTTCTGACGACGGCACCTTTTTCCGGTTCATGGCTGGCATGGCTTTGGTACGTCTTGCCTGAGAGGGCAAAGACAGTCTGAGACCTTTTAATGGGCATTTGTCTTCTGGCGTCACCTCTTGACACAGGAGTGTGCTGATGAACGGCATTCAGATTACAGAACTCAGTTTTGAGGAAGGTTGTTTCGTTTGCAAATGCTCCAGGATTTGGGGACAGTGCCCGGAAAGTCAGGCAGGTAAAGCAAAGATAACCAGGCCCAGCGTGAACAGGTCAGATATTTTTCGAGTGCCAAGAAAAATGCGAGGCCTAACCGCCGATTTTACTGCGAGGCACGTGCGGCTCCGCTCGGAGATCCAGGTCTCGGCGCCGACGGCATCGGTCAGCAGAGAGCGGGTACAAATCTACAAAGTCTCCTCTCAGGAACCGTAACTAAGGGCAACGCTCCGCTCCCGGATGTGGCGTCACGCCACCGCCCCTTCCTTCCGTCTGGGCGGAGCTCGGCTCCCGGATCTGGTGGTTGTGTACGTGGAAGGCCAGCGCATGCGCGGCGGGGCCGGGCTCAGCTGGGCCGGAGGCTGTGAGCTGCCGCGCGGCCCCGGGAGGCGGCGGGCCCTGGCCACCGCGGAGGCCCCGGAGCCGGCCGGAGCCGGCGCTGAGGAGGGGCCATGAGCTGGTTCAACGCCTCGCAGTTGTCCAGCTTCGCCAAGCAGGCCCTGTCTCAGGCCCAGAAGTCCATCGACAGGGTCCTGGACATCCAGGAGGAGGAGCCGAGCGCCTGGGCCGAGGCCATCCCGTACGGCGAGCCGGGTAAGCGGGTCCCGGGGAGTCGTTGCCTGCTCGCCGTCAGACCCCAGCCCCGCGGCCCGCCTGCCTCGGCCCCGGTGCGGGTCCCGCTGACCTCAGGTGTCAGCTCTCAGTTTGCCCCTGGCCCCAGGTCCTTCCCGCAGGGTCCCGAGCACAGCCTCCGATCCCCTAATTGCTGCGCGTCTTCCGCAGTTTGCGTCCTAGGTCCGAACTATGTAAATTCACGGAGTCAGGGAGCCCCGCGGGTAGCACTTAATGAACACTTCATGCTTGGTAGCACAGACTTTACAAAACGCTTCCTCGTCTTTAAGAACAACCCGAGTCAGGGTTGGTAGTACCCGTGTTCTACAGAAGAGCTAAACGGAAACTCTGAATGCATAAGTAACCTGCTCCAGGTGAGGCACAGAATGTACTGGGGATAGTACCAGGGGGCTGTGTGCTTGTTCCAAGAGTTCCCAAGTGTAACTCATTTTCTGCAGACCCAGGTCTTTCAGATGGGCCGAAATGGCCGAAATTGCTCTTTCGAGGGACCAGTTACTTGTGTCTTTAAGTCTGAGAGGTTCTTGAGCATTTTTGCGTGTGTAGCAACGGACACAGGAGTACAAACCTTTGGATGAAAACAATACTTGATCACTCTCTGGCTTCTGGTTTCAGTTGTACACTGTTCAAGACTCGGCGCCCAAGTTTGAACCACTGATGTCTTAGTGTATGTGTGTATGTAGATATGTCATGATCTTACTTCTTTCTGTGTTACATGACCTTGCTATGGAATAGCTCACCTTGCTTTTTTGTGGTTGGACCCCAGAGTTTGAGTTACTAAACTGGAGATCAAATCAGTTTCAAATACAATCTTTCTTTACCCCCCTGAAATCTGAGGCATGAATAGTGCTGTATAATTTATTTCTAAGGGCAGGTTATCTGGAATGGAGCCAAGTTTTCATAAATGCTGTTTTCATTGATTTTCATCACCAGTTGTGTTTTGGATTACAAAATGACATAGGTCTGAAGAATGGGAGTTTAGTCGAGGTAACTGCAGTTTCATACCACATTTTCCAAGAGGCGAATTTAAACCCACCCATGAGGATGATAATTACCTACCTTGTAGACCTAGGCTAACTAGCAGACCTAAGCTAACTAGCAGACCTAATCTTGCTTTAAGCTTTGTTTTCTGTTTTCACATTGAACAGGTGACTGGAAAACTCTTGTCTCCAACTCAGAGTTTCCTTAGCACTTCATTCTAGGTAGTGTTGGACTCTTAGTCAAGGGTCGACTTTGTTAAAGGGCTTCTTGATTTTTCTTAAGAAGTCTCCAGTTAATGTGTACCCTCTCTAACAACTTCTAATTGCACACAAAATTTTGGTGATTTTGCTTGTCTACTTTTTAATTTATAATAAAAAAATATAAAGAAATACTTTGGGTTTGAAGAGAGAGGCACTGGCAGACTGGTCATTAAGTACATAAAAGTAAATTTATTCACTAGAACTTACTGTTCTCATCAGTTTAATTATGATTTCAAAAAAGAACATCTCTTATCTCAGGTTCAGTTTTGAGTGCTGTTGTCTGTTTAGCTTATAATCAAGTTTTATATAATGTTACAAGAATAAAATGATTGTGTGCCTAAATAGTTCTGTGACTATTTAGGATTTAGACTTTTTGTGAGATGAGTCACATATCTGGGATGGGCTATGAAACCTATATCATTACTTTAAGCATGTTCTGGGAGGGGAATAACACTTGCTTTGGCTAGGAAAAGCCAAGCCTGGTCTTGTGCTTGTTCAAAGACCCTCTCAGGTCAGCCCACACTGGTTTTATTCTTTTAGGCCCAAAGTTAGTGTGGAACCTAATTAGTGATACTGTAAGCAAAGAGTTTAACTGCTCCCAGTTACAGGGTGCATTTCATAGGCTTTCTTTTTCTCTCATATGAAACCTCTGATGATAATTGAAATATTAATGCTAGATATGTTTTATTTAATGAGTTAATTTATTTTTTTGTCAAAGGAATAAGTCCCCCTGTGAGTGGAGGATGGGATACTTCAACCTGGGGATTGAACTCAAGCACTGAACCTCAGAGTCCACCAACAGCCTCTCCTAAAGCAATTACAAAGCCAGTTCGAAGGACTGTAGTAGATGAATCTGAAAATTTCTTCAGTGCCTTTCTCTCCCCATCAGATGTCCAGACCATTCAGAAGAGTCCGGTGGTGTCAAAACCTCCGGCTAAATCACAGCGTCCAGAAGAAGAAGTGAAGAGCAATTTACATGAATCATCGTCTCCTGGCCAGTCCAGAACTTCTGAAACAGCTGAGTCAGAAGTGAGAGACTCTGTGTGTGTCTCAGGAGACACTCCTGCTGTGAGCACTCCATCCCCTGTACCTGAAGGCAAGCATGCAGAAACTGCTAGTCAGGAGTCTGAGGCGAAGGTGCCCACTGTGCGATTGAAAGCGTCTGAAAATGTAGTGAATGTAAACACAACAACAGAAGATGTATCTACCACATCCACCCAGTCTCTCACAGCAGACACTAAGGATATGGCTTTGGAACCTAAGGAACAAAAGCACGAAGACAGACAGAGCAATACACCTTCTCCTCCTGTTAGCTCCTTCTCATCGGGCACTTCGACCACCAGTGACATTGAAGTTTTAGATCATGAGAGTGTAATAAGTGAGAGCTCGGCTAGTTCAAGGCAAGAGACTTCAGATGCGAAGTCAAGTCTTCACCTCATGCAGACATCCTTTCAGCTGCTCTCTGCATCTGCTTGTCCTGAGTATAGCCGCTTAGATGAGTTCCAAAAGCTCAACGAGAGTTGCTGCTCGTCGGATGCTTTTGAAAGAATAGACTCGTTTAGTGTGCAGTCTCTAGATAGCCGGAGTGTAAGCGAAATCAACTCAGATGACGAGCTGTCAGGCAAGGGCTATGCTTTAGTGCCTATCGTAGTGAATCCTTCGACCCCAAAGTCCGCAGTAGTAGAACCCGCTGAAGAAAAGGCTGAAGAAGAGGAGGGAAACGAAACGTTGATTGCACCTTCTGAAGAAGCAGAATTAGAGGAAAGTGGCCGAAGTGCTACTCCTGTTAACTGTGAACAGCCAGATACGTTGGCTTCCCCTACGCCAGTAAACGAAGGGCATCTTGTCTCTGGCCCGGCCGCTGAGCAATGTGAAGCTGCTGACAGTCAGCCGGAAGCACTGCCTGAGAAAGAAGACATTTGCAAGGTAACTACAATGTTTGGGTTTGGGATGTGTCAGTGATGAAAACATTCTCATGGACGTGTGATGATTTGAAAACGTAGATCTCTGGTCATTTAATTGTAGCAATAAGGACCTTAAAATGGATAATGTTGATATTAAGTTATTTGAAATGTCTGCAAAGCAACTATGATAGAATAAGTAGATATTATAAAAAAGCTTAACGTTTCCGTTTTACATTTTTATTGTTGAAACCCTATCACTTTAAAATTAATGTTCCATACATCCTTATGTCAGTTTGCAAAGGACTGTTTATGTCACATGTATCTTTAACTCTTCTAAAGATATACATGTTAAAGCAACTCAAATGTTACTATTTTTTCTTATATCAGAGTATTTTGCATGTTTATACTCTTTATGGGAAATTTTAGATTTTGTCTAAATGAATACTTATATGAATACTATTGATGCTTTCCTGTGATTAATATTCTAATGTTGATGTTTTGTTGACATAACTAGTATACTTCTTAAAATCTTTTGGCTTGGTTTCTCCTTATGCTATTTTTGATATCTGCTGTTAATAGCTATCTTATGTGAATGAGAAAAAGAAATGCCCAGGGAACAAAAGTAAAACTTAGGATGACAAATGACTTCTTCCTAATACATACAAGAGAAAATGGTGTCGATTCTTTAATGTTAAATCAGAGCTTTGGTTTTTGCTGATTCTTAGAAATTGAACAGGAGCTGGCATCTTTCATAGGCTTCTGAAATGTATATATATAGCATATGTGGAGAAGTGTACTGTAAGTGCTCAGTGTTGCCTTACCTACCATTTTTGAAAGGAGCAGATTCTATTTCCTGGGTTTAATATTATTCAGAAACAAAGTGCCATGCTATACTTTTGAGTGGGTGGTAGCAACCTTGCAGTATATGCTGATACTTTGAATCGCTGAAAGCCCGCACTAGTTACTGTTCATGTTTTCAGTGTCTTTATGAAGGTAAGTGATTTTTAGTCTGTCCTGACTCAGACAAGACTTTTTGGAAGCTGGAAAGGCACCCTTTCTCCCTTTACAGATAAGTTTATCAGTGCTTTAGCAAGACCTAAGGAATGTGATTCATAGAATTACTTCTGTTATCTTTGTGTGATATATCCTGAAAAATTCAAATTACATGCTTATGTTTTTTTAAAAGTATTTTTATTTTTAAGTACAGTGGATAATAGTAAAAAAATTATATGTTTGGTTAAAGAATAATAAGAACACAGAGGGATATCTAGATACCACTAAACGAAGATCTGAAACCTTACCAGAAATTTTGAACCCTTTCTTGACCTTTTTTTTTAATTTTATTTATATTCCTTCCTTAGTGGTTATACAAATAAATAAATACTAGATTTTTCTGTTAGAAACAAAATGCTTTAAATGTCCTCATGCATATCACCTAGTATATTCACCACGTGCTTCCTCTAAGGTATACCTAGAGGTGGAATTTTCTGCATCCTCAGATAGGTAGCTGATCAGCTAGTACTGCCTAATTGTTTTGTGTGCTTTCCCATCAGTCATGTGCTTGCTCTGCTTTGTGCTCTCCTGGCAGAGGTGTTCTGTGTCTGCTGTGACCACAGCATTGGGTTTTGATTTGTGAATGGCATACCCTTATAGCTCTTTACTGGCAAAACAGATGGACTTTTCAAAGTCAAATGATTGACCTGTGTTTGTTCTCTTTATCCAGACAGTTGAATTTCTGAATGAGAAACTAGAGAAGAGGGAAGCTCAGTTATTATCTCTTAGTAAGGAAAAAGCACTTCTAGAAGAAGCTTATGATAACTTGAAGGAGTAAGTATTCAAAGCACGTGAGTGATTTCTCACAGTATGTGCAGGCCAATGTACTTTGATGTTTTGAAATTAAAATGTTTCACAATTTGGGGTTGGAGAGATGGTTTAGTGGTTAAGAACACTTGCTGCTTTTGCAGAGGACCTGTGTTTGGTTCCCAGAACCTTCATAACTCCAAGGGTACCAGGTTCATATGTGGTATATGTACATACATGCATGCAAACACTCATTAACTAAGTCTTTACAGAATGTTTTGCAGTTGAAATTGTTTATAGTCACTGAAAATTGCTTAGTGTTCCAGTTATTACTGTATTTAAAGATTTTTTTTCTCAAATTATCTTTACTATATCTTTGGCATTGAAAATGGTTTCATAAAAATACATATGTGTATATATGTATTTCTCCTTATTCTTTTAGTATTAGAAATTTAGAACATATATTTAGTGAAAATTGAAATCCTGAAGTTAGAAATACTGAACTGGTTTACTTTGAGATGACTGAGGAAGTGTGACCCAGAAGATTCATTGAAATATTTGCTTTTGTCTTAGTTTTGCACATCTAATATTGGTGACATTTCCACCAGTTGGTTTTGTTTGAAGTTTTTTAAAATTAATTTATAGGGCTGAGGATACAGGTCTGTGGTAGAGCATTTTCTTAGCCTGTACAGCCCTGGGTTCAATCTTGAGCAATACCAATAAATATATAAAGGAAATTTAGCAAGTAATTTTTTTTGAGAAAGTAATTGGCTGGCCAGATACGATGGCACATATCTGTAATCCCAGCAGAGAAGCAGAAGCAGGGGGATGAGTTAGAGGGGCTTCTTGTACTATATTGTAGGACCTTGTCTTAAAAACAAAACAGAATAAAAGTTACTAGACCTCACACAGTTCTATTTTAAACTTGCTAGTCTAATATGGTATTAATATGTGTCTGCATTTTGGGAACGGACCTCATTACCTCTGGACTGTATAAACAGTATCTTCATTCTCATGTATTTTAAATCTAGTGAAATGTTTAGAGTAAAAGAAGAAAGTAATAGCATTTCTTCCCTGAAAGATGAATTTACCCAAAGAATTGCAGAAGCAGAAAAGAAAGTTCAACTAGCCTGCAAAGAGAGAGATGCTGCTAAGAAGGTAATTTAAACTGTAGAACTTCATGAATGAACTCATATTTTGGTATTAGAAAAAAAATTAAATATTAAAAACATATATAGTATATTAACAAGTAAATTATAGATTTTTGTTCTATTAAAATTGGTAGATTTTAATACTTTAAAGAAATCTAGGCACTGGAGAATTGGCTCAGTAGACTTTGAAATACCCATTGAGCAATCACGAGGACTTGAGTGTGGATCTCCAGAACTCGTGAAAGCCAGGCTTAATGGCGTGTGTCTGTAACCCCAGTGCTGGGAGCAAGGGCTGAGAGATAGGTGGAGCCTTCAAAAGCTCGTTAGCCAGCCTTGACAAATTGATGAGCTCCAGGTTCAGACCATGTCTCAAAAAATAATGTGGAACAGTAATCAGAGAAGTCACCTTCCACAGTCGTGCATACAAATGTACACATGCATGCACACAAATTTTCTTTAAATGGGTACCTATGTAATTTATGAATGAATCCTTGCAAGATACATAGCAAAGATCATTAAGATATCTAAAAATGATAATTCCTTTAGAATAAGTAGCAAACCTAAATGATGCTATGTACATTTTAAAAAGTAATAATTAGTCCTATGGATTATTTTCTTACCACTTCAGAGATTTATACTCCTAAGTATGAATTAAAAGTGTAATTTATAGTTAATGGTTAATGACTCTTCTTTGGCTGGCATATGTAAATCTTGGCTTGTTCTGACATTCCTCATCTTTGATGCTGTTGACATTTAGGAGGCTCATTTTGTTCTGGGGGCTATTCTGTTTGGGTACTTAACAGCATCCCTGGCTTTTCCATGTCATTGTAGTAGTGCCTTCCCTGTTCAGTTGCTGGGGATGGCCAAATGCCTTTTGGGTGCAAAGCCATGCCTATTCAGGAGCTGTTGTGCTCCCAATCTGGAGTACTTACAGACTTCCATTGTTAACAATTATGGCTGTTAATTACTGAACAAGTCCTAGCTGTTACTAACAATTTAGTGTATGTATTTAACTTTTTGAGATTAGGCTGCTTTCCCACTTTATTTATTTTTTAATCTTTTACATTTTAGTTTCTGTGTGTGGGTGTGTGTATACATGTTTGGGTGTGTCCAGGTCACATTTTGCTTGGCACACTACAGGACACATATGAAAGTATGTGGGTCCTGTACATTGAGTACAGGTCATCAGCTTTGTGTCAACCAAGCCATCTCACAGGGCCCCGTCCTACTTCCTGACTAATGTAAATGGTAATTTATTGTTTTTCTATGTGAACTCTTACACAGAGTCTCATACTTCTACCTGCTTGGTTACTTTAATTAGCTAGCTCATTTCAGATGCTGACAATAACTTGAGACACTTAACCAACAAACCTCTTCTTATCATATGCTGCTATATTGTTCCAAATGCAAAGCATAACCTGGAGAGATACTGAAGGACAGTATAGGAAGTTGTTTTACTCACATTTCCATATTAAAACTTGCTTTTATAACTGATGAGTGTAGGCTTTAGTGTGGTAATCAAAGCTGTTTCTTTGTCTTAGTTAACTAGGTAAGTGGGTTGACTCAGCTGACAGATTTATTATGGGAATGTGATTATGGGTGGCTTCTTCAAATGGGAAAGCTGAGAAAAACATACCTAGAATGAAAATAATCCTTTATGATAACCACAGTTTTGGTTTTTTTTTTAAATTAGGAAGTGAAAACCATAAAAGAAGAACTTGCCACTAGATTAAACAGTAGTCAGACTGCAGACCTCTTGAAGGAGAAAGATGAACAGATTCAAGGGTTAATGGAAGAAGGTGAGCTTTCTGTTGATTATTAAAAATAGTCTAAGAAAAGGGAAAATATTATATAAGATAGGACATATTTTCTAAGAACAAATAGTGAGTTGGGTATGATGGTATACGCCTGTAGTCCTAGCTACACAGGAGACTGGAGGATCTGTTGAGCCCAGGGAGTGAAGATAAACTTGAGTACTACAGAAGCTGTCCTCAGAAAGAGAAAGAAAAGAAGAGGGGAGGACATGAGAGCGGGAACAGGAGGAGGAAGAAGAAAAGGAGAGGGCACGGGAAATGAAAGCAAGGGAGGGGTGGGCTTAAACCACAGAAGTGGCTTGTGACCGTTTATGGAAGAATGGGGTCAGATGTAGTGAAAGAAATATGTGCTGTGTAGCTTTTTGTTAACTCTCCAAAAACAAGGCAGAATTTGTGCTTGATATGAAAGAGCCCATCATTTAAACAAAGATATCCAAAGGTTGAAATTCTAGGGTCCATAAGGTCTCTGAATCCTTAGTTTGAGTATAGTGAGCTATGGTTTTAGCATTTGATGACTTGGAGGTCTGGTTTTCCTTCAGTGTATCTTTCTCTGCATCTTTCTCTCACAGTTTACATTGTATATTCCATGTGCAGCTTTCTTTATATATCACTGTACTATTAAATGCTTTGTATATCATTACTGATGGCTGTATAAAGTCCATTGTATGGGGGTATTGCAATTATTTTAAGGATTGTTAATGTTGGATCTTTTATTAAAATGTTCATATTACAAATGTTGGGCGAACATTTCTAACTTAAGTTGTTAAACATAAATGTGTTTAGAGCATTTATAGAATTTGAGGACATTTGGAAGCATTCACTTCATTTGAAATTACTATTACCCAACTTTTTTTTATTTACATAAGAATTCTTTTGAATAATGAATATATTGTATATTATTTGATACAATACTAGATATGACATACTTCCTGTCTTTTTAAGAACCTAGTTTAGCCAGCGGGAAACATAGGTACATAGACAATTTTAAAATACAGCTGTAAGCTGGGTGTGGTGGTACATATCTGTTATCCCAGCATTTGGGAGGTTGAGGTACCAGGACCCTGAATTTGAAGCTAAAAATCAAATGAAGACTGTTAGTATCTTGTTTCCTAGAATCCTTTCACGTAATAATTTTAGTATTCATTGATAACTCAGGTCCAAGTGAATTTTAACACTGGAGTTTAAAATTTTTATGGCATTAAAAAAAAAAAGAACTCATGTATGCTACTGGTTAGCTAAAGTTTTTTATGCAGATTCTTAAACAATCACTGTTTTTGGCATTTATGCTTTTCTTTTTTTATAATCACCAGGAGAAAAACTTTCAAAACAGCAGCTACATAATTCTAACATCATTAAGAAATTAAGAACTAAAGACAAAGACAGTGAAAATGTTATTGCAAAGCTGAACAGGAAAACTAAGGAGCTGGAAGAGGAGTTACAACATTTAAGACAGGTGAGCAGCCGTCAGTGCTCTCTGTCTGGGTATTGATTTTTCTTCCTGTAATTGGTCCTGGCTTGTGGAGCATTCAGATCGACTTCATGGGATTTCATGCAAGAAAAAGGTTATAGTCTAATAGATAAATGAATAGCTAATATGTTACCTAACATCACTGTGACCAAATACTTGACATGACATGAACAGCTTGAAGGAGAAGAGGTTTCCTTTGACTCCAGATTTCAGAGGATGAGATTCCAGTAGTGGGAAAGTGTGACAGGGGGCTTGGTATGTGGTGACATAAGTGTGTGCAATTGTATGTTACGTGGTGCAAACCAGGGAGTAGAGAGAAGTAGACTGGAAGTGGGGAAGAGCCAACCCTGAAGGCCTGTTCTCTAGTGATCATTTCCTCCAGCCAAAGGTTCCATGGCTTTCCAAAACACCCCCAGCAGAGCCGTGTTCAGACACATGCACTGGAGGGCCATTTCCTATTCAAGCTATAACCAGTATTAGGAGATTCCTGGCATTATCTACCATGGCATCATTTACTGAAAGGTGTTCTTGTCTGTTTTGATAACATAGGTCCTTGATGGCAAAGAAGAAGTTGAGAAACAACATAGAGAAAATATTAAAAAATTAAATTCTGTGGTAGAACGCCAAGAGAAAGATCTTGGCCGACTTCAAGTAGACATGGATGAACTTGAAGAAAAGAGCCGAAGTACTCAGGCTGCCCTAGATAGTGCATACAGGTATAAAGTACGCAGTGTGTATAGGATCTGTTACCACAGTGGGAGGTTGAAAAAGTCTCTTTTAATTTTTTAAAATTGCTTTATATGCATTGTATTTTTCTTGCTTGTATATCTGTGTACCACATAGCCAAGGAGTCCATAAGAGGTTATTAGATCCTTAGAACTGGAGTTCAGCAGTTGTCAGGTGCCATGTGGGTGCTAGGAATTGAACTTAGGTCCTCTAGAAGAATGGTCAGTGCTCTTTAAATACTGAGCCATCTCTCTAGCTCTTTTCTATTATTGATTATTAGCAACATTTATAGATTTATCTATGAGTGAGTTTGTTATTAGACAAGGCAAGTCCAGCAGAGTCCTCATAGTGGCTAGTGTTATTGTAAGGTGTGCTTACTGTTATTTTGAGGTTTCTGTGGTCCATAGAAATTGAATTAGTGTGGATATGTGTTTACTTTTGCATTGGAGTAAATGAAAAATATCAATCTACTTTTGAAAGAGAACTTACTGATCTTCACAAAGCCAATGCTGCTAAGGACAGTGAGGTGCAGGAAGCTGCTTTGAAGCGTGAGATGAAGGCTAAGGAAGAACTTTCTGCAGCACTGGAGAAGGCCCAGGAAGAAGCCCGTCAGCAGCAAGAGGCCTTAGCGCTTCAGGTAGGCAGTAGGTGGTTAAAGCCACCTTTTATGTATTTGTGCATGTTTCTGCAAAGTGAAGCAGTTGACCAGCAAGTGTGAATCTGTTCTTAGATGAGGTACATCTGGTAGGCTTCTGTGATCATGTTACTGGCATTTTAGAGTAATGGATTCTACAAACCTTACTTGTGTGTCTTTAGAAATGTCCTTAGTGCAGTGGTTCTCAACTTGTGGGCCACAACCTCTTTGGGGGTTCAACTAACCTTTTCACAGGGGTTGCCTAAGAGCATCAGAAAACACAGATATTCATATTACAGTTCATAACAGTAGCAACATTAAAGTTATGAAGTAGCAACAAAAATAATTTTATGGCTGGGGGTCAGCACAACGTGAGGAAGTGTATTAAAGGGTCACAGCATTAGGAAGGTTGAGAACCACTGCCTTAGTGTGATGCACATACCATGCTGTTATTGCTTGGTTTTCCGTGAGGTTTATATATGTTTATAAGTATATAGTGCGGAGGATGTAGCTCACTGGTAGAGCCTCTGCCTCCTATATGCAGAGGGCCCAGCACTGCTGGAGGAAGGAGAATTTTATGAAACTAGGTATCCTATTGTCAGAGTAATGTATGTACGTATAATTAAAACATACAGTTTCAAGAGACTACATTATATAGTTGACTTTTGACATATTTGTAACATCTCTGGCAATTCATGAGCCTGATGAAGAAAAAAAAATTTGGAACACATTGTTTTCAAAATAATCAGATACTGTTGGGTGGTCATGGTACATGCCTTTAACCCCAGCACTCAGGAGGCATAGGCAGGTGGATCTCTGTGAGTTCGTGGCCAGCCTGGTTTATAGAGCAACTTCCAGGACAGCTAGGGCTACACAGAGAAGCCCTATCTTGAAAAGTCAAAAGAAAAAAGAAAAAAAAAATCGTTCAATATTGAACATCTGGGATACTTACATCATTTGGCTCTTGTTAATGATGCTGCTGTAAACATTCATTACACTTTTTTTTTGTTTGATTTTTTTTTTTTTTTTTCAGTGTAGGGGGTCTGACCAGCCTTTTGTGTGCTAGGCAAGTGCTGCCCTACTTAGCTATAGCTTCATTCCACAATAGGAATTATGTATACGGATATCTAGTTTCCCCAGCACTGTTAAAAAAACAAAACAAAACACACGAAACTATTCTCAGCACCCTCAATTAGCTTTTGGTTTTGTTTTACATTTTTGGTGGATAAATAACTTACAGTTGAAAGCTATATAACAAAATACAGTCAGACAGCATTTGCTTCCAGTTTATCCCCTCCTTCTTGCTCCTCTTTGTCTAAACATCAACCACTTTACCAGTGTTTGCCTTCTCTTTTCAGTGTTCCTATTATAAATGCAGGCAGTACGTATGTCTGCTTTTTAATCAATTCACCAGGTACACGTGTGTCTCCTTCCCTCCTCTTCCATTAAAGACCACACTTACATATTTTACAGCTGGCATTATGGACTTAGTAGGCTGTTACCTTTTTGGTTAGGAATCTTCCCTTTAACGATTGAGCCATCTCTTCAGACTGTTCTGATGGTTGCAGAATAGTTGAACTTAGAGTTTTAGTTTTATACCACTTTGCTATGTAATTTTCAGCTATATTTTTGATGGGTTTGGATTGTTTTCAATGTTTTGCTGTTGTAAATCATGCGATGTTCCATATATCCATGTGTTTCTGCCACCCTATCAAGAAAAGATACAGAATATCACTATTTTAAATTAGTGGGCTGGAGCCGTGGCTCAGCAGTTAGGAGCACTTACTGCTCTTGCAGACCCAGGTTGGTTCCCAGATCTCACATGGCAGCTTAGAACTGCCCATAACTCCAGTTCCAAGTGGTCTAGCGACCTCTTCTGACCTCCATGGGCCCTTGTACACGTGTAGTACACATGCATACTTTTAGACACACACACACTCCAATTTTGAAAAATTCTTTCAAATTAAAAATACATTACTATAATAAAGAAAAATTGAGGGAGTGAGGAATAGGGTATGGGACTGTCATTCTTAAAACCACCGTGGTGTATAAGGATTGCTAATTTTGTGGGTTACTTTGTTAACATTATTTCCATCTAGTTTTTTTCTTACAATTGATAACCATAGATATTATAGTCTTTTTTTTTTCATTTAGGATGAGTAAATATTTTTTGCATTGATTATACTTTTTAACACTTATGTTCATGTATGAACATTTGAAAACAGATTACAATACTGATGGCTGTTTAGAGTTCTGGTTTCATTTTGTTGTTGCCGGGCTTGCTAATGCTGTAGAGCATCTCTGTGTGCTCCATAGAATAAATCTTCAGGACTACAATAACCAGATAGAGGCCTGACATCATTTTTTTATTATTTAAATATATTGCCACAGTAGGCAGTTATAAAGTATGCAACTGTGTATGAGTGACACCCTCTTCCTTAATTTTTTCTGAGACAGTGTCTAGCCATGTTATGCAAATGACCCTCAACTCTTGTCTCAGCCTCTCCCTAATAGCTGTGACTGCAAACACACACCATTATACTTTGCTAACACTTTTCTCTTTGAGTTTTAGTTTTGGGGTGTTTAGATAAGGCCTACTATGTAGCACAGACCTTTCTGGAACTCTCGGTGTAACCTGGGCTGCCCTGGAACTCAAAATGCTCATACTGAAATCACAGGTGTATGCCACCACACCTAGTTTAGTGCCTAGGTTTTATTTATTTACCTACTTCTTTATAGCTCATCTAGTTCTTACCACACCCTGCCTTGTGGCAAATGTTTATGCATACATTATCTCTCCTCTGTTTCATTGTATGTCAGAGCTGTACATATTTGCAGGCTTTTTTTGGATAACAGAGTGCTTTCTTAAGTAGATAATGAATATATTTATAGCTCTGGCATTGTTTAAGGAGCGGGATGTGTGCTCATTGTTTAGTGTGAAGTGTCATACATAAAAAGTCAACACAAATGTCACCAGCAGGAAGTTGCAGCCAATGTTCTGACAATAAGTGTTGTTTGCCTTGCAGGTGGGGGACCTTAGGCTCACATTGCAACGGGCAGAGCAGGCAGCTGCCAGGAGAGAGGATTATTTACGCCACGAGATCAGTGAACTTCAGCAGGTAGGTCACAGCTTTCCCAAGCACAAGGTTACACGTGTGTCTTCTTGAAGTAACATTCCTGGATTGAAAGCATTATTACTGTATTCTTACTATGCCTGCAATTAGATGTATTTTTATAGCTTAGGTGAACCAAGCTGATCTCCTGGGGGAAAAAAAGGAAAATCTTTAATTTTGTCTTAAAGGAAGTAATTTTAGCATGATAGATTTGCTGTCTATTGAGTATATATATGTACACACGCACACACACATATATGTATATATAATGTATATTTTTTTTTAGTAAGAAAGCTAATAATTTTTCTCTGGAAAAATTTCTTTTTCCAGAAATCTAACTAAAGTTTAGGTTTGCTGGTGTTTTTAGTGCTTTTGTTTCTGTCAGTGGTAATAACCTGAGGATTTTTTGATTCAGAGACTCCAAGAAGCAGAGAATCGAAATCAAGAACTGAGTCAAAGTGTTTCATCAACAACAAGACCATTGCTTCGACAGATAGAAAATTTGCAAGCAACTCTAGGGTCTCAGACTTCCTCGTGGGAAACGCTAGAGAAGAATCTTTCTGATAGGCTTGGTAATCTCTTCAGTATTTTATGTTTGGTTCAAGAAACTTTCTGTCTTGTGTGTAGAAGTAGGATAGTGATATGGCATTGAAATTCATCTGATCTCATGATGACATTTGGTGTCTAATATGTATGGATTTGTCTTCCCCTTTTTCATTCTTATATCAATACCTCAATCATAACTCTTCTAAAACAGTTAGTTTTCCTTACACAGTGTGTCATATACTTTACTGCCTGCCATTTCATTTGTAGGGTGTGTGTGTGTGTGTGTGTGTGTGTGTGTGTGTGTGTAAATTCATGTGCACATACTATGTGTGTGTGTGTGTGGAGACCAATTGCTTCTCCCCCTTTTTTTTCCCCTGAACCTGGAGCTAATTGATTTGGCTAGATTGGCTGGCTAGCAAGCTGCATGCATCCCCTCCTGTGTCTGCCTGCCTGGCTGTGGGATTACATGCTTTACTCACTTGCCTTTGATATGGTGCTAGGACTTCCAGCTCTTCCCTGTGCTCACATAGCAAGCACTTTACTAAGCTGTCTCCCCAGGCCTGATTCTTTCATTTATTTTTATAGATGGCTAGACAACTCTTTTCTTGTCCCTCATCCATTGCTGCCTCTGACCTCTTTCTAGCTTATCTACAAGAATGTAAGTGACAGGGATCAGATACAGTTCCAGATAGTGGTAGAATTCCAGGAGCTGAGGCAAGTCTGAAAAGGATCACGATGAAATCCTAGAAGAGAGATATGATGGAGTCTTAAGACTGCATATTCTGCTTCCTTATAGACACTCCTTGAGCTATTTCCTCACTGCTCTTAATAAAGAAGACAATGTCAAGGTGTTTCTCTTTAGTCTCAGGCAAGTGGTATGTGTATACCTGGATGTCCAGACGCTAACAGACTCATGAAAAGTTGATGCATACCTTCTGGTTCTCAAGAATCCCATGTATAATTGGAGAGATATTATGTTCTTGTGACAAAGCATATGAGTGAGGGGTCAGGAGATAAGTGTCTGGTGTAATATTGTGTTTGGCTTTTCAGTCAACAGCAAGTCACTTAGTTTACTCCAGACTCTGTCTTTGAGTGACTCCTTGTCAGTCCTGGGGTGGCAACTAGATTCTTTTTTTTTTAATTTTATAATTAATTTAATTTTACATATCAGCCACAGATTCCCCTGTCCTCCCTCCTCCCACCCCCCAGCCTTCCCCCCCAATCCACCCCCATTCCCACCTCCTCCAAGACAAGGTCTTCCCTGGGGATTCAGCTCAACCTGGTAGATTCAGTTGAGGCAGGTCCAGTCCCCTCCTCCCTACACCAAGGCTGAGCAAAATGTCTCAGCATAGGCCCTATGTTCCAAAAAGCCAGCTCATGCACTAAGGACAGGTCCCTGTCCCACTGCCTGGGGGCCTCTTAAATAGTTCAAGCTAATCAACTGTCTCACTTATCCAGAGGGCCTGGTCCAGTTCCATGGGGGCTCCTCAGCTATTGGTTCACAGTTCATGCATTTCCGATATTTGTCCCTGTGCTTTTTCCAATCATGCTCTCAATATCTCTTGCTCATATAATCCATCTTCTCTCTCGCCGATTGGACTCCTGGAGCTCCACCTGGGGCTTGGCCATGGATCTCTGCATCTGCTTCCATCAGTCACTGGATGAGAGTTCTATCATGACAGGGTGTTTGGCCATCAGGTTACCAGAGTAGGTCAGCTCGGGCTTTCTCTCGACCATTGCCAGTAGTCTATTGTGCTAGAGAGGTCCCCAGAAATCCACAAAGATACCTCCACAATAGACTACTGGCAAACTAGATTCTTGACTTTCAAGTGTTATTTAGTAGACCATTGGAAGCCTCTGCTATTTTGTTGACAGAGAAGCTTAATAAATAGGTTCAGGGCTCCTCCAGGCTGACCTAATGCAAACAGGTCCTCCTGAAATGCACATGGAAGTTATCACTCCAAAGTGTTGAGTTCAGTTCAGGGCAGCTTCCCTGTTCTGTTAATTAAACTTTGGGACATTGAAATTGACTCGGGGGAATGACTGAATAGAGAGTATTACTCTATTCATATACTTCTAGTCTACACAAATAAATAAAATAAAAATTTAAAAAGTCATCAGTGTTTCAAAACTTTAGTGTTTTGATTATTGAGTGTTAGTCTCTGAAATGTCTGTTTCCGTAGTTTAGCCATTTGCTTGGGGAAGGATATCCTGGCTGGTTCCAGTTTTTGACTATTATGGATAATGTCCTATGTCTCATGAGGAGAGAGTGTCAACTTGTACATTAACTGACGTTGGCTTGCTTGTCTCAGTTGGTAGTCTTGTCCTAGTTTGGAAATTTGAGTCATTAGAAGTTTGAAGTCAGAGCCAGCCTGGTGTCTGATCTTTCCCTGGGTTATGTGTGTATGACTTTTCTTCCTCTATAATCAGGTGAATCGCAGACTTTGCTGGCTGCAGCAGTTGAAAGAGAACGAGCAGCTACAGAAGAACTCCTTGCCAACAAAATCCAGATGTCTTCGGTGGAGTCACAGAATGCTCTCTTACGGCAGGAAAACAGTAGACTTCAGGCCCAGCTAGAGTCAGAGAAGAATAAACTACGAAAACTGGAAGACGAAAATAGTCGGTGAGTGTATTTGTGTGGTGTTCTGTGGTTCCATGACATTTTAAATCACCGTTGGGAAGTGTGTTTGTTGAGTTTTAGCCTCATTGCAGTGAGAACTAGAAGTGAAAACCTTGCAGCATTTAAAGGCAGGGTCATTAGTGGCATGCATTAAGCTAGTGCTAGGATCCATTGTACTTCTTTCGAAGTTATGTGTTATGTTCTACATGTATTTATATTTTTCTAGGGAAAGATTTGCCCCATTAATGTGATTTTTTTTTTTTTAAAGGGTCTAATGCCATCAACAGAAAGGAAGGGAGGTGGGAAGGAAGGAAGGAAGGAGTGATTATTGTGCATGGAACTTGTTTTTATAGTAGTCTTCCAGGTTTTTCTAAATAAGTATTTGGATTCTTCTGCAACTACAGGGTATAAAATCGTTCATCTGAAATTACATAAGGTTATAGTGGGTATGTTTTCGCCCTTGACTTCCAAAGAGAAAAGTAGTTAAGTAAAAATGAAATAAATGTCTGCACTTCTATAAACATTCCATAGAACGCCTGCTTTTTTTTTTTTTTTTTTTTTTTTTTTTTTTGCCACCTTTGAACTTGGAATGGTAGTACTTAAAATTACTGCTTAAATGTCTCATTTTAAATCTCAGAGTACTGGTTAAAAAAAAGGGGGGAGGAGGGAGGACAGGGGAATCTGTGGTTGATATGTAAAACGAATAGAAAATCTCTTAATAAAAAGAAAAGAAAAAAATGGGGAAGAAAAAGTAGAACTTTCCCCTTGTGCTTCAGCTAATGAGTGGAATCCCAGTGAGCTGGGACAGTCAGTTGGGAAGTCTTCGGGGCTGAGCTGCTGATACGATGACGAGTGAATATGGAACTGGAGTTTTTAATAGTCTGTACTGTCACCTTTTTGTTTTAATTCCCTCTGGTTTACTAGGTACCAGGTTGAGTTAGAAAACTTAAAAGATGAATATGTAAGAACACTTGAAGAGACAAGGAAAGAAAAGGTATTTTTCTTAGTGTTCGCTCCCCCAGGGCTGGCATTAGAGATGGATGGGGATGGTAGCAGCCTGCTGAGGAGATGAGAAGGGTGATATGGACCCTTGTCTTTGGTGGTGGAATGGCAGCTTGTGTTTTACACTCTGAGCTTTGCAGTTGACTTCCTATGGTGCTGTGGAGTAGTGTCTCAAAACTACCTAACTGTATCTCTCTCCATTAGACACTGTTGTGCAGTCAGTTAGAAATGGAAAAAATGAAAGTTGAACAAGAAAGGAAGAAAGCCATTTTCACTCAAGAAGCAGCGAAAGAAAAGGTACTGAATTGTGTTGGTTTGAGTTGGTTTGTGTAGCTGAGCTGTTGTGGGTGACATGGATTGATCTGGGTTTACTTGTACTCATATCTTTAGAATTACTATACTGGTAAGGTGTAGTAGCATTGTCAGTGCTCCACGTAGAATGGAGTCATTGGAGTGCATTCAGATCGGCCTGTCATTGGCTTTGAATTAGATACTTTACACTTTCAAATGAATTTTGTGATTTCTCACGGCAACTAATGTAGCAAATGGCCCATAGGCAACTTCAGAATAGAACTGGCTTGTTCTGTCTTTGTGATTAGTAAATGTAGTGAGGTTGTTTGGTTTTGTTTTTATTTTTTGCGTGTGTTTGTGTTTGGTGCGCATGAATATATGTATGCATATTTGCATATGTGCAGGTGTGTCTGTGTTCACATGTATGTGGAGGCCCAAAGTTGACACTGGGTATCTTCCTTGATTACTCTCTACTTGTTTTGTTGAGACAAGCCTCTTGCTGAACCTGGGGCTAGCTGATTCTGGCTAGTCTAACTAGCTAGTTTGTGCCAGGAATCCTGTCTCTGAGTGCTGGAATTACAGGCAGCCATCACATTTGCCTGACTTGTCCGTGGGTTCTAGGGATCCAAACTCTGGTCTCCATGCTTTATGCACTAAGCCACCTCCTTAGCTCCGAAAGGTAATTTTTACAAAGTGGGTTTCCTATACTTGAAGTAGTGTAGCATACTGAGAGTTAGCATAATATGTTCAAATAGTACACAAAAATGGAAATTACCTTTTCAGTGTAGTTGGAGTTTTTAAATTTTAGTTTTATTTTATTTGTGTGGATGTTTGTCTGCACATAAGTCTGTGTTTCACATGCATGCAGTGTCCTTGGAAGCCACAAGAGGGCATCCAATTCCCTGACAAGTTACAGGAGTTGTGTACACTATGCTCCTACTGGGAACTGAGCCAGTGCTCCTAATTGCTGAGCCATCTCTCCATTCCCCAAGTGTTTTGTTGGGTTTTTTGTTTCGTTTTGTTTTGAATATATTAAAGTAAGATAGGTAAGTGAGAAATTTTAGCACTTTTACAAGTAATTGACAATATGTTACAGAACATGAAATTGTTAGCTTCTGCAGTCATTTCAACCAAAGCATTCTCATTTCCTTAAAAAAAAATAAATAAGTAAACCTGGCTAATTATAATATAAATGGGGCAATACAGGCTTTTAATTTTAATTAAAAAATTTTTTATTATGAGTAATTTAGTGTGTGTGTGTGTGTGTGTGTGTGTGTGTGTGTGCATGTATCTCATGATTTATGTGTGGAGGTCAGAAGATATCATGCTAGCGTTGTTTCTCTCTCTTTTTACATACGAGTCCTCGGATTGAACTCAGGTCAGATAAAGCATCTTTACCTGCTGAACCATCTTGCTAGCTCAGCTCTTAATTTTTAAATGCTTTTTATACTTTGAGAAATTGTATTTATAACATTTTATGAAGGAATTTAGTGCCTTTGTGTTCATTAATCCTAGAAATTTTTCTTGGTTCCCTTATGTTTTGCTTCTCAATCTTACAGATTTTTTTTTCTCTCCAAGGACCACAAACTGTTTTCTGTTTCTAGTACTCCCACCATGTCACGCTCGAGCTCTATAAGTGGAGTAGATATGGCAGGGCTCCAGACATCTTTCCTGTCTCAGGTAATGGCTTACCTCTTACATGTGCTTAGTTCTTACCTTGAGTAAGGGAACATCAGGTTGGTGGTCTCCATAACCTTGTTGGGGAAATTCGTCAGAATATGGTGATAATTGAAGTAAAGAAATAGATGATTTTCTGCTTTTGAGAAACTCAGACATTTGAATTGATAAGATCTTTGTTTGAACTTGATAATAGAACATAACATATGATAATTGTCTCTGTTCTTTAACTGAATAGGATGAGTCTCATGACCATTCATTTGGACCAATGTCTGCATCAGCCAGTGGAAGCAATCTTTATGAAGCTGTAAGGCTGGGAGCAGGATCGAGCATTATTGAAAATCTGCAGTCTCAACTAAAGCTGAGGGAAGGGGAAATTAGTCATTTACAGGTACTGGAAAAATGAAGTGTGCTGTAGAAGCCTATGAGATAGTGGGTCCACTTGAGTTCTGAGTACATTGGAAAATAAGATGAATGAGTGACATATGAAACCCAAAGTGTATCACATATAGTAATGATATAAGCTGGAACCAAATGAGCCTCCTAACTGACTGACTGCCAGAAGTAGGCAGATTTATCTGCTCTCTCTTAGGAAATGCTAGGTGCCTTGTGCCGTGGCCTGCCTAGAAAGGACCTGTGTAGCACAAATGTTAAAAGGGTCTTATTATAAAAATAAACCTGGAGCCAGGTACTGGAGTCAACACTGGAAGATCAGAGAAGCAGAACAAGCCACAGCCACCTCGCCTTGCCAGTTCCTCAGCTGATCCTGTTTCCTCAGACTAGAAGCCTCTGAGTCCTAATCCAGAATGAATCTCAGCTGAACTGCTGCTAAAAGCCTAAAAGCTTACCCAGGCCTACTTCCTGGTTTTCACGCTTTTCTGCTTCCTGCCGTCACTTCCTGGGATTAAAGGTGTGAGTCATCATGCCTGGCTGTTTCCAGTGTGGCCTTGAACTCACAGAGATCCGGATGGATCTCTGCCTTCAGAATGCTAGGATTAAAGGTGTGCGTGCCACCATTTTCTGGCCTCTGGCTGTTCTGTTCTCTGACCCCAGATAAGTTTATTAGGGTGCACAATATTTGGGGGAACACGATATCACCACAGACCTGGGGACATCTAGGCAGGGATAGCCCACTCTTTCCCAGCGTCTTTTCTCATCAAGAAAAAAGGAAGTGCTGAACCAGCATGCTTGCTTTATTTTTCCCGTAAATGCCACAGGAAAAGTCTGTCTTCTTCCCCACAAGGAATGAGTGCAATGAAAGAGACCTGCACATAGAAGAACAACCCAAATAGGAGGGAGCTGTAAGGACTGTTGCTATAGGAATTAGGAAAGGATTTTTGTAGTTTTTGATGTTAAACTTACACACTCAAAATGAATACCTCTTCCACTTCCCATTTGAACAATTGTGAAGTGGGTTGATGTGTATTGATGTGTCTATTGAGAGTCCTGCTTAGTTTCTCAGGTAGTAGGGAAAGCTTTTAGCAGTACGACTTACGTAGTTGGGAGGGACAATACTGAAGTATGTTCTCACTGCTCTGGCTTTTGCCAGTAACTTAGAATAATGGAAATGTGTGGTGTTTTCTTAGATTAGAGAAAAACGTGGTTGCATTTTTTCAGACAGATCACTGTATTTTCTTGACTTCTTTCTTTCTTGCATAGTGAACCCTATAAATAACTTATGAAGAAAGTTTGGGCCCCTTGCCCCCACTGTTCAGCGTTATATGTTGACATATGTTTTTCTTCAAAAATGACACATTAAATATTTTTATGTTAGTGAGAGCATTAAACAAGATATGTTTTTATTGAAACCATTTTATGATTTTGTTTCTCAGCTAGAAATTAGCAATCTAGAAAAAACTCGATCCATAATGTCTGAAGAGCTAGTTAAATTAACAAATCAAAATGATGAACTGGAGGAGAAAGTGAAAGAGATCCCCAGGCTTCGAGTTCAGCTACGAGTAAGTATTCTTCACTTCAGGATGAATCGAAGCTATTCTCATCCAGTTATTAAATATCAAGTTTTTAGTTTACATCAGATGCGTATGTGTGACTTAGTAATTTCTTTGAAAATTAAGGAGTCAGTAGTTGAGTAAAGAATGTTAAAGATGAATCTGCTGCTTGTGTCATTGCATATCTAAAGTATTTTCACAAAACGTTTAGTACTACTCGAAGAAAATGAGATTTTATTTGGCCAATACTTATTAAAGTAAGCATGTACATTGCATGCTTTGTAGTATTTGACTCAATATTTGTTTCATCACATTACTGTGACATAATTCAATGTTTGGGCAGACTAGTCTTGTGGGATAAATGCCAAGCAATACTTAATCCAAATCTGTCACGAAGACAGAAATCTCATCAAGTATACTTAAATTAATAGGGAGGAGACTGATTAAGTCATGTTTAGAGAGAGTTATAGATTTAGTGGGGAAATAGGGGTGGTGTGTGTGGCGTATGTGCATGTGTATGTGCGGCGTATGTGCATGTGTATGTGCTGGGATGTGTACCAGGAGGCGTGAGGATAAGTGGGTGTCCTGCTCTGTCACTCTTCACCCTCCTGTTCCCTTCAGACAGGAATCACATTCAGCCTGGAGCCACCAGCCCCAGTGAGCCTTCTCCCGGTTCTGAGGTTACAGGTCATGTGACTTTTTATGTGAATGTTGAAGGTTAGAAGTGAGGTCCTCATGCTTGCTCAGAAAGTGCTCTTACCCACTGAACCCTCTATTGAGGTTTCCAAAGAAGTTCCTCTTTTTGCTATGTATTCCTAGATAGACTGGGTATAAGTTTTAATTTTTTAAAAGGTAAGTTTATTCTTTTTAAAATTAATATTTTTGTTCAACTCGTGATGTTTTTTCTATTGACTTGTAACTAATGTAGATATTTGTATGGTCATTAAAGGATTATAAACAAATATTTTTTAGGATTTGGATCAAAGATATAACACTATTCTGCAGATGTATGGAGAAAAGGCAGAAGAAGCAGAGGAACTTCGCCTGGATCTTGAAGATGTAAAAAATATGTATAAAACTCAAATAGATGAACTTCTAAGACAAAGGCTCAGTTAACTTGTGAAATTCGTATTCCCATCAAACTGAATGTAAACACTTAATATATAAATGCAGACTTCCAATAAATTCTTTTATAGAGTTAGAAAATGGGATTTGCTGTAGAGTGTAAAAAAACTTTTTTAAAAATTCTTTTATAGTATGTAGTTATATTTGCAGTTAAATTATTTTGTGCAATATTTGAATTTTATTTTTGAAACTATTCTTTAAAAATTTTTAAAGCATTTTTTTGTGTGCCTTGAACAGCACAGAGAATTATTACTTTATCCACATAGCAGTACAGTTAGGAAAGGAGATTGCTGTTTTCATATTATTGTGGATATATAATTAATTGTATTGTATCTATAATTTATATGTGTTTGTACATATTGAGAGACTTACAGAGTAATGTTAACATTGAAACTTTGAAATCTTTCACACTGAAAACATATTTCTTGAAAGTATTTTAAGCATTCAAGTGAAAAGGTTATTAAGCCTGTGACTAAATTATAAACTAAGACTTTCCTTTAAAAGCAGAGGTCACACTGACATGTCTAAAATATAAAGAGGAATTTAAACTTAAAAAATATTTCTGTTTTGAAAATTTATTCCATGTGGCTTCCACAATGAAATGTGAACAAATGTAGACCCTTTTTATTACTTATCCAAAGAAAGCTTATAAATATTCAATATTAGCTACACATAATTGGATAGTGGGAAATTTTGCTTGCAATAAATTTTGACATAGCATCAGTAGCAGGTAATTTTGAAGTATTTTACTACACTGTGAAACAAATCTAACATAATAAAATCACTGACAAAATTTACTCTTAAAAATTAGTCAATTTGGCCGGGCGGTGGTAGTGCACGCCTTTAATCCCAGCACTCGGGAGGCAGAGCCAGGCGGATCTCTGTGAGTTCGAGGCCAGCCTAGGCTACCAAGTGAGTTCCAGGAAAGGCGCAAAGCTACACAGAGAAACCCTGTCTCGAAAAAAAAAAAAAAAAAAAATTAGTCAATTTACTTTTTAAAAACTACTTGTTTAATTTTATACAGTTGTACTTTGGGACATTAAAAATGAATGTTTTAAAACACTCTCCATAGCAAAAGAAAAGTTATAGGAGTACATTTAAATTGGAAATTTTATAATTTTGCATAGTTTGACATTTTTTTTTATTGAAGTTCCAACAAGCAAAAAATAACAAAAAGTAGTATAGAATAGCTTTAGAACATAGTTATGCACTCTTCCAAAAGTTGCTTTGTTTAAAAGTTAATCGGGTTGTGTTTTAGACCTGTAAAATATTTTGATTTTATTACTGAAAATTATTTAACTGCTTTTATTATAACCCCTCTTTATCTATTCTTTTGTTTTTTGTGGTTCTAGCTAAGGTCAAAAATAATCCAAAAATACATGGAAATCCCAGAAGGAGTTTCTAAGTGCAAAGGTGTATGCTGTTCAGAGTAGCCTGCTGAAATCTCACTAGTTGACTGCATTTGTCCAGTACATGCACACCCCTTGTTAGTCACTGAGCCATGTCTGCCACTGGGTCTACTGTCATAGTGTGGCAGGGCTTGTGTCAGGTCACCCGTCTGTTCTTTAATGGCCCCACAGTGAAGAAGCTGTCAGAGGTTAGCCAGAAGTTCTTCCCTTTAGCAGAAAGATGAGCATCACTGTTGGCTATCTTGCTGGAGGTTGGTAGCTTCCACTGTTTCAGGCATTCAGTGAGGGTCTGAAATTATCCTCCCCACAATGAGAAGATAGGATTTCAAATAAAAACTCGCTAAGTTTTAGTTACATTTTAAACAGTACTTCAGAATACAGCTGTGAGTAGCCATCTTGCAGAATGGAGAATTTTGGGGGGTGATTCAAGTGACCTTGGTTTTGGTTCTTATGTTCTATACAGTGTTTCTGTCATTGGGTCTCTCTGATTTGTAGCATGAGTAAATGTCCTTTTGGTGAAAGTCACAGTCGTAAAATTAAGTTTTTATATTTTAGTGGTAGGAAACCGCTTCTTAACTTTTTTTCCAGCTTCAAAATGTTTAAGCTGGGTGGTGGTGGCATACACCTTTAATCCCAGCTCTTGGGGCAGAGACAGGTGGATCTCTGTGAGTTCGAGGCCAGCCTGGTCGCAGATCGAGTTCCAGGATAGCTTGGGCTACACAGTGAGACCCTGTCTCAAAAAAACCAAGCAACAACAAAAAACAGCAACAACAAAAAAATCAACTTTTAACATTCAGGGGCAGGACAAAAAGTCTGACAGCAATAAAAATGTAGAGTCTGAAGAGACAGGAAACCTCAATTTCATAATTCTTGGCAAGCATTTGAAACTGGTAGTTTGGGAAATATAAAATACTTCTTAAACAAATAGTTTAAAAAGTGGCAGAGAAAAAATTTGAAATTAAAATTTTCTGTATTAAACTCTAAATGTTACAGTATCAACATTAAATATTTTTCTTGGTCCTTATTAATAAAATCAGCTACACTTAAAATCTTAAAGTGTTTTCAACTTTATTTATAAAATGACACACAACCATTTATATCTATCACATGGTCTGCTTCATTTGCAAATTAATAGCTGATAATCAAACTGTCTTTATTTTGACTAGTATATATTTAGACCTTTCAATACATTTCAAGTTGGTAAGGGGTACTGAATAAATTTCTTATAAATAATCCAGTCGGTGGCAGAACACTTATTAAATATTGGTTGCTCTTTCATTAAATTTGCTTATATATCATTGAAAATTCTCTACTCATATGCTAGTAGAATATTCTAGTGCATAAAATAGTTTGGAATTATGTGCTTCCATTCCTGAGAAACAAGGAAGATACTTGGAATTAAGAGTGTAAGAGGCGCCGGGCGGTGGTGGCGCACGCCTTTAATCCCAGCACTCGGGAGGCAGAGCCAGGCGGATCTCTGTGAGTTCGAGGCCAGCCTGGGCTACCAAGTGAGTCCCAGGAAAGGCGCAAAGCTACACAGAGAAACCCTGTCTCGAAAAACCAGAAAAAAAAAAAAAAAAAAAAAAAAAGAGTGTAAGAGGCACGGGCACTTGGTGGTATCAGACGCTGGGGCCTCTGGGAGCCTGGGTGGAGAGGCTGCTGCTGCTGGGCCTCTCTTGAGAGCACTGTATAGCATTTAACATGTAAAATGTACCAAATACATGGTAGTACAATTCAAAATATTCTAAGTATGGATGATTTCTGACTTAGAGGAATTTGAATTTTTACAGTTAAGTAAATGAAAAGAATATTCAGGAAGTATTTCTCCCATCCCTCAATTATTTAATTAATTGAACGTTTTATTTGAGTGCTTACTAAAAAGCACCTGATTTGTAGTATTTAAAAGAAAGCCCCCACATTAAAGAATGAGTGTAAATGTCTTATTTTCCTATTGTTTGTTTAGTGTTATATACATGTATATTCTAGGTGATCACTTCTCATTTTCATTACAAAAAAGCTGATCCAATTTTTCTTATCTTTGGTCAGTTTGAAACTTAAAAGAAAAGCTACATATTTTGTAAAGGGCTAAAAATATCATTTAAATATAGACTGATAAATTATTTTAATTCCAAATGAAAGGTAATGTAAGTAAACATGGATCTGATTTAAATAAAGATTTGAAAGTCTGCTAATGTATTTCATTTTCATATAATTCAGAGCGGTGTTTCTTTGTAGTAGACCTGAGTGGTGGGACGGGCAGCTATAGAGCTACATTGTAGCTATTTCATCTTGGCTATTACACAGTGCCAGTACTGTCGCTAATCTCCCCTTTACAGAGAACAGACTGGGTTCTTTTTTGTTTTTAATTCTTCCAGTCTTGAAGGGAGATCCCTCTAAGGAGATACAAATCGTGTTTCAAAGTTGTTTGAAGTAGTTCTTTTGTGTTTCATGCAGCAACTGGAGAGAATTAAGGTCCATTTCAGTTTTCAAGGAGTGCTGTGTACTTTTAAAATTCGTTTTATAATCTGTCTGCATCGTTCCAAAATCACTTGTCCTCGTATACCAATATTCTTTCCTTTTAGTAAACATTTAAAATATTCTCTCATCTGTGAAGAAGTACATTCGTGTGTGTGTGTGTGTGTGTGTGTGTGTGTGTGTGTGTATGTACCTCTCAAGTAAGTGATAGTGTTCTTTTCCATGAAGTGATGAGTAGTGTACAGAGACACATAGATTTTTTTTTTTTTTTTTTTTTTGCACTTGCTTAGTTCTACATTTGATTCTCCTTCATCATGCAGCAAGTACACTCAGCCATCTTTGTGGTCCATGAACTAACACTTGAACTGAGTTAAAAAAAACTTATTATTTTATCATCTGGGTTTTTTATGGTTATTGAATGCTAACAATACAGCTAGCTTAGTCACACAGTTTTCTGTTGGTGGCATTTATGTTAGTGTCAGTTTGAAGAGAGCCAAAAATTAAAATTTTATGATATATTTTGCGGAAATTGGGAATGGCTATTCCAGTAATACAGAACTCTGTCTCATTTTTAAAATCCCATAACTCGTTTCCTACCAATCTTAGTGACTGCTCAATATATTGGTATCTAAAAGAGCACCATGTAGATGGCATACAGTTGGATTAGTTTTTTCTTTGCAATTAGACTAATCTGTGTTTAGAAACCTTTCACCTACTGCACATACGTGTTTTTAATTGTATATTATTGCTTTTCAAAGTAAGCTCATTTCAAGTTGGTTTAAAATGACTACACTGTTCTGCATTGATAGGAAAGTTGCATTTCCTGATACAACAAAAATAGGTTGGTAGCAAATAAGCTGAAAAGAACATTTTTAAAGTCACTGCTGTGGTAAAATGCACAAGCTCCCCGGTTCAGTTGCCTTTACCAAAGCAAGTTAAAATCATGTTTCCTAGTGTGAGTTAGTTCAGTTAAGAGCACTGATTGAGTTCAAGACCTAGTACCCACACGGCAGCCCTTGAATCAGAATTTAATGGTTGCCTCTAGCATGCTCCAGAAGGCATGCTGGAGCTGCAAGGTGCCAAGAACAGAAAAGAGTGGGAAATACACATGCAAATAACACATAACAAGCAATCGGAATAGAAATAATCGTGAAATAGCAAAACCACAAAGAAAAACAAAACAAAACAAAACAAAACAAAAAAACCAGTAGCCTATGAACTTGGGCAGCTCATGAACAGGTAAAACTCCGTGAATCTACAGTATCTTCACTACCCACCAGAAGAGTGTGTGTCACTACATTCAGTCTCATTTGAAAATCAGGGCAACTTCTACTCAGAATGAAAAAGGAGTAAAATTCCAGCCCTAGGTGACATGTAACAGTCCCATGATCCACCTGCTTACTCTCTGGTGCTGATGGCCTGCAAGCACCTGGAACAGCCGCCAAGGACTTGTAGGCAGGTGTCCCGCATTTGGGGAGATGCAGGCTGCTGTCCTACGTTTGGAGAGGTGGAGATGGGTGTCCCGCGTCCGGGGGGATGTAGGCGGGTGTCTCGAGTTCGGGGTGGATTCAGGCGGATGTCCCGCATGGGTTAGGCTGCGGGTCCTAGGCTGTCTCGGTAGCCTTGGCTGATGGGTGGCCAACAGTGCCCTCCAGACAATCGGGCCGCTGGGTGTAGCCCAGGTCACTCGGTTCCGCCCTGGTGTTCCAGGCCAAGGTGTCGCGGCTGCTCCCGGGCGCCCCCTGGCCCGGCTTGGGCGCCCGAGGTTTCCGGTGCACGGCCGCCGGCGGTGACGCCTTGCTGCTCGGGAGCAGGCGCCGCTTCTCCACAAACCAGCTGCAGGTGGGCCCGCGCCGTTCTCGCCTGCTCCCCACCCGCGTCTGCACCCCCGGGGGCTCACAGCCGGATGCTGGGGCTTCGATCCGGGTCCGCGGCCTTCAGCTCGTCCCCCGGAGCCTGCTGGTGGCCGCGGGCAAGGGCGATGCCTGGCCAGGCCTGTCCTGTTGCCCAGATCCCCAAGCTGGGGCGGAGTCACTCTCCAGATCTTCTCCGCACACCTGGATTCCGGGCGCTTGCCGGGACAGCAGCCCGGGTTAGGGCTGGCTGCTGCGGGGCACGAGAGACTGACCCCTCCACACCAGGGAGGAGTTGACTTTCCGAAGACAGCTGGGGGATAGCCACCTCGGCGCCTCAGGCAGCCAAGCCCTGTCTGAGCACTCTGCTCACCTGCCTTGGGACTTTAGTCTTTGAGTCCACTGCCGGCTCTGTTGCAGAGCACTGCCCAAAGCCACTCACGTGGTCATCCCTGGTGACCCCAGGTCTCATCTTTCCCGGCGTTCAGATTTTTACCTTTTTCCTCCTCCTCCTCTTTTAGGCCTGTGGAAATCCAATCAAGCCATACACGGGTGGAGCGTGCTTGGCCGTTTTGTGCAAAAGGACACAGTAGCCTAACCTACTAAAGCTTCCATTTGCTGGAACTGGGCATCCACCCATCCCTGCCAAGTCTTGGGAGAAGACTCAACTCCAGGAAGGCTTTCTGCCAGGGCCTGTGGTTGTACTTTCATGCCCCACAGCCACCATCACCCAGCATATGCAAGTGGGTACGTGCCCTCCCTTGCAAAAGCCAAGATCTGCCTCTTTAGATTTTCCCCGTGGCCAAGGGTTGCTTTTCTCCATGAATGGCTGAGTTTAGTTAACCGGTAGAACTCATTGCTGGGCAGTGGATTTGGATAACAGAAATTCAGGACTTAGTCATAGCCGTGACTTTATGAGCAAAAGGGTGAGTCCAAGGACTGAGTGGCCTGCTGTGATCCTGAGGTTGGTGCTGGCCCAGGTAGCCCTGGGAATCAGAAAGCAGGATTACTGCAGTGAGAACTGGGAACAGACTGGTTTTAGGAATGTTTTCTCTGCTAATTATCCAGTTGTTCTGCACTGAGTGATGTCGGTGTGGAATGGGCTACCTTCTCCCTGCTTACCACTAGCATCTGTCTGTTCTGTGGGTTACTGTGTCCAGTGCCCCAGTGGCTGTGACTTGACTTTGAGAGATTTGGTATTCATTCAGTAAGGAAGATCAAGCGTCCTGAACCAGGGCCCCTGGCTAGGGGTGTTCTGGTTAAAGTATTTTCTCTCTTGGTAGTTCCTTTACATTAAAATAGTAGCTGAATAAGGTCTCTTGTGGCATGCTTTTAAGGTAATGTGCTTTATTTCTTTCAGGTTTTAAGTTATCCAGGACATCAACAGCTTCTGGGTGATTCCAAGGATTAAAGAGTTAAGTATTTTCATTACTAAGTAATTATTATTTCTATCAATATGCATTTATACATTTTATGAAATTGCTAGTAACTCACTGTTAGATCCAAGTTCCAACTAAAAATTCTAACTTGGACTTACAAGGGATAACAACATACTCTTCAGGACTCCCAAAGTAAGAAACCCCTTTAGTTAATTGCTCAAGCCGGCAAAGGACTTGTTCCCAGAACCAATGTGGTTCTGACTTTATGACCCCAGAGCCCTCGAACTTGAACAGAGCAGCCTGTGTGTAATGGTCAGCAAAGGCTGATTTGAAAGCTGTTGTGCTCACATCCTTGTAAAGGCCAGACTTTACTGTGGGACGCCCAGGGTGTGCTCAGTTATCTTGTAGAAGAGACACTTAGGGAAAAAGAAGCCTTGCTGCCAGTAAAAGGGGCCGAGTTGGTCAGGGATATGTAGGAGAAACCCAAGAGATGTATCCTTTCCTGGGTAGGGTAGGTGAGCAGACATCCAGTGACTTCTTGACCATTGTCGTTTTTCACCATGTTAATGCTTTGTTCAGACCTGTATAGGGAGATTTTAAATGAATCCTTTCCTTGTGAAATCTGATGATGGTTAGTTCGTAAGAGAAACTGACAACAGACGATTGATGGGGGTCGGGAGGGGACCCGCAAACCTTACTGTATGCCTAATAAATGTGAGGCTTGGAGAGGCGCAGGGTGGCTGAGCTTTGATGATGGAATATCGATGGTTGGGCTTCTGTGGTGTAGGAGGTGGTTCAGGCTAGGGAGCATTGGCGCTGCTAGCTGGGGTCGTCTTGCTATCTGCAAGGTCACAGCCATCTGTGGTCCTCTTCCCTGGGCACCCAAGGGGATGTGAGGTAGGGAGGCCAATGTCTGTATCCACTGTTTACTAATGTGTACAGATGCAAATTTCTTTTCTTTTCTTTCTTTCTTTCTTTTCTTTTTTTTTTTTTTTACAAGACAACAGCATTTTAGAACCATCCCTGGGCCTGAAGAGTTCTGGGGTCTCTCTAGATAATCAGCTCTGAAACAGGCCAAGTTGGGGTGGGATATATTTTCCCACACTTGTGTATCTTGCTCCTAGCACAGTACTTGGCACATAGCAACTGCTCAGTAAATATTTGGTGTACAAAGAAGCATGATTTGGTGACATAGAGTATATAGTAATCATGCTTAGCCATTTGGTGTTTGAAGAGGATTTATATATTTACTGTGTGGAATTGGGGATTGAACCCAGGGCCTCATGCATGCTAGGCAAGCACTCTACCCCTGAGCTATATGCCCAACCCTAAAGAAGGATTTAAAAATTTTTAAACAAGGTACTATTTTAAATTTATTCTTTGTGAATTTCACATACGCATGCAATGTATTTCAAACATACTCGCTCCCAACAGCCTCCCAACTTCATGTCCTAAAAGGTGATATCGACCTGGCTGGCTTTGAACTCACAGAGATCCTTCTGCCTCTGCCTGTGTTGGGATTAACTGTGTGTACCACCACTCCTGTCTAAAGAGGCTTTCTTAGTCACAGCCATCTGTGGCTGTCATCACCATTAGTGACGAGGTTTTCAATTGTATCTCTAGGTCTGCAGGTTGCTATGTTAATGCTGCTTGTCTTTGGAGTATTGCTTCATGAAGTCCCACTGAGTGGCCAGGATGAGGCTCATTCTGAGGCTGACAGTGTGCCAGGCAAAGCCCTGTATGACTACTCCAGCCTCCGCCTCCCAGAGAAACACATTCCCTACTTCTTGCACAATAACAGGCATATTGCCTCTGTCTGCAAAGAGGATTCCCATTGTCCATATAAGGTAGGTCTTACTTCTTCTCATTCATTTTCTCATGGTCAGCATTTTTAGTTGTTTTTTTTTATTTACACCTTTATATTTTTAGGTTAATTTTTGAGGTTAGCATACAAAGCAATGTGTTTCATAATGTCATTTTCATGCATATGTTTTCTCTCACTCATACAAGGATGCAATTTAGGCTGGCTTGTTATTCTGTTTCATAACTCATGGATAAAGCTGGGCTTTTAACATTTGCCATGAGTCAACCACTGTTTTTATTTCGTATAATATTCCTAAGGGACGAAAATTAGCTTAAAACCATATCCCACTCACAAGAAGGGAATTCAGCATTAAAACTGTAGAGAAAATTAATGGGCAGCTAAATCTATCTGCATATTCTGAAAAATGAAGCACATGAGATTTCAGGAAGAAAAGAACATTTTGTCAAAGTAAAGAATGTCACATCTCTCCTTTCGGCACTTAGGAGGCTTCTTAGCACTTCATTTCAGTAGTCACACCTCAGCCTTGGCTCCAAATAAGTAAGACTGTGTGAGTTTGGAAAGTGCTCAGACAGAGCCCATTAAGACGCCTCCGGAGGCTTTGGAGATCAAAGTGGGGCATTGTAAGACACTTCCTTTCCCATGGTGCTGGCACAGGAAGCTCATGGAATCTGACTGCCATGGTTCCTGGGCCTTGCAGAAGAGCCCTGGCCTCCGGGGCTGGGGAGCTCTGACCTTGTGCTGTTGCTACTGATCTTGATTGATGGGTAAAGTCACTGAGCCACCCTTTTTACAGAATCTTTTAGTAACAGAAATTCCAGAGGATATGGTTTTTTGTTTGTTTGTTTTTGCCCCCCCCCCCTTCTAGTGCTTGATTATAGAGTTTACTTTCTGAGAAAGACAGAAGATAGTCCCTTAAGGTACCTCAGGGAATCCTAATTCAGGTTGTCTGTGGTAGTCTAACTAGAGCCTGGGCTTTGGTTATGGAGCAGATATTGGAGGAATGAGTAAAGACAATGGCGGAGACTCTCGAGCCTGCCCATCTCAGAATGTTGCATGAATGTATATTGTAAAATGTAAATATGGAAGTTCTGTTAAGAAAGGCCAAGAGTCTCCTCTAACCATAGGAAGCTGGGAGACAATTCTAAAAGTACACATTTTATGTTCTAGAAACATCTAGAAAATCTAAACTACTGCTGGGGTTATGAGAAATCCTGCAAACCAGAGTTTAGATTTGGTTACCCTGTTTGCAGCTATGTCGACATGGGATGGTAAGTCTCCCCATGGAATTCCCTCCTCCTGTCTGTGTCTGTGCTCTTTGAAGTGCATGTTGAGTCACAGCTAGACTCTGGTACATAGTAACTCCTGAAGATGTTGATTTACTTATCCAGGTCATGAATTCAATCCATCTCACTGTTTTTCTTCTATCAGAGGGAGAAACTACATTGACTATAGAACCCCCCCACACTGTATATGCTAAAAAGATAAATAGGAAGTTTCTGAAGATTTATTTATTTATTATGTATACAGCATGTATGACTGCAGGCTAGAAGAGGGCACCAGATCTCATTACAGATGGTTGTGAGCCACCATGTGGTTGCTAGGAATTGAACTGAGGACCTTTGGAAGGGCAGTCAGTGCTCTTAACCTCTGAGCCATCTCTCCAGCCCTCTTATAGATTCATAAAGACTAGCTATTTATGCTCAAGGGAAAGTCAAATATAATTAGTAAATCTAAGTGCATGTCTTTGTTGGGCAAAGACAACATGGTAAACAGCACTTTATTTTCTTCAGTTCCAGATGACCCTAACTACATAGATTTCTGTTGTGCCTTTTAATGTGAAGGAATAGTCTGTGAATTGTGAATAATTTGTTTGGCATCTTTATGTGCAAAGTGATAATTTGGAGGGGAACTGTGATGGCATACTGTAAAAAATAAGGTACAAATAGACTTCCAGCAACTCAATTGATAGAAAGAAAACCCAAGACCAGAAAAAAGAAAGTAGGTGGAAAGATGGCTTAGTGGTTAAGAGCACTTGTTGCTCTTTGTAGAGGTCCTGGGTTCAGTTCCTAGCACCCATATGGTGTTCACAGCCACCCATAACTCCAGGTTCAGAGAATCTGATGCCGTCTTCTGACATCTGTAGGCACCAGGCATGCACATGGGGGCACGCATGCACACATGCAGGCAAAGTACTAATCCACATAAAATAAAGTTTAAACAAAAAGGGAAAAACAAGTCCTAAGAGTTCTTTCTTTGCAAATAGGACAGACACTCTGGAGTCGGCTGCGGACATGTTCTGGAAGCAAGCTGACTTTGGATATGCCCGGGAGCGGCTGGAGGAGATACATGTGCTCTGTCAGCCAGAGAGAACTGTGAGTGTCCAGCTGCTTAAGTAAGCTTGCTTGGTGGAACCAATATTATCTGTTTTATTGTATAGCTTGTAATGTAAAAACAAGATAGTCCAACCGTATAGCTTCCCTGTGTAGCCCAGGCTGGCTCCAGACCCATGGTCTTTCTGGTTCATCCTTGGTACTAGACTTACAGGTGGAAACTAGGGGTGGAGTTGGGAGTTGTTACAGTCAGAGCCTGGGCTCTTTGTTGTTGTTGTTGTTTTTGAGCCAGGGATTCTCTGTATAGCTTTGCACCTTTCCTGGAACTCACTCTGTATCTCAGGTGGGCCTCAAACTCACAGAGATCTGCCTGGCTCTGCCTCCCGAGTGATGGGATTAAAGGCGTGTGCCGCCACCACCTGGCCAGAACCTGGACTCTTAACAGCCCTCCCAAGCTAGACTCATTCCACTCATTGGCTATAGGACAGAAACTCGCAAGCACTTATGAAAAGCAGAGAAGGAAGATTTATTCCGTGCGGTCACATTGGGAAAGGAAGGGGAATACAGTGGTTTAGTGACTCTCAATATCACCTTCCACCATACACACACACACACACACACACACACACACAGGGTATCTTCAGGGTCCTCCATGAGCTTGAGGTTTAAGTAGAGGGCTGTAGGTATGTGTCACAAAGCAGTCCCAGGAACAGTGTGGTCCTGAGCCATTGCTGTGTTGATCTCAGTCTTTTCTGAAGGGGGGTCTGACAAGTTGGGAAAACTATGGGAAATTTCTTCCTAGGAGAAAGTTACTGTATCCACCCCACCCCCTTCCCTTCCCCCCTCCCCCTTTCTTCCCACCTCCCCTCCCCCCATAGCTTCCTTCCCCCAACCCCAGACTGGCACCAGGTTTCAGCCCTTTCCTTCTCAGGACATGAAATTCCTGAGGAAATTCCAATTCCTTGGGGACTATTGTTTCAATGATCTGAGAGGCACAAGAAGAGAATGGACGTCTTCATTCCTGGCAGGGTGGCTGTAGTCAATATTCCCAAATAGGTCATTTTGTTTCCTCTGAAAGGCCCACCCTCCTCTTCACATATATATCAGATAGTTATATTTTGAGGCAGTTAAAATAGTTTTAGATTTAGACCTCCCCCCAACACATGCCAAAGAAGAGAAGTTGGCAAATCTCATCTCTACAGATTATTTGTCAATTGTTTGGGATAAGTACTATGGCTGGACCGTTACTGATCTATATTTGTTTAGTCTTGTGTGTATTTCAATTTGACTGTCATAGTTATTCCAGCAGGACAGACAGACTGAGGCCTCTTTTCTAGAATGACAAACAGGGCCCTCAGAGAAAATAAGCAACTTCTCCAAGGCTACACAGCTATCTTGTAGAATTACACAATTGTATACTTAGAATTGAAAGGCACCTCTCTCTTTCTCCCTCTCTCCCTCTCTCCCTCTCTCTCTCTCTCTCTCTCTCTCTCTCTCTCTCTCTCTCTCTCTCTCTCTCTGTCTCTGTCTCTCTCTCCTCTCTCTCTCTCTCTCTCTCTCTCTCTCTCTCTCTCTCTCTCTCTCTCGTGTGTGTGTGTGTGTGTGTGTGTGTGTGTACTTCTCATCAATCCATGTCACACTCCAGCACAGTGAAGACTTCCCCTCATAACCCCCAAAATCTCCATTACCTACTCCCATCACATTGATAGCTGGGGTTGATTGATGATTGATTTATCTTTACACTTATTTATTTAGTGTATGTGCTCATGAGATGTGGAGGTCAGCGGACATCTTACAGGAGTTGGTTCTCTACTTCTGCCATGGTGATTTCCTCTTTCTTTCTCTAGGGAACAACTCAGGTCATCAGGCTTTGGCCACAAGCACCTTTACCTCTCACCATGCAAGAGTTAGGGTCTCAACATGAATTTCTTAGGGATGCAAGCATTCAGTTCATTTGGGATCTTTTACCAACTAGATTCACAAACAGGGCAAGCTTCAGGCCCCTCTTTCACTGGAAATTTTAGGGAAACCAAACGGCATTTAATCCCTAAATGAAGCTCAGAGCGGAAGTTCTTGAAGTACCCTCTCTTTCAGCCCACACTAGTTTGGTGGAAGGAGAGATGGGCTGTGGCTGTTGACTTTTCACTCAGTTAGAACAGCTCAGCCTTTCCTTGCTGTTGACACAGAGTCCCCAAAATTTATGGGACCGTTTGCAGAAGCGCCTCACATTCACGTCGGTAAAATGCCTGTCTGGACTTGCATTTGAATGTCTCTTACATGTACAGCTTCCTTGTTTCCTTTGGCTCCTCCTTAGAAAAGGCTTTTTTCAGTACTTAGGGGTAGAAATAGTTCTCAAGGATTGTTCTTTTTTGGGGGGTGGTGGTGGACTGAAGTGAATCACATACATAGTTCTTGGCTTTAGAACTTGAGGGCTGATGAGATGGCTCAGTGGGTAAAGGTATCGTTTCCAAGCCTGACAGCCGGAGTTCAGTCCCTGGCATCTGTATGGCGGAAGGAAAGAATGGACTTCTGTTAAGTTGTCCTCTTATCTCCACATGTGTACAGAGGCACATGCACACACACATAAACAAATGTAATTAAAAAATTAAAAATACATTCTTTTTTTAATGAAGCAGCATATAGTGACATTTGTCTCTGTTCCCAGGACTTGGGGGCTGAAGCAGGAGGGAGATCCTGAGTCTAAGGCTAGCTTGAGCTATATAGTGTATAGCTACACACACACACACACACACACACACACACACACACACACACACACACATATATTATATATGCACACACATATACATATATGTGTACACATATGAAGTGATAAACTAGAGCATTTGGGAAATCATCATAGTAAGATAAATGTGTGGAGACATGCAGAAGTACCCTTGACCAGACTGGTAGAAGGAGACAGACGCACAGAAGCAGCGGAGGACTCCCTCTGCAGTGGGGTCAGCACAGAAGCAGCGGAGGACTCCCTCTGCAGTGGGGTCAGCACAGAAGCAGCGGAGGACTCCCTCTGCAGTGGGGTCAGCACAGAAGCAGCGGAGGACTCCCTCTGCAGTGGGGTCAGCACAGAAGCAGTGGAGGACTCCCTCTGCAGTGGGGTCAGCATAGAAGCAGCGGAGGACTCCCTCTGCAGTGGGGTCAGCACAGAAGCAGCGGAGGACTCCCTCTGCAGTGGGGTCAGCACAGAAGCAGTGGGGGACTCCCTCTGCAGTGGGGTCCGCAGTGGAGGACTCTCTCTGCAGTGGGGTCAGCACAGAAGCAGCGGAGGACTCCCTCTGCAGTGGGGTCAGCAGTGGAGGACTCCCTCTGCAGTAGGGTCAGCACAGAAGCAATGGGGGACTCCCTCTGCAGTGGGGTCAGCAGTGGAGGACTCCCTCTTCAGTGGGGCCAGCACAGAAGCAGCGGAGGACTCCCTCTGCAGTGGGGTCAGCACAGAAGCAGCGGAGGACTCCCTCTGCAGTGGGGTCAGCACAGAAGCAGCGGAGGACTCCCTCTGCAGTGGGGTCAGCACAGAAGCAGCGGAGGACTCCCTCTGCAGTGGGGCCACACACCACGCTGTCAGCATGGGCAGCACACTGAGGCCTTCCAGTGCCATTCCTGTTCCCAGCCGACTGTTCTCCTCATCTCCATTGTATTCCAGAGTGACTCAAGTCTGCTTTGTTCCCGGTACCTTCAGTATTGCAGAGCTACTGGTCTCTACCTGGACTTAAGAAACATCAAGAGAAACCATGACAGGTACTTAACGTGCTGTGACCGCTATCAAAACTGATGGCGTTCTGAAATACTCCCAGGTGCAGGGCTATGTCTTGGGTTTGTTTTGTAGTAAAACGGTTGAAGGGTTAGGGAATAGTTGAGGAATGGGTGACCCGGGCCCTTTACCTGACGATCCCCCTGCTGACTTGGGTCCTGGGTATACTGGGTTCCGTATAGTGTATATATAAGGAAAACTATGCAGCACATACTTGTAAGTTACATTCCAAAGAGGGGTTTGGGGATGTGGCTCTGTTGGTAGTATGCCTGCACTACATACACCAGACATGGTGATACATGCTTGCAGTCCTAGCATTCGGAAGGTGAAGGTGGGAGGGTCAAGAAATTCGTGATCCTCTTTGGCTACACAGTGAGTTTAAGGTCACCCTGGGTTACAATGAGACCCTGTCTCAAAATAAAATAAAATAAACCCAGTGGCTGGAGAGATGGCTCAGCCGTTAAGAGCACTGGCTGTTCTTGCAGAGGATCTGGGTTTGATTCCCAACACCCATGTGGTGGTTCACATCACCTCTAACTCTAGTTCCGGGGGCATATGATGCCCTCTTTTGCTTCCATGGGCATCAGACATGCACACGGTGCACAGACATACATGCAGGCAAAACATCCATACATGTAAAATAAAAATAAATAATTTTTTATAAGAAATCTGTTGAAAAATTTGTTAGGAAATTAGTTCCAACCCAGCAACTTGAGTCATGAGAAATTTTTCCAGCTCAGCTTTTTTTTTGTTTTTTTCACTCACTAGATTCAAGGAAGATTTTCTTCAGGGTGGTGAAGTTGGTGGACACTGTAAACTGGACAGTCATGCGTTGATGTCGGAAGGGCAGCGCAAAAGCCCCCTGCAGTCTTGGTAACGTGATTCTCTTCTCTAAAAATATGTCTCTGGAGGATTTGTGTTTGTTTTGGCATTTTCAGATCTTGGAAGGCACTCTAAAATGGAAAAGGTTACCTAATTTGTACAGACATGAGCTTCTGAGGAATGGTGGGGGCAGACGAATCCCTCGGTTTAATCAGAACTGAATAGTGGTTTATAAGATTTAAAAAGCAGCTATACAATTTGCTGTTTGTAAATGAAAGAAAAATCATCTGACATGAAGTATTATTAACTCACAATTTCTGTATGTGTTTTGGGAAGCACGTTTTATAAAGCGTACTACCCCTCCCCCAAGTACAGAGTCTGGCTAATGAAAAAGCAAGCCCACCCATGTAACTTCTGTTCAGCTTAAAAAGCAGAACATTTTAGGCACTAGGCACCCCCACCTTCCTCTCTCTGAGCCAGATGCCATCCCAACTTTTACCACCATTGATGAGATTTTGAGCTTTAAAAGTTTTTATTTTTAAACCGTTTAAGGCTCATGGAAATCTAAACATAGTGCAGGAGTTCCCATCGTCCCATTGCTCCAGCTTCCTGCAGTGATAATGTCTCATTTAACCACAGCACGATTACCAAAGCCAGGAAACTGTCACTGATACAGTCTTATTAACCACACATACGTGGGCTTCTCCTGTGCTTACATTTGCACTTTTTTCCCCCCCAAATGTGTACTTTAGAAAATTTATATCTCATGTCTAGGGACATGTGACCACCACCCTCATTAAGAGGCAGAATCCTCTGTCATCCACAAAAGCTCATGCATTTCCCTTAGGATCGTTTGGGCTACTCTTATGTAAAGTTGATTTCTCAGGTCATTCATGCTGAGCAAAATGGCAGTATGGTAGTTGTCAGTTTGCTTGGACATTTTTCTGGGGAATTAGCAAACTGTTACAAATAGATGCTTCTTCCATTCTGCAAGGCATTTTCATTCCTACTTCATTTTGATATCTGATTCTATATTGCAGTTCCTCAGGGTATAATTATATTATTTGTTGTGGGGTAACGCATTATTCTAAGATATACTCTAGGGCATAGTTATATTTATTATTTACTGCTGTTACAAATTACCCTGAAATAAAGCGGATGACATTTAGTGTTTCACCCCGTTCTGATGTCAGAGTGGGAGCAGCCCAGCAGAGCCTCGTGAGGCCGCAGTCAAGCTGTCCTGGATGAGGCTATCACCATCTCTAAGCCCAGCTAGGCCTCAAAACCTGACTTCCAAGCTCACCCAGGCTGTTCTCGGAGTCTAGGTTTCTTTCTGACTCTGGGCTGGAGGATTCAGTTTTCCCTCTATGGGTCTCTTGGTAGTGCTACTCACACACAGCATGGCAGCCATCTTCCTCCAGAGCACATGTCTTCCCTGGAAGCTGCAGTGTTGTGTAACCTAACTTCAGCAGTGACAGGCTACTGTGTTCTGTTGGTTAGAAGTAAGCCATTGAGCTATGACCATATTCCGGGCTTGGGGGGGCATGAATTTCCATTTCTTTTCTTTCTTTGTCGTCTTTTAAAAAAATTATTTAGCTTATTTATTTTATGTACATTGATGTGAAGGTATCAGATCCTCTGGAACTGGAGTTATGGACAGTTGTGAGCTGCCATATGGGTTCTGGGAATTGAACCCAGGTCCTCTGGAAGAGCAGCCAGCATTCTTAACCACTAAGCCATCTCTCCAGCCCTTCTTTCTTCTTCTTAAAAAAAGTTGTTTTTTTTGTTTTTTTTTTTTAAATAATAACCCAGTATGACCTGGAACTTGTGGTCCTCCTGCCTCAGCTTCTCAAGTGCTGGGATTACAGGTACACGCTATCATGTTTATCACTTCCACCTTTTGAAGGGAGAAGTAATAAGGAACTCTTGTGGCTGGGGAGGCAGCTTAGTGGGGCTTAAGTGCTTGCTGCTGAAGCATGAGACCCTGAGTTCTAATCCTCAGCACCCACATAAAACACCCAGGCACAGTGGTGCACATCTGTAACCTTGATGGCTCACTGTCTGGTCAGTCTTGCTGAACTTGCAAGGTCCAGGTTCGGAGAGAGACCCTGCCTAAAAGCAATAAGGTGGAGAAGTGATTGAGGAAGCCATCCTGGCATCAGCCTCTGACCTCTGTGTGATGCAGGGAGAGAGCTCATTTGTATATAAGAAGGGAAGGAGAGACAGGAAAAGGGGAGGGAGGGACAGAGGCTCATGAATGGGTCCTAAACCACCGCCGTGTTTTCACATTGTGTCCTGAATGATTCTGTTTGATATATTTCACATGAGTTACGATCTCACAGAGGGCTGCTGGTGACCTTTAGTTAGTTAGACATTCCTCTTCACATGGTGGTGTTTGTCATTTATTTGGATGAAAATTGTACCCGAGGCTTCCACAGATGTTTCTCAATCTGCAGGGAAGCTTTCTTGCCTTCTATCCTTCTGGGGCTCTAGATGGTCTTGAAATATGATCTGTCTCAGAATCCAAGATGTCTACTGTGCAAGTTTCTAATGTCTACACATCTTTTCCTTTAAGCCCCTAAATGACAGGACACCTTGTTGAATCTCTATTAATTCATCAGTCTTTTTCATTTTGTGGTGGCTTCCCAATTGAACTGTCTTATGAGTCAGGCTGAATTTTGAAAGCGTTTTTGTTCCTGTCTCAGCATTAAAGTTAATGTCAGAGTCTGTAATGTCAGCAAATTAGGGAAGGTACTCCGTAGGACCGCTTTATACTGGAAATAAATCTGCCTCAGGGGCAGGTTCCAGGTTATGGTGTTGCAACAGGACATTTGGAAGAATCACTTTCAAATTATGTCACAATTCATAATTCCAGGTTTGCTGAACTGCAAGGCTACACTCAGCTCAATTTCAGGCCTATAGAAGATGCTAAATGTGACATCGTTGTTGAAAAACCAACATATTTCATGAAATTAGATGCAGGTGAGAAGTCACTTTGTATGTTTCTTGTGTATTGATTGGTGCATCTATTTTTTAAGAAAAGGATTTGTTTGTTTTTATTTTATGTGTATGGGTATTTTGCCGGCATGTATATCTGTGCTCCACATTCATGCAGCGCCCGTGGAGGCCAGTAGA